>NW_008824357.1:1353006-1360884 GCF_000699105.1 Pygoscelis adeliae | reverse complement strand
ATACAACAGTGTTACTCATCAGATGAACTGCAGAAACGGAAACAAAACTGTAATTAGTCTGCCCAACTGCAGGGAAAAATGGGTTCATATTCACAACAGTTTAAGCAAATAAGCCCACTTTGTAATTAGGAAGAACATACCCGCTGTCAATTGCAACAATGTGGGCTTATTTAAATAATACATGATAAATTTTGATTGTGCAACCATATGCCTAGACTTAGGCATAAATACCCTCTCTACACTGTAGAGAGGTAGAAAGGAACAAAAACAATTGAGAAAATTATAATAACAAGAAAAACCTGTAAACAAGACTTTTACATCCTAGCCTCTTTATAAGGAGTCCAGAAACATAAACCCTGTAGTCCCTGAAATGACATCACCTCCTCTTCCTGAAGAGATACTGTCAGATGATAAATGAGCAAATCCCTAACCCCACCTCACACCTAGATGTTGAATACTGCATGATCCAAAAGAACCTGGGGCCGAAAGACGAGGGGCAAGATCAAGCTATACGCAAAAATACACTCCCTGCAGAATGCAACAATCTGAACTAAGCCTAGACCTGTCATTCTCTACAGACCTACAGAGAAAAATTGTTTCAAAAAAACCATTAAACATGAATGCACCTTTCAGCGTTACTTCCCCTTATTTTTTTCTTTTTTCTTCTTTTCTTTATTCCTCTCACTGCATTCTTTCTTTCTGTTTTTGGCCAGAAACTCTATCCAACCTTTATCACTGACACCTCTCTGCAGTTTCAAATTCCAACCTTGTGCCAAATCCCCATTTCCTGCTGCTTAATTTCCATTCATTTACTCTTGTTTTTGCTTCTTCTGCCATTCCCAGCATGGACCAGCTCCAACCCAGCTTCTTCTAATTTTTTAAGGAAGGCTCCCTATTGAGTGCTATTGGAACTTGATCCTCTGCTCCAAGCCAATGGCTGGCTATTGTTTATACTACCTAACAACAGTTGCCAATATTACTGCTTTTTTCCTTTTCTTTATTTCACTCTTTAAGTGTATATCCTAAGACCCAAGAGAACTCCTCTCCACATATGGTGACCCATTAGGTCTGGTTTTATTATTACTTCTGCAGAATCTGAAGTAGCCTCTTTATATATACAAAAAAAAGTTAAAAAAAGAAAATCAAGAAGAAAAGTCTGTGGCGTCTTATTTACACAGGTCTGTTGATCTGGCTCTGTCCCTACCTGTGGAATAAACTGGTATTAGGATTGTGGTCTTTAAAGAAAAATCATCCTCTTAGTGGTTCAATAAAAGATATGTTTCATGCAGGTGAAACCCAAAAGCTGAGCTGCGGCAGAACTTAAGTCCTCACTATAACTGTCAAGAGTGCAGGAACTTTCCAAGCTCTAAATTACACAGAACTATTCTGGTGGGTTTGCAAAATGTCTCTCCCCTTTTCACACATAAAGGAAATACTTTTAATAAATAGGAACCAGAGCCTCAGTGCTCTCATTCACCCTAAGCAGATGTCATCTACCAATAGATAATCGAGGATCGGGTAAAGGACTAAGATACTAAGGCCGAAGTAGCCCTAAACAAATACTAGGGTTACACGTGAAATGATGTTTCCCTCAAGTTGCAAACTGAAAGGGATGCATCTCTCCTTCATGACTACTGGGTGTGGCACCTTTTGGCTCTTCTTCTGAATCAACTTCCCCTTAAGACCTCCTTCCTCTAGGTCAGCTTATTCCAGTAATCCCTATATATTTTCTTGGACTCCCACTTCAAAGTAGTCTGTCTCATCTGCTGGAAAAGCTCACAAACTTCTCCAGCTCTCCCTAAGTATTCTTTTCTACTCTTGTAGGAGCTGACCACTCCATAAACATTTTTATTCAAGGACTTTTTAAACTTAAATAAATATTCCTGGCATCACTGTTTGTAGCACCCATGTCTTCCTCCCCTCTCCAAAATAAGTCCTGCAAACAATGAGTAATAGTAGCATTAAGGCCTTCTGCTCTTTCCTCTCTGGTGTAATTCACAGCTTCAACTTCTCTCTTCTTGCAGCTTTCAGCACCTTCACCCTTCTTAGATTTGGGCCTTTCTCCTTTAACCTAAGGACCGTAGATCTCAAATTTGGTGTCAGCTAATCGTTATTATTCAAACACCTCTGCTTCATTTCAGACACTAGAGAACCTAATTCTGAGGACACTCAGGGCGGAATACCATGTATTACACTTTGGTGAGAGCCGACTGTTTTGCAGCTGGCAAAACTAGATCCCACTGTCTCCCTTAAGCTTCTCACTTGACCTCACTGTGAGAGAGTAAGAGAGAACTCAAGCAAAAGCTATGTTAAAAACATGTCCAGACACAGATGAAAATGTCAGGCCCACAGAGTGCAAGGGGAGCTGAAATGTGCTCCAACACATTTTCCTGTCCCTGGCTTGTGTAGCACTGGTGTTGTATCTCAGACTTTCAAAGGGAGTTTGCCTCCTTGTAAGGTTTTATGACACAGATGTGTCATAATGCTGAGCTACATTCTCTTTTTATTTATTTATTCTATTTGAAATAATAGTAGTAAATTTTAAAAGCAACATGCTTCTTCACAGTTTTGGTACTGTTTCCACATTTGCTAGCAGCGTTGTGGGCTAACATACTGCATCTCACAGCTCTTTCACATGCTCTACCCAAAAGCAATAATCGTCTGTCCAAGTCCACCTGCCAGAGTCAAGATCTAACTATGAGGAAAACAAAGTGCAGTTTCAACTTCTAGACAGGGAGTAACACAGCCTAGCAGGTAAGGGCTGAGGTTACAATTTGGAAAAACTGTTTTCTAGATGTAGTTCTGAACAAGACAGTCAAGTAAGATATCAAGGGCAATATGCCTTTGATGAAGTCGGAGTAACGCTACAGGACTGTTTTCAGTTCTTCTGTTGATCTATCCTGTAATCCTGCCACTCCTTCTCCCAGGTCAATAGGTGTTTGTCTCTATTTGGACTAGGAGCTCATCATAGCAAGTACTGTCTTTTCCTAAATTCCTAAAAACAGGATTCTTCATCTTTATTGGTGTGTCAAAGACACTACAACTTAGTGCTTCAAACTCTACATTCCAGACAAACTCAGCCAAGATCAGTGAAAGGCTTCCACTGACATCAATGGCCTTTGGACTGTATCTTTTGAAACAGATGTTAAGTAGCATACTTTGGAATCAAATACTACATGGTCACAATAAACCAATGCTAAGCGGTTGACAAAGTGGAAATGATACCTCAAGATTTCATCGTCTTTCAGCCCTGATCATCTGAAGAATGTCACATTAGAGAAAGAAAAATTGCCCACTCAAAATGGAGTGGCAATAATGGAGCATGCTCTGAGGCCCCAGGTTTTGACGGGCTCAGATTAAACCACTCCTTCTCCTGAAGATGATGGGAGTTTAGCTTTCTTTTTGGAGAAGTAACAAAAACAGCTAAGTGCATTCTGACTCCATATTAATTAAGAGCAGGACAGACACAGGCAGCTATCAAAAGTTAAGATCCTAGTAAAGACAATGCAGTTTTACTATGAATGAGTTTTAGCAACTCTAAGTAAAGCTTTGTCTTCTCTAGTGTTACCTTGACCTGTTAACATGTGTGAATATTAAAAACAAGCTTTCTCTTAACTCAGAATTTATCCTGCTACTTGAAATTCATGCATCTGTCTCCCATTTATTGTTATGAAGATATTCTCCTCAGTTTAGAACATTCCACTAACATGAGGGATTTTCTCTAAATCCATGCTTAATATTTCTTTACGCATGCTTCATCTGTTACACAGTATGGCCTGATTCCGGCTGAACCCCACCCCGGAAGCAGATGGATTTCCCTGGTGCAGAGCATGCACACTCTTTTGAGATGCGGGGTGCAAACACAAATATTCTTTTAATGCCTTCTTTCACTGACTGCCAACATTTTAATGGCACAGAAAGCAGGCAGAGCTAATGACTGCCGTCAAACTATAACAGCAGCAAGACAGTGGTAACAAAAATGCGTATACACATCCACATGACTGAAGCTAAAATGATCTACTGGTGATCAATATTATATGTAAACTGGTGCCTACTACAACAACCAGCAACCTTAAAAAAAAAAAAAAAAGGGTTATTAGTCTGAACCAGGGCGTTATACCAGTTTTTCCTCATCAGAGGATTCTACCTGACCCAGAAGTAGGGATCACAAAGGTGATACATATTTATTCTCAGATATTTTGTAGTCCTAACCTTTGTTATGGTCCAAATGGCTTATAAAAAAATAAAAATGTCATCATAATGATGACAGCACTTTAACAAATACAGAAACATATATGAAGCTTTAATGTGCAGAACAAAAGAAAAAGCAAAAACGTAGCTAGGCTAAAGATATTTACAATTTGTAACATTTTCCCCAGTGGGCAGAGGTATCAAAAGTACAAAAGTATTTTATTATCACTTTTTTTTAAAATAAGGGCTTTGATTTTAAAACAAATTTCTGTTTTGAAACTCAAAACCAAACAAAAATTCTAGTCTAAATCAACTTGAAATTTCCTAATTTTAGTATTCCATTTTGTTGAAAATTTTTCATTTTGGATCTCTCAAATATTTTAACTGATAAACTGAAAAATCAATTAACAACATAGCTCTATTCAAAACACTTAAGTTCTGATTAATGTGATACCCGTACACCAAAGTCAGAAAACTTCGCTGTCAGATAGGAAACAGACTGAGAAGGATGAGACTTGCACAAGAGAATCTGTAGCAGATTTAACAAATGACTCAGACCTTCCACACCCTTTTGTTGAAAACCTTTACCCACAAAACCAGCCATTCCCTGTAAACCTTGTACAGGATGACATATGAAGACCAAAACAGCAGGTATCAAGATTCTGGCAAAGATTCTGCAAGTTTAATGCTAGCCAGTTCTAGAAACCGTCATTGTTGGCTATAAAGGTTTGTAATTACAAATGTAAGATTATTCACTTGGAGACAGATAGCTGATACATCCTGAAGTTAACACTGAACCCAAATACAAGCTGAGGGACTGGTTTTTGTCCTCAACACAGAGCTGCTTCGAAAAAGCCAGCTGACTACTTCATACCTTAGTTTCCCCCCTGAAAAAAAAAAAAAAAAAAAAAAAATCCATGGAGTAATGCTATCATAACTGAGACTGGGATTTAGGGAATATGCTCTAATCCTAGTGCTGCCACTACCCTGCTGTGAAATCCTAAGGAAGTTGTTTCACATGCCTATGTGGTTTCTGTGCTCAACACCCTGTGTTTATACAATCTGTTTTGAATGCAAGTTCTCTTTGGCAGGAACTGTCTTCCGATGATGGTGAACAGTACCTAACACAGACAGACCTGATCCTAGCTTAGTCTCTGAGCACTATTGTAACACAAACAACAGAAGTTCTGTAAATTTTGATGAAAAATTTGTAAATTACTGTGGATCATAAGGGGGGGGGGGAGAAGGTACAATCCAAATACTAAGTGTAATAACATTAATAAACCCAGACAAATAGATGTCACATATTTTGTTGATGATTTGTGTGTCAGTACAAATTCCATTTTGTAAGAACCCTCTAACTTATGACATCATTTAAAAAGTATTTTTGTGTTTCTTTCCCCTCCCAGATCCTACGGCAGGCCTGCTACTCTCTTGGTAGCTTTGCACCCCTGGTGGCCTGTAAATCTTGCTAAGGATAAAAAATAGGGGTATCAGTACAAGGCACATATTCCCCTCTGTGCATTTAAGCCCTTCTTAAACCTCCGAAAGGAAACAGCTTTCAGCTCACTACAGCGCACAACTGCAACACAGGATATTTTTCCAGCTCACTGATATTTCATAAATACCATTTGTTGTCATGTGGTTAAATTAAAAACTCAGGATATCAAACATCAAACAGTATGTTAATGTCAAGTATGCTTGAATAAATACTAAAGAGTTCAACTGACTGAAATATGTGGACTACTAGCTAATTAAGAAAGAAGCAGGTGTGAAAAAAAACTAATTTAAGCAATTTTTTTTTTATAATTAATAATGTTTACTTGTAGTTCCCCTTATAATAAGGCTCCAGTTTAACCTCCAGAGAATTCATAGCTGTAATCCAGCATTTTAAAAATAATAATTGAACACAGCATTTTTAAAAGGAGATCAGTTTTCAAACCTGGATAATCTGCCTGGCATATATTCAGAGAGGATTTTTATTTTAAGTAATGTTGAAGCTTTTTATCAATTGGATCAGTTACCTAATTATTCCAGCAAATTTAAAAAACAACCCAGTCCAATGTCCATCATGCTAATACCTGCAGGGATTACAGAAGTAACAAGGAGAAAAACGTTTGGTGTGATTGCTGCAAAAGCCATCCACTTAACAAAACAAACAAAAGAAGGCAGGTAATTTGGAGCCTGAGTTTTCTGGTGGGTCTGAAACTTCTCAGAGGAACAGTGTCTCTATGACATTATAGTCTAGTTTTACATAGGCAAAAAATAAAAAACAACATTAAGATTTTTATTTGAACTGTTTTGGCAGCATACACACAGCCAATCAACTAATCCAAGACTGTATTTAATGTAGAATTTCTTTCCAAGAAGGCAAATGGAAGTAGAGGAGAAAATGGCTACAGATGTAAAAACAGACCTGGAATATTTCATTGACATGACATATCTACTGCATTTAATTAAAAGAAGAATGTATGGGAACAATGCATCCTACTCAATCCGGGTCGGGAGAACAAAATAGGACTGGATTAGATAGGACAACTCTAATCCCCAGAGAGATTCCCATATTTAATGGGAGCGCCACATGTTTGATATGTAGGGAAGCAAGTGGGTGTTCCTGGACTTGATCCACTATTCATCATAATACCACAGCCTTGTTCATCCCCAGTGAGGAGGCTTAAAACCATGAAACCATATGTAGAATATTAAAAATCATTTAAAGTTAAAACGAACATTATGAAACCATGCACTCCGGTTGAGGCTTCAGTCCAACAGCCCTCCGAGTGCTCCCTGTTCCTGTTGATATTGGTTAAGGGAGTAAATGAAATCACACACACACGCGCGCATGCACGCACACACACACCCCCCTTCATAGCTGCAATGTTTCAGTGGAGATGATGGTTCCTTACTAATACTGTAGCGAGCTCATTATCAATAATTGATGCGACTTTAATACCTACAGCATCAATGCTTTAATTTATAATTGAAGATCAGAAACTCCAGTTCTATTTTTCCACTCCTACTATCTAGTGTTTAAACTTTTTTTCTTTTTTTCTGACATTAAATTGTTTCTCAGATGCAGTCAATAACTTCACTATATTCTCATTGCCGTTGAATTAATCATAGCTCTGCCCTAACCACATGGAATTTAATTTCCCATAAGAGAAATGTTTACTTTGGTTTACTTTGTTGGAACTCAACGTACTTATACAGTCTATAAAGATTTACTGTAACATATTTTGTTAAGCAACATTAAAGCCTGTGCTGACAGATCTTGTCTTACATTACTTCACTTACATTCAGATCCTTAATGCTCTTGCGATACACCGTTGCACCAATAAGGCATCAGGACTAGCTTAGATACGCATGTTTCAAAAGTACACGAAATGCAAGAATCTCGGGGCCATATTCTGTCTCAAGTTTATTCATAGCCAACTGCTCCTTACTTTGCATGAATTTTTATTACAGTCATTATAGCCATCGGGATGAATGAACAGAAGACAAGAACTTTGCTATCTAATTCCTTGTTACACATTAATTTGATCTCAATTGGTTGCATCTGAGAAGCTAAAGGAAGTTTAAACTAAAGATAAGGTAACGCCAGACAAAATAGTCCAGGGACGGGACTCGGAAGATTTGAGAATTGTAGCCTAATGGTGCGGCAAGTCAGTTCATTCCTCCAAGCATCTC
>NW_008824357.1:1343324-1352993 GCF_000699105.1 Pygoscelis adeliae | reverse complement strand
TAGCCCATTTATACTAAACCATCTCGATGTGCAGCTCTTACACTTTGCACGTGTGGATGACCTCAGCAGGAGTTTTAACATGGAGCTGACAGCACTACCACCAGCACCAAAAAGCACAGGCATCGCTAGACGGAAGAGCCAGCATTGTGGCTAGTATCGCACAAGCACAGCCTACCACAGAGCATAAATCCCTGCCCTCTAATGCGCAAGTTAAGTATTCAGAGATTCTGTGTCGTAAGTGCCACTGAAGTCCATGGGAATCGTGATAGATCAGTGCCAATGAAAATTGAATTTCAGATCTCAGCAGCAGAAAATTCCCATAAATATCCAAGCACTGGAAAGCAGAGCTACACATACACATTAAGCAATCCCATTACACAGACTGCATTCAAACATCAAGCTTTTGAATGTTAAGCAACAAGAACTAAAATATTTACTGTAGCACTGAGAAAACGTAGTTAGAGAATTCTATTTGGTGCCGACGGGCTTTGTCAAAAGCTTCAGCATACTATCTGGTGGTAACTGTGACCTGCTTATTCTGATCTTGCCTTTCTCAGCTAATGGACTGTCTCTGCAGTATATATTTCGTTCATATTCTCGCTGTGAGATGGACTTTTACCCCAGGATCCAAAAAGGACATAGGCAGTGGGAGAATAAAAAAAAAAAAAAAGGAACTAGGGAAAAAAAAAGTCATGATTGTATTAAATTCTGGTGAAATCAGACCCATCATTGACGGCGGATGTGAATTCAGTTCACATGCATGCATGTGCATACGCACATTATGGGGGTGGGAGTTGGCAGCTGGGTGGAAGAGAAAGGAAAAAGTGATTTTTAAATATATTTATTAAATCACTGCTGAGAACAGAGGGGAAGAGAGGAGCCTGGGAATCTGCAGCTGAGGCTCAGCTGGTGAGAAGACAAAGAGAGACCACAGTGTTTGCACTATAGGAAAGGCATTTAAAAAAAAGAAAAAGAAAGAAATCCCCCCAAATTTTCACACACACCCCCAAGAAACAGCAACATTTGCCTTAAAGAGACAGTACAGGAATCAGCTATACAATTTCATATTAGGACACTTGCCTTGCAAATAGTTTGCATAAAGCCAGCTTTTGGTATGTCCCCGCCAGTTTTAAATGGAACTACTCATGTTAATAAGCTTTTATAGTAATTAAATGTTTATTGCAGGGCATGCTAATGCAACCACTTGCTACAGATAAGGGGACTTCATCAAAGTCAATGCAGCTGCTCCCTGGGCACTGGTATGGCAGGTTACCAACCCTCTCACTTAAAGAACTATGCCCAGTGTGATTGAACCATGCCTCCAAGACTGTCCCAAATGAGTTTCTCCTCACCCGCAGGTCCTCTGGGAAACCAGGCAGTTCTAATCCTTTTCCTGACACAACCTTTTTCCTTTCTGGTGTCAACCAGGACCCTGGGGAGCGAAACCAAAACTTTATTCCTTGTCCCACCCAGCTACCTACACAAGCAAGGAATGGGAAGAGCAGACCAACAGCAGTCCTTTCCTCAAGCCCTCAAATAGCATTTCAGCTGAAAAAGCATGTTTTCCTGATGGTCACCTGGGTGCTAACAATTAGGATCACATCAGTGCAATACCTCAGCATCGCACCAGGTGGCTTCAATAATCTACTCCAAATACTCACTAGACCAGATCACACTGTTTTGTGCCTTCTTTCAGTTTTAGCTTCTATCTGAAGAGTGTGCAAATGCTCATAAACCAGAAGAGTACTGGTTCTCGCTACCTGGAGCGCTTGGGAGACGTGTATGGTAAGGGGAAGCAGAGTGTTAAACCCTCTGCCTCTTCAGCTGGCTTGTACATAAAGTTGACAGAAACAAGAATCCTACAGAAAACCCTGTTTAATCAAAACTGCAGTGTTTCATGGACAGCAACTGATTTTAAGGGCAATATTTCAACATTCCAATTTTCACATTTAATTTCATTCATTTGTCATTATATTAATTTTATTACAGGTGGAATGTAAACATAACATACAGTCATGCATACTATACAATTTACTTATTATTCAATGCTTATTATGTTGCAACACGACAGTGAAATTCGGCCAGAAGATTGGGCTGTACAAGGAACACCTCCTTGAAAAATCAGAGCTGATGAAAAAATGTTTCAATGTACTTGCTTAAATAAAGAATACCCATGATGAAACTTTTCATTAAGAGTGCTTTCTCTCCCAAATTTTTCCCATGTTTGGACAAGAGTGAGAAAGACAGTATTTTGTTCCTTTTTTATTCCTTGTCCTGTCTTCTTCTCTAACCTCAATTTTCTATCTAAAAATTCCAGAATAGGAAAAATAGGAAGCAAAAAGTTTTCTTTAAAGACTATTTTAAAAAGCTGTGAATAACCAAATTATAAACATCATATTTTGAAAATTTCTAAAGTTTTTTTGAAGAAAAAATTAATTTTTTTAAGCATATGCAGAATTTGCCACTATTTGGGAATTCTCCCTCATGAAAGTCACCTAAATTCCTTTTTTCTTTCCACCATGCATACATTTAAATCCAAACATACAAGCCCAATACTCACAAGCCTGGATGAAAAAAACAATTGCAATATGACTCTCCTCTTGTTTCCCCCCCATCTGCCCCGGCCTTCTGGGAACAGGAGCCTCTCAAAGCACCACAGAAGCAGGTGTAGGCGTATTTTAAGTAACAGAAAATCAGTTTAATTAAGCTCTCCTCAGGCTTGCAAACTGAGAGAGATGTTTTTCTTTCCCTAATAAAAAAGCCCACAACAAACAGAACCGCTCATGGGTCAGTTCTCCCCAGTTTCACACCTCTGGTAGGAAGGACACAGTGCTCAAATAGGGAGTGCTTTTGAAGCACTTCTATGGTCATTAAAGGTTGTGGGGGAAATTTTTTTGGCCCATCTGAGTTCGTGGCTTGAAAAATCCCAAGACCCGTCATCACAGGCCAGGATCCCGATGTGACATGCATCCTGAAAACTCAGGAGAAAACAGTCCCCACTGACACAACCCTGCCAACCAGAATTGAGCATTGATAGTGCTGCAGGGGAAAGAATACCATTAATTCTTTCAAAAAAGGAAAAAAAAAAGAGTCATTTGTCCATTTCTCTTCAGTATTTAACTGCAGCAAACTTTTAATTTCTCCATTATAAGTAGAGAAGTGCTATTACTCTTATCTGTATGTGGGAAACTGAGGTGCAGCAAGGCAAAGGCTTGGCTTTTCTAACCCAGCTTATTTAATTGTTTTTAAAAAACTTTCTAGACTCTACTTGCATTCTTAGATATCACTGATATCCAGTCACAAATATAGCCTACGACAAAACACAACTGAACCCAGAACTGTTTCCTTATTTCATGTTGTTCTAATGGCTGGCCTTCCCTTTCTTTATTCGGAGAGCTGCTAACAGTTGCAGTACACATAGAATTAAGCATTCTGTTTCACCAACAGATACTGGCCCTCATCAGCAAAAGCAAGCTCTAATGGTATAAAAGCCGCTCCATGGCCACAACAGATTCAACTTACGGTATTTCTGAGCGCTAACCATCTCTACAGCTGTAACGATATTATTTGAAAGCTGATAGGATGCTCTCCTCAAATACTTCAGCTAAACTGTACTCATAATGATGATCTATAAAGGTTTAGAACCACTGACTTACTGGTCGCATCCATTTGGGGTGTTTGTGAGGCAGGAAGAGAGCTGGGGGGGGGGACGACGGGACCCCTCACTCGCATGCACACAATGAATGGGTTCTCCACAGAAAAGCTCTAGGAACATCCAGGGGCAAGATGCAAGCAACACACTAGTGGTTCTGGATATTGATTTATGAACCCTGAATGATATTGTAGGAAAGTCCAGAAGGAGTAGTTTACAAGAAAAATTATTGCAGGCAAATGGTAGTTGGCATTTTAAATCACTCACTAAAATTGATAAGTTAATGTATGTCACACTTGCTGAAGGTTCATGAACCAAAAAACCCCTCATCTTCTATTTGTTACTACCTCTAAGCCAACAGATATATACACTTCACGCTGGTGAAGTCTGCTGTAATATTTACAGTTTTCTGAGTCACTGACTTTAATTATACATCTGGATTTTAGAATTATGTCTGCAAAGTCATTAACAGAGACAAGCCATTTTCCTTTCCCAACCTCCCCTTTTTCTCTGGGGGAGTAGTGGTAAAAATTCAGCATTTTTCAACTTCACTTTGTTTCAAGAAACTGAAAAATAACTTTGGTCTTCAATATTGTTTGAGCCAAGTCTTTTTTTCAATTTTTCATAACATTTCTGCCTCAACAAAACCTGAAAAAAAGTTAAATAAAGAAAAATGTTTTTGAATAAGGTTAAGTGTCTGGCTTAAGCTGACAAAACCCAGGAAATTGAAAGTTAAGGCTGATACTAACAAATTCTGGCTCTTATGAAAAATAAAAGGCAAAGACAAAATGGTATGAGCTATAAATAATGCCTGCCAGAACTTTTCATCTTTAGGATCAAGCCCACTTGTACACAGATGGACGTGCAAGTACACACACATAACCCTACTTATATTATTTAAATGTTGGTTTGTGTACTTAATTCTTACCAGCTTCATGAAACATAATTTACGCCAGGGACCAATACTGTATCTAGGGTAAGCATGTTAACTAAGCAGTTCTGTAAAAGGTTCATTATTTACCTGGAAGACCAGAAAACCACCGATGGAGATGTTTGGTCTCTCAGGTAAATAAGGATTTAGTCTGCAGGAATGAAGAATTCTAATACCTTTTTTAAGACTCCTTTGATAAAATACTGAATATATACAATGTTATTTTTATAATGGAGCACAATAAGCCACATTTTTCTTTATGTTAAGGCCTCATTACATTGTTTTGACGATACTGAAGTGGCTGAAAAACAGAAGCAGTTGTGATTTAGACTTTCAGAATGGTATAAAGTGACCATGGTAAAGAGAGAAGCCCTTTGCCTTTCCTGTGTACCTTAAAGGTGTTACTCCTTTGGCATCCTTCTAATGTTTTTATTTTCAAGTAGCAGACTTTACATAGTAAGAATCGTTCCTGTATCAAGAGTAAAAGAACAGGATCTTGTGTATACAGTGCATATATTTGTTTAACTGTATTAATTACGTCTGTTGATTTCTTCAGTTAATTAAGCATTTTTTGGCATGTCTAAATGATTACACCTCATTAAGAATAGCATCTTAAAAAACCAAAAAAAACCCCATTGTCCATGTCAAAATTATTCAAATTAAAAAACTATTGTACCTCCTCTATAAGATGCTCCAAGATCCACTAATGAAATCACATCAAGAACTAGGGAATGTTAATAATAGTTTAGCAAATACACTACAATGACTAGACTATGCTGCTATCTCAGCATCTATGCTGAGATAAGGTTCTCCTTTGCAACAGCAAATAATTTAGACTCCTTAAGAATCCAGTGTCAGTTCTTCTTAAAAGTCTGGGGTTTTTTCCTTCATGATAACAGAAACCAAGGCATACGCAATGAAAAAATAATTTATTCAACCAGCCCAAGATGAACTTTTATTCTCAACTCCTAAGTCCATACACAGCATTACACATCACGTTTGAAAACAGGAGAGAATACACGTGCAGTGCACGCAGAGAAAGGGCAGGTGTGTTGGGCGTATGAAAGGCTATCAGAACAAAAAACAAACAAACCCCGAAGAGGCACACTGTATAAACTTTAAATCGAATACACCCTTCTGTCCTCAAAAGAGGAGGAGGAAGAAGAAGAAAAAAAAAAATCTTGGCTCACTAACTGAAATCTTAAACTGTTGACTAAACTTTCTGCAAGCTGTATGCTCACCATACACATTTCTGGATATTGGCAAAAAATCTGGAAATACTTATAAATCCTAAATTGCAACATCAGTCACAAACAGCTAGTCTGCAATCAGACTTGTTATTATACAGTCTCAGGCTGTGCTCTACTACACTGAACAATACTTGGGAATTCAGAGAAGCAAGTGTATGATCCATAACCTTATATGTGTCCAAATGAAAAAACTGTTGCCAAGGAAACACCCAAATATCAAAATTGAAATATAGCTTGGCCCTTAATGAGTCCAAAAGGAGCTGTAGGAAGTTTACTCAAGTTCAGCAGAGATTTTGGCTAAATGTGGGGAAGACATTATTAAAAGAGATCCCAGCTCCATGGCAGAGGCAGAAGAAGAAACAGAATACAATTTTGCAATGTAACTGTGTTTAAAATCCTCTATTACATTTTTCTTCTCTTGGGACAATTGCGAACACACTAAACGCAATAAAAATGTGAACATTACTGAAGGGATGACAAAAAGGAAAACATGCATTTGGGGACAAAACAAAACAAAAAGAAGGAAAAACTTGTAATGTTAGCACAACAATGCAACCTTAAAAAAAGGTACAGTTTTCCAAGAACTGCATTTTTCTGACATCTTGCGCATATTGAGGTCCATGGAGATTTCACATTTTCCACACTCAGCACTTTGAGGGTCAGAGAGGTCAAGGTACCAGTATTCCCTATGGATCGCTGATAGTTCATCCAGAACAATCAAGCTACTGGCTGTGCCTCCCCCCTCGTTACCAAGCTGACACTGGGGTAGAGAAATAGCCACTACCACTGCCACTAGGAACGGGAAATCCAGAGGCAAAAGATTAATTTGAGAGAGTCTGTTTCTTTTAGATTTTAGTAGTTTAATTCTTTTAAGTCATGACCCACATCTACCCCCAAAAAATACAAATAAAAGATGCTACCAATCTCCAGCTGAAAGTAACTCCATCCCAAACCGCTCCGTGGCACCCATGAAAGCTGAGTATGGGAAG
This sequence comes from Pygoscelis adeliae, assembly GCF_000699105.1. Taxonomy (NCBI): domain Eukaryota; kingdom Metazoa; phylum Chordata; class Aves; order Sphenisciformes; family Spheniscidae; genus Pygoscelis; species Pygoscelis adeliae. Next base: position 1,346,171 of record NW_008824357.1, on the reverse strand, counting down.
AATTTCTGAATTTCTTATAGCCTTATATCATGTAAAATTAGAAACTCTTGTAAGTACTTTGGGACAGGAACTGCCTTTTTTCAGGACCATTCAGAAAGCACCTAGAACAAAGAAGCTAATGTTTTGAAAATTCAGTAATAGCTAAATTAGTCTGTGATTCTATGAAAAATACGTACCACCAAAACCAACATTATTATTCATGTTGAGTCTCTTATTTCCAGCTAAAAACTAACAGTGTTTGCTTGACAAATTAGGCAGGAAAATTATTTGCTCCAAAAGAAATAATGATTCAGGCAAATAGGTAGAAAAGCAATCTTTCCTCCTTTTTTCACAAGAAATTGTTTGCATACCTTAACTAAGAATCTATATTAGAATCACTGTTTCCATTCTCTAACATGTGTATTTGTGTGTTCGTTCAATACTTGTCCACTTACTAATTAAATCACACATTTTAAATATTCCATCCAACCATCTCTATCTGAAAGAACTTTAAACTTTTTATGCCAAATAACTGACTGAGAAGAGGCACCCAATGCACATGCATGTTTTTATATTTACCTAAATAGTAATTTTCAGAATATGTTGCTAGTTTTGTTCCAAAAGAATTTCCAAAGAATTAAAAAGAACCCAAGGCATTTGCTAACTACCTTACATCAATGTTATTTTTCAAAATAAAAAAATAGGCACCATACAAAAATATATGTATATTTTTAAAAAATACCAGCAAGCCATGGATTTGTATTTAAATAATAATGGTTTCTCATAAATGTTTTTCAGAGTTTACATAGCTACCAATGAAAAGTAAAAATTTAAATCAAAAAAATGAATTGATGCTTCCGGCTTAAATCTTTACAAGATTCTTAAATAATATTTGAATCAATAGTCAATTTAAAAAATAGACAACCATGCACACATATATAACTAATATGTATTATGAGTCAGTTCTGACTTGTTCTTTGATTTTAATGAATAAACTCCTCATAAGATAAATCACATTGCATCACGTGTTTCATAAAAATAAATTAATTTTTTAAATCGGATGTGGTTAAAAATTGTTAAATCATTATTGAATATAGTTCTTAAAAACCACATGCAGTTTTTCCATGTTATTTCCCCACTTCAGAATCAAAATCAGTATAATTTAGCCAATTTGGCAATCTCCCATCATAGACTGCTATTAAACACTATTCAAGTGCTAAGCTTTCTGACTTCCATAAAGGTTTGTAGGCCCCAATAGATGCTGAATGGCTATTTGACATCTTTAGAAGCACTCATAATATTCTGGGCAAGAGACTTAGGAAAATGACATAAAGTGGGAGTTAGCTGCAAAAATATACAGCCTACTTCAGCTGAACACGGCTATTATTTGGGTATGATTCCCCACGTTTCCTTCCATTTATTAGTTATTCTTATGTAGTTTCCAGTGCTTGAAATTCCCAGGCTTTGTATATTTAAAAAAAAAAAAGTGGGGGAAAAAAAGAAGAGACAGAAGTCTACAGGGGGGGAAAAAAAATTTCTCCTTGGAAGTGACTTTGCTAAAAATGTAAAGCCTGATTTTTATTCTTACAATTCTACGGTAATAAGAATCACGGTTCTAAGAAGAGAGAAGAAAAAGAAAGGAACAAAAAACTAAAAATGGTTGTTGCATTCTCTGCAGCTACTGTAAATATTTTATGAATGGATACCTCAGAGCAAAGTATCAAGATAAAAATTCTTTATAATTATTTGTCTAACATACTGAGTAAGGATTTAGACTTTGCCGTAAGTCCTTAATGCAAAGAACTTGTCAACATCAGCTTGTTGAGACATTAAGAGGATTTCTTTGGGTGCCACCTTTTAAACTACAGTATTAAGCCACAGCTTCTAGTAAATTTACCCTGTGATAAGCAATTCCAGATGAGTTCTAGTGACAGGCTTCAGTCTCAAGGTACTTATTCATTGCACATTAAAATCTCATGTTCCCAAGACTGGGTTGTTTTCTGACTGATATCCAATTAGGGAATAGAGAAGAGAGGCATTTACAAAGCTGCAGTTGAACAAAATAACCCAGAGCAGTAACTCACTGATAACCACCATCAGCAGTTGGTACTTTCTGTTTACTAACAATAAGGTAAGCTGGAAAGAGATCAGATTGAAAACAGTAATAGCTCCTCAGAAATAATTGCCCAATAGAGCAGGATCAGCATTTCAGCCACATAACCATCTTCAAAACAAACTATGGAAAATATTTGTACATACTAAACAATCAGCTTTCAGTCCATTTAAGATCTTTCTTGCCAACCCATACATGAAACACTATCAGCACTGAATCTCAGCAACCCAGACATTTACTAGTTGTAAGAAAAGTACGGTAATAACCATTTACATAGACAGGAAAACGAAGGCTTGTGGAAGTGAACTGAGTAACCCCAAGTCACTGAGGAAGCTTATGACAAAGTACAAAATTGAAAGCAGGCCACTTAAGCATTAAATTTTAACCTCAGATGATCACTCTTCTTTTCTTCTTCCACACCAGATAAAATTATCGGTCCCACTAGAACAAGTATCGGCCTCTAACAAACACTAGATTCCAATGCCTTTCTACAATGAATTAATACAATACATAGATACTGGTATAACAATACGTGGGGGCACTTTCCTGTCTTCCTACCAGCATTTTTAACAACAAAGAGCTTATCAACTTAAGCAGATATAGTAGGTTATTATTCATACAGAACAAAAGGCTGTACATGCTACACAAATCCTATATCAATGGCTAGGGAATCAGGCTTGGCTTTGCTGCAGTAACACACACATCGTCCCTCCTTGCCACTAAATCAAATGGGAGCTATAGCTGGGTAGCAAGGA
>NW_008824357.1:1329444-1343296 GCF_000699105.1 Pygoscelis adeliae | reverse complement strand
TGAATTTGATGAGTACTTTGCTATCAGCTTTGCTAAGAATACAAAGGGTTTTCTAAGTGCCAGGACAGGAATAGGAAATTTTAGTTCACACCTTGCTTTGGAAACTGAATGTCATATCCATTTGGGAGTTGTCAAGGCCTAGCCTCAGTGAGCACCTCTGCATGAGAAACACTTGTGGCACTTCACCTGCATGAGCTCCATGAATAGGTTAAGGAGAAAGCAATACTGGTATAATGACCAGAAGAGAAGAACCAGGAGTTAATCTGCCTCTCTCCTCTCGTCCCCATTTACTTGTCCTTTTCCTAGTCACTTCAGAAAAATGACTTTGACCCATTGTCACTTTGAAGTAGTAGGTAAAGCACCACAAACCCCATCCAGCAGAAAAGTCAGTCGTCACAGGCTAGTGGGCAGGTCAGCCTCAGCCCCAGAGTCATGAGAAGTGCCTGTCACTGAACTCTTTGTCACACCGTGGAAACCAGAGTGAAGAGTTACACACGCACGAATCTTATCTCTCTCTATGAAGGGAACATTCGACAGAGAGACAGACAGACATGCCAGAAAAACTGAGACACGTTTGCCTGAAGCTAAACAAGAGTCAGGTCTGCAGGCCTGCTGCAGAAGCATTGAAATAAAACGTACAAAGCAGCAATCCTTTCAAGCAGCAGCAGCAGGCAGCCTTTCCTTTTATGACTGCTAAACGCCTGGCTTTTTCCCTAAGCAATTTACAGTGCAGCCGCATGTCAAGGTGGCTGGTGGGAACCAAGATGCTCTAAGTTACTCAAAATAGATCAGGGATTCTACTGACAGATGCCTGTGGTATTTGCCTGGCTGATTTGCTTTTATTACGGTGAACAAGGCTTCTGTTAAGTGGTTGCTGTCTACTTCATGTTTATTATGATGGGGAGGTTTATATAGGTGTTTGTGGAACTGTGTCTACTTTTGTAATGGTGTGGGGTTTATCAATGTTTGTATTAGCCTACTTTCATCATGATGGGAATGTATGTTTTTAATAGCCTACTTCACTTTAATTATACTGGATGCTTTATTTAAGAGGTCCTAACAGCCTCCTTTTAACACATTTGTGTGAAGCCTTTTATATTCAGCTGTTTTTATTAGGTAGGAAAGTTGTTGTCCCTATCTCTGCTAATACTAAAAGCTTTCCACATCCATAGACTGTTCCCAACAAGATTTCAATGTAAAGCAACCCTTTGCAAATATTTGCAAAGCACTGCTAGAAATTTAAGCATGCTTGGCAATATACTGCACAAACACTGGTGGTCCGTAGGGTTTACTGTGCAAACTCATAAACTAACATACTAAAGAAGAAGAAAGGAAGACGAAGTCAACCAATACAGTATCAAGACGGCAAGGTGGCTCATCACGAAAGTTATCGTGTTAAAGGTTACTTTGATAGAAAAGACTGGGAGATCTTTTCTATGTTCCCAAAGGTGTTTAACAAGTTGGGAACAGGAAACACGAAAAAAAAAACTCATGAAGACTGCTGGAATCGACAACAGTGAAGAGAAACAGTTCTAAGTGCAGCAAAAGGGCATGATGAAATGGAAGAGGAACTGCACAAGAGTCATATGAAACCAGGAACAGTTTTCAAACCCAGAGGGACGCAGAGTAGAGGTCTAATGATGTGAATGGTTTTTACTTAATTGGTGAGGACAGGAAGTTGTTATAACCCATGTACAAAATGACCAAGTCTCAAACTGGAGAAGAAAGAGGTCTGCTTTAAAGAGGGATCTACAAAGACAGTGAGACAGTAGCAGGAAAAGGCAAAACAAAAACAAAGACAAATGAAAGGAGAAAAGCTGAAGCTGGTATCAAGGGCATGGGCACAAACTACCAGGTGAAGGATGCTGCCCACAATTATTAAGAAACAAGAAATTATGATTGACCTTGAGCCTGTGATTCTTAAAGGTAATGGAGCACTAAAACTTCTTGGAAAAGAATCTGACATCATCGTCAGAGAGTCAGACAGTCAAATTTACCTTGCAAGGCTATTGCTATAGGTGTACAAAGCTACGATAGTAAGCGTTGACCATGCAGGGAAACAGTGAGCATATGTAAGAGACAGGACAAAGGAGGAATATTTGAGGATTGGGTAATGTTGGAACAAAGTCAAATTCTGGAAGACCCGTCTGAGAAGAGAAAACAAACTCAAAAAAAGTTTGACTGACTTTGCAAAAAGCAATGAGGATAAAGATTATACAGAAAGGAGCTGCTGAAGAACATAGCATCTAACAAGCTTGGTAATATAGCACCTAACAGGTGGAATCAAAAAGCAGCCAATCTAATCCATTAAGTCTTACACCCTGATGGGAGGCAGAGAAAGTATCTTAATCCTTATTGAACAGATGGGAAAATGTAAGGCAAAGATCCAGACCTCTTTTTTTTTTTTTTTCTCCTCTCAAGTCACAAGCAGAGCAGACCTCATCTATTCCCTGATGTCCTTTTCTTCATCTCACTACTAGACAATACACACCCCTCAGAGCAATGCAAAACACCGAGAGTCCTGATTTCCAGTTTCCTGATCTACCAGTTCAGCAGCAAGACCCCAAAGCTACAGGCACTGGCTTATTTCCCAGGACTACTCACGAGAGCAAAGTTAAGCATGTGTTTTAAGTGTCTCCAGGATCAAGGCTAAGTAAGTAATTGCCTCTGTTTTCACAAATATTGTTTTACGAGTCAATCGATAGGAAAAGCACAACGCATTACAGATGTTAGGTTTATTACCTCCCCCATCCAAAGTAAAAAGCCCTTAAGAGTCTCAAAATCTCAATCCCCTACTGGCATTTGGAGTTATCCGACCACTCATAGCAATGCCTGCATCACCTTGCACTGAAAAGGAGGCTCAACTCACCATACTATGCAAAGCTTTTGATAGAGGGCTTTGCAACATCATTTTACATCATCTTAGAGGCTTCACGGCTCACAGAGAGCAAGTCTTATTCCCATTAAAGGGGGAAACAAGTGGATAAGGTTTCTGGGGACAGATCCAGATGAGAACATTCAAATAGGACTTTAAAGCAAGCACAAAACCCTACCTAAAGGTAGGAAGAGGCGGAACATGAGCGAAAACAGAACGCTGATCAAATCAGAATGACCAGCCAGCTACATCAGTAGCCCTGTCCAAAGAGATAGGCAAGGGTTTATTTTTTCCTTCTATTTGATCTAACATCTGAATTCTGCCATGAAGAGCAGAATTTTGTTTTGTGTAATACAAAGTACTTAGCCCCAATAAAACCACATAGCAATGAGCTTCACAGGTTAACTGTGTTGTTCAGCTAAGAAAACAGGTCTACCTACCAACATGCTGCATCCAAAAAGCATCATACAAACTGCCCTCTCTGACACCCTCCCCTCAGAACATGCAGGGAGAGGGGGAAACACTACCTACAGAGCACAAACGGCCCTCAGAGCTAAAAAAACTGGTTTCTGAACATGGAGCAAACCCAGGTCTTACAGCCCAAGCTCAAATGACTGAAGGAGGTTTGTGACAGAGGCATAGCCTCACACAGAGCGCAAAAGAGATGCTGGTGTGTCTGCAGGAGGTTACTAAAACTTGGGCCTGGCCCTGTATCTCGCATTGCCATATATCATGGATACTTATTTTCACAGTAGTAAAAGGAGTGCATCAATATTTGGCCTGAAGGTTATAGTCCAAAGACCACTGACTTCACCTAACAACAGGACACCCTGTGGCTATATTATTACTGTTTGTAATGCATAAGCAGCAGGAGGTCCCAGTCAAAGCCAGGAAGCTTACTGGACTGGGCACTTAACCACAGACACTCTGAAAATCTCAATAGGTGAGAGAGAGATGAAAGGGTGAACGGTGTCCTGGCCAGTCAGTCTAGCAGGCTGGTCACAGAGTCAGGAATACAACATTTATTTCATCAGCTCCCTGCCCAAACAAGAACATGCCACCTATGAAAAATCATATCAAACCATCTCTCCAATACACGCGCTTTTCATCATGTCTTTTCTTCTAAAAATCAAAGATACTCTTCCCCCCAAAAAATCACCATCTGAGCACTTGTATTACCATTTCCCTTCTTTCACCGGATCTAACCCTGGCTTTTCTTACTGATGAAAGCTTGGGTAACATTTGCCCTGTATGACCCTTGACTGATGCTCTCTTACAAAAATTAAACATCAGTGGTTCCTCTTACTTTATTACAAGATGGACCATACATCACCAAAAGCAAAAGAAAACTATAATTAAATCCAAAATGAAAACCACCAGAAAAGGGCACAAAATCAGATTTACTTATGCAAAGCTTTGTTTCAATTACGTTTAAAAAAAAACAACCCACCCCCCAAACCAAACACAAAACCAAAACACCCTCTTGTGATGAAAACTGTGGTTAAAGTCACAGTGGTGAACATTTCACCTGCAAAAAGAAGGCAAGGGTGTACATTTGTTTGTGTGTATGATGGGAAGAAGAAAAATTACAACTATGAGTAATGTGCACTCATACACGCTAAGTAAAAGCAAACCCCTCATTTCCTCCTCTGCACTGAAATACAGTCAGACACTCCCAGTCCCAAGAGTGCCACCCCCATGGACCACCAAAATAAAGCAGAACAAAGGAGGCTCATTTAGACCATATTCAAGGAAAATGTCTTGTTTACTGATCATCTTGATTTTTGGAGGAGGACGGCAGCTGAAAAATCTGTGCGTTACTGAAGTTGTGGAGTGGGACATGTTTGTTTCCTTTTTGTTGCTTTGCAGGTGAGAATGGGGCAAGGGAGGAGAAGGAAGATTCAGACAACTTTATCCTAGCAAACTCAATCAGCGGAGCTGTTCGTAACATTGCTAAAAAGAAAAAAATATTAACATTTCAGAAGTTCCCCTTGTGGCCTCCCTTGCTCCTCCTCCCCCATCAAAAATTCATAAAGGGAATCAGCATTCTTTACCGAATGGGTCCCTGAGGTGCCATAGACCTTGTTGGAGAGAAAGGCTATAAATATCGAATTATACACCTCATGGGAAGAAAGGGTTGAAGATTCAGCTTCAAACCCACTGCACTGTCCCCAGGGGAACTCACTCCAGACTCAAGGTCCAGCGTGGCAAGGAAATGGGTCAAGTGTGTCAATTTTGAGATCGCCGACCTTTGACACCTTTAATGATGCCCGGAGTCCACCTCCTTGACGTCCTGCTGCCCCCTGTGCACCACAAACTTTCCAAAGTCCCTTCAAGCAAAAAATAAATAACTGAGTCAAGCAGCATTGAGAAGCTGTGCTAAAGGCTACTTCGCAGACGTTTCTGGCCCATTAAGGCAAGTGTAGTGCTCAGATTTCCAGGCCGCCTTCGCTTATCTCTATACCACTGCAGTACAGTGGAATTAAGGGAAACCGCACTTTTACCGTCAAGTCCTCTATGTAGGTTTTGTTCTAGGTAAAATGTAAACCCCACATTATTAGACTGTACAAGGCTCAAAACCAAGCACCTGATCTTTTTTCTTTCTTTTAAAAATATTTCCAATTCAAGTTGCAATAAAAGATAACAGGTGTTAAACAGTTAAAAAGCTAAACAAGCACCTTTAAAAAAAAAAATCAATAAAAATCCTGTCTGCGGGCACAATCCAGCATATGTTTACTATTGAGACATGAGGTCAGAAGAGCTGCCTACAGCTCAGCAATGAGCATCTCCAGGATCTGGCCCATCCCCACATTTTTCTCATCTTTGGCTTAGGCTGGTGGTAGCAAAAGGCACCCATCTCCAACAGCAGAAAACAGAAAGAAAAACATAGTCCTCTACACAAGCCAACCTCAGTGCATAATAGCTTCCATCACTGCAGTATATTTCATCTCCACAAATTTTTAAGAAAATATGGGTGAAGGAATATCTTCAAGTAGGTGCAAGCAGAAGTAGGAGTTACTTGCCTCCTATAGAAATGCAATCACATATGGGGTGGAATGTATTTAAACCCAATTAGGTCATAGCACAGAGGAGAGATGTTATTCAATAACCTCATAAGGAATCATAGGTAGGAAAATGCAATGACCCAGTTCCTAAACTGGGATCTGGCTAGGACATCAGGGCCAACAATTCTTCTTCCAAAACAAACCATGACAATATTGTAATGCCACGATGTATTTTCAGCTTAAAATAAAAATAATATAGGGCTTAAAATGCTGTGGTTCCCTGGAAACATATATTAACAAACAAACAAACAAACAAACCCAAACAATCTACTTGAAACCTGTCTTCCACCAAGCCAGCACCACCACCCATTAGGCACTGGGGTGTGAGCTGGTGGTTTTTGTTTTTTTTTTTCTTTTGCAGTACAAATTCAACAGGCAAGTGATGCATGCAAACCCTGGAAATGTCCCAGGCATAATTGTTTCTGATCTCTGATCCTGGAATTTACTGAAGAAAAGATCCAAGATTCAGCTTCTAGGGCTGTGTAAAGACACCACTAATAATTTGGCTTACAGTTCACCAGCAACACAGTTCTACTGTAGGAAATAGGCTTAGACAACATCATTCTAATTTACAGCTGCTATCATTAGGATAAATTACAAGGGAAAAGATGCCACAGTGAGATGGTTAAGACAAAATATTACAACTCAGAAATGCAAGGTTCCATTCTCAACTCTGCTATAGAATCCTAGCACGGCCAAGTGAATCAAACCCATAGCTCTGCTTCAGATCCTCAAAAGCCTAATAGTTATCACAGCTGGCTTTCTCAATGCTAATGTAACACAAGTAATCAAGAGTAACAAGCAACAATATTTTGTTGTTGTAATATATATGCATATGTATTTTTTAAAAATGAATGAAAGTCTGTGCTTGCTTTTCTTTAACATCTTCCGCAGTCCAACTCTCCTCATGTGAATTGGTTTGTTCCTTAGGCAAGAAAATTTCTGAGCCCCCAGCTAAAGTACTTCTGTGCTGCAGAATGGAAACTCACCTTTGTATTGGGTTATGTTGGGTTGCAGGAGGACAGACTTGACTCCCCGAGACAGACAAATTACAATTGTAAAGGTAAAAAAATAATTTGAAACCTTAAGAAATACACTGAGCTAGAAAGGGTTTCTTCCTCACACAGCCCTCCATCCTCAACTTGGACTAACTCTCTCATCATATTCCATTGAAAACTCTCTGCCAGGCCAGCTCATATAAAAGTATAAATCCCACTTATCCACCATCTCAGGGGAAACCAGGTTCCTTTGGATAAGCAGGGTTAGAGATGATGGGAACTGTAAGCCTCCCAGCACAGAAAAGGCCACGCTCCAGGTCCCCACCCCTGAGACACAATGAAGACCAAGACTTTGCTGACTGGCCAGATTTTTAAGGGATCGTGCTCCAAATAAGTAAAAAATTTAGTGGGTGTACATATACACACACATACACTCACTCTGCAATCCCAAGGATATAGATAAATGTCTGTTAACCCTCTTGCTCCCAACCTTAGTGAAGTGAATGTAATGCTGAGAAAAATCAGATGATCATTGGTCCTTGTTTATTCCCAAGTCGGTACAAGAGAGGCCACAGCCAGACAAATATACTGTCTCACATCAAGGCTACCTCTATTGACCTCTTGTCATTCTGAGACTACCAGCAATATGTTACTTAGTTCTAATACAACCGTTACTGCATTTATGCATACCAATTAATGTTTTATATGTAATTTCTGTGGTCTCTTACAGGTTTTTTTTTTTGCAGGGTAGCAGGGGAGAGGAGAAGGGGAATGTGTGCCATTGCAAGCATCAAATCATTAGCACATCTGAGAGGGAATTGTTCTCTCAACACCAGAGGGGAAACGCCCTCCAAACTCATCACCATCATCTCTCCTGCCATCTTCCAGTCTGAAAGCACTGAAATTTTTAGCCCACATCAACATTTACATCCAGGTCCCATGTAACACTACACCTTTACACACAACCTTCCACCCAAACAGAGAACGTTCAGAGGTCAAAAGTAGCTCCCATGCACTCATCTGCATTGGACCTACTACATGTGCAGACGTGATCCAAATCGGATGTCTCCCACATGCATCAGCCTGCATATCGCATACACAGGGAGTAAGGTGCATTTTGGATACCTTGACTCACTCTGCTTGCAACATGAAGCCACACACCCCATGCCTGCTTATTCAGAACTGCTAGACATCTTTGCAGAAATCCGGAAAACTGGTATAGTTATTGCTCGATGTGGGAGAGTAGACAGCCATGCTTTAAAATGAAAAGATTTCACAGTCACCTATGAAGGAGATAATTTTCTCCCCATGTGTTGGTAAAAGAACAGAACAGAAAAAGGAAAGTAGCCTCACCAATTGTCAACAATGCAGAGTAGCTGTGGATACAGCAAGGTCTCCTCCCCTACATCTTATCATCCTTGCAAGATTATTATGTGATGCGTGCTATACGCAGTACAAAATTTATCTGCAGATAAACATTAAAAAGAACTTACCTAGGTAACATTTGTCTAAAGATTATAATAAAAGAAATGTTTTAACATCACAGATCAGAACTCTAATGAGATACTTTGGCACAAAGCCCCATCTTCCTCCTTTCTCCTCTGTGACTTCCAGCCACCACAAATCCATAGCTCTTGTGTCTAGTCAGAACCACAGGACTTGGCTATACCCCTGTCTGCTTCTACCCTTGTTATCTCTCACAGGTAACGTGAATACAGTGCACTTAGGTCACACATTGCTAGGTTTAGAATACCAAACCACATCACATTTTTATTAAAAACAACAAAAACACACAATGCGAGTTTTGTCTAAGAAATTCAAGGCCTGTAGCAAATTATTTGACCGCATGCTGGTTTGGTTATACATGTACAGTGAGCTGAAAACAAAGAATACAATATATAATTAACAAAGATTTATCACGAAAGCAGGTTGACAGGACAGAAGCTATTTATGAAAGGTACCAGGAGTAAATCCAGTCAGCCCTATTTTGGTAAAAATTTAGCAAATCTTGCTGAGCTTAACAAAATCAATTCCCCAAATAAATGTTTCCTATCTTTATATCTTGTAAATATGACAAGATGAGATTTGGGCCTCTAAACAGTCTTCTCAGCTTCTGAGTTCTTCCCATACATAGTGGAAAGGTGCCACCTAAATTAGCACTTCTCACAAGACATCTACCATATCAGAGAGAAGCAGAAGTGGGGCAATAAGATAGATATCAACTAGAATTCTGAGTATCCAGATCAAAGAAGGACATTATAGCCCAATCTGAATTTTATGGCTTAAGCCATCCTTTTAATTACAGCCCTAAATGGTTCGTGCATGGATAGAAATGAAGTACACAGAAAGGATCCTTCACAAATCCATTGATTAATAACTAATATTTGCAGTCTCCTGCATTCACCTATAAATCAGCTCACAGATAATTCATTTATCATTCACAACAATAGATACAGGTTTACCAAATACAGGCCTCATTATACACATGAACAAATGGAGGTACACAAAGTTAGACATAAAACTCCAAAGATCTATAGCTAGAGAATTTAAGAAGCTTGTCAGCTAGTTAGGATTAATATGGGAATCCACATTCAAAACCCCAAAATCCTCTCTTTTATTTGTTTGAAGGCCATACATGAGAATTCACTAGGGTGACCCAATGGGGAAATGAGAAGCAATTAACAACAATTCCCCGCTCACTTTCTCTGGGTCATTCATAATTTCATATACCGCTACTCAATCCTTCATCAGCTTTGTAATTACCAAGTTAGAGTATTTAGTCTTTCCTCATATGAATGCTGTATCGTATCCTGATCAAGTAAGCAAAGGATGTATAACAAATACCTCAAACTGCGTGGGATATTTCTACATGCAATAGAAATAATTTTTCTGATATCCCTTCATCTATAATTCTTAATTTTCTCCCCCACAATGCTAAAAGCAGGGGTTGCCAAAATGCTGCATGCAACAGGCAGCTTCAGAACCAAAGCATCACCCTTGGAAAACAAAAGCTCGCTGTATCGAACCAAAGGCGCAGGTAGCAGAGAGGAATAAATATTCCTAATAGAGAATAGACCAAAATTTCAAATCTCTCACGTCAATGCTATTTCTCTCATGCCAATGTTACTTGCAGAACACAGAGTGATTTTGTTGAAAATTTTACTATAGGCCTTCAATTTTGCTGAGTCAAAGCAATTTAGAGCACTGGAACCATGTTATTTGACTGCAATTTGATAAGAAAAGCTCTCCATTTTTATCAGAGACACATTTAAAGAACGCTGTCATTTATGCAAACTCATCTTTCCATGGACAATTCATAACTGCCCTGTTTTCTTCTCTTTTGCTTATAACACTTCCCATGTTGCATTTCAGAGTGTCATTAAATGCCCTTTTATTGCTCCCTCGTTGTAAGTACCTGAGTATTAACCAGGGCTTCAAGATTTACAGCCTATTTTAAACTCAGATAATGATGTTTAATTTGTTATTGGCTGTGTAAAGGTTAACAAAGAAATAACTCAAACTATTAGCAAAGGAATAACGCATTACAACAGGGCAATTAAGAGCTATATCTGGCACTGCACGAAAAGATTGATCTCATTTCAAAAGGAGCTTGATGATCCGCATTCACAACCCATGAAGCGCAAGGGTAGCACACAAGTTCATCCTTTACATACTTCATGTATCGTTGAGTTGATTTTCATGAAGAAACTTGCACGAGTAACATGCTGACAGACAAGCTCTCACAAATCTACCTGTGAGGCTTAAAAGAAGTTTCTGCCCTTAGCAGTTCATACTGCTCCTTTTCTGGGGGTTACCTCTCTCAGAGCAGAGTTGGCAGAATGCAATAAGCAGCATGTACCTGGGGCTGCCTCCCTGTAAAAGCCCCAATTTTGGGGGGGCTTAGTTTAAGCTTAGCTTAAACACACCTTCAGTGGCATGTTGAGCTATGTCTTTGTCCATAACTTGAATAAGATGCAGGCACACTTCATTCCACCAGCTCTGCAGTGAAAAAGAGGCACCATCTGAAACTAATGTACTGTAAATAAACACAAATCAAAGCCCTAAGTGAGAAGATTTCAAGCTGATTTTATAGTATTGCTGCAACTGTACCCCAAGGCCTTGCTTTTAAACTTCATTGCTGTGGACTCCACTGATCGCATGTTTTGCTGAGGGGGGGAGCTTGTTTTGTTCAAAATTCATTGCACTGTTAGAATCGTTCTCATGCAGATAAGTCCCTTTTTTCTCATCCTTATTTGGGTTGTTGGGCAACTGCCGGAAACACTTTTTGGAAGAGTTGGGGAGAGGTTATTGGATGTAGGCCCAATGGCTTTTGGAAAAACAGAGTAGAAAATATGCAGAATTCATGGAAGAAAGACAAGCAGATGCTGCTTGAAAAGATGGTTATATTCTTATGTCAACAAATGAGTACATGAGCAGCCAAAAAGCCCACACAGAGGGTAACACAAGCAAATGTGTCCTTAAGACATTCAAGGGAAAACACAAACTTTCCCTGTAGGATCTACACTAGTAAGCATACCAGTAAGACCCTACTTAGCAATGCACTCGAGACCAATTCCCATAAACATTGGATCAAGGCAGTGAAAAGTCTGGGTACAAAGTAAACCCAGGCCTGAAACTTCTGCAGCTGAGCTATATTTTTGAACAAATCCTTGCATTTAGAAATAATTCCAAACCATCTTCCATGGGGCTGAAAAATATGGATGGGATTGAAAAAACATGGATTCTGCAACTTTGGCTTAAATAACATCCATTTTATTTCCTTAAACACTTACCCAACATTGCAGCCAAGTGCTAGTTCAATCAATCTTCCCAACCACTGTTTGGGAGAGGAATAGACCTCCAGCTGGTATAAAATGTGACTTCAACAGCTTCAAGACTATTTCCACCAAGCCTAGGGCCTAACTTTGTATTCTTTTTAACACCCCTTTCTTCATTTTTTTCTACCTGCAAGCCCTACCTCCATATCTTTTCTGACACCTCCACACAAATTTTACATTTCTTGGCTCTAAACTTGCAGAAACATCAGGGAGAGAGGAGGGAGGGGAGGAGAGTATACTTTCCCTGTAGGATTTTAGCATAAATTCTAAGCAGTCTTATTAAATTCTGTGGAACCTTCCCATCCTACCCTTCCCCCACCATTTTTTGCTTTTTTTCCCTCCTCCTAACTCTTACCACATGTTGTAAAGGCCAGACATGAGTCAGACCAAGCTCCTTCAGCAGTAGGGAGGGGGAGGGAGGAGGTAAGCAGAGCAGAGGGTTCCTTTATCAGCTAAGAGAGGGGCCATTTCCCAGACTGCCCATTCTGCACTCCAGCGCTACCTCGCACAGCACCAGAGCCTGGCAGCAACACAGATACACCCATTAAAGACAGTCCTGCCAAGAGGCTGAAAATTGAGGACCAACAAGAAATTCATAAAAGCAGTAGGAAAATTGTGGAATTCATTCTTTTATTGGCCAGTAAATTTCTAATGGGTCAACGTGTCCTAAATGACAATCAGCTGACAGGGTTAGGAGCATAGGTTCCTGGCTGCTCTCAGATCAGTGCCATAGAGACTGAGGGTGGAATAAACCTTATGAACTATGTCATACTTGCATACTGAAAGAAGGTGAAATCTAAGGCTCATAGCTGTAGGATTGGTTTATCTATTCTCTCAGATACATATTCTCAGTACAAGTGATGATTTTCGAATTATAAAGTGCAATTCAGTTGACATTAGGTATTGCAGTGGTAGGAAAATCCCCAGCAAATAGAATCATCCAGATGGATTTCCTGCAGATCCAGCTCAAATATCTCTGCATCATATTTGCAAGTGCTTCTGGATCTGGGAAGACTTGCTAACTTAGTCGTGTGCACAGCACAGAAGACACAGAACAGGCTTAGGCCTGAAAGCTGGACTGTCATGTCCACATAGCCCTGCATCCAAGGCAGTATGTCCTTCCAAATCTAGAAGTGCTGGAAAATATGATGCAGAAGTACAAGTAGCTCTGTCTGGAACCCATGCAGACATACATGCAATGCATTTAATACTGCTTCCAGATCAGCGCAATCCTTGGCCCAGCAGGATTTCCGAGCTCTGTGCTAATGGAATAGCTTACCAACAATCCAGATAATCTCACTCACAGATACAAGAACGAACCACAGACAGTGCTATATTAAAAGACAAACTGCCAATTTCTTGATTAAAGGAGCACAGGGTTTCAGTATCCAGCAGAAGAAGCTCTATTACCTACTGCCTTTCTCCCTAAGGCTACAGGAGAAAAGGATGCATAGGAACAGCGCACAAGATTTTTGCTGCTTCTAGGATATTGGTGTTAAAAAAAAAAAAAATATTGATGAACTACTTTGTCATTGTTAACAGCATTGCTGACAAACTCACAGCAGGCCCACTGAGAGGAAGACAGCAGCGTGTCTACTGAATGCCTGTTGTAGCTGAGACATGTGCTCTGAATTAGGCAAGGTGTGTAAATTATGACAGCCAGAGCTCTTTAGAGAATGCCCAGGTCTGAAGGATTCTGGTGCACTTTTGTTGTTGCTGCTGCATTTCCCCGTAGTTCTCTCAAAAGAAACCTTACTCCTTGGAGAGAGCATTAACAGGCTCCAGCTCCCGAAGTGTCATTTGACAGAAATAAAATTGAAATGCTAAAAAGAAGCTCCAGTTTCCTTTCTTTATTGCATTCATTATTTTATTCTCTCTAACTGTAGCTTAACCTCAGAGGAGAAACAACCACCACACTAGGCTGGGGGAGATGGGGGAGGAGAGAAAGGATGAGACAGACAACCAAAAAAACATGGTTTCCTTTACAGAAAATCATGCATGAAACTAGCACCCTGGTAACATCTGGGAAGACCTTGCCTGCAACACAGACTGCCAGATGGATCCCAGAAAGCTTCA
>NW_008824357.1:1317279-1329378 GCF_000699105.1 Pygoscelis adeliae | reverse complement strand
AGGAATGCCCTACCAGGGCAGCAACGCTCAACGCTGCATCGTCATTATTTTAATTTGAAGGAAATTAGGCTACACTGCACTCAGTCATTAAAAATAACAACACTGAAAGAGACCTTGAAAGGACATCAGTTCATTCTCCTGCCTTCAGGCCTATACTCAGAGAACGATAATATTTGAGAAGATGTACTAGTCCATATAGAACAGAAGCAGCAGCAAAGGGAGCGAGATACCCAACTCGTAGGCTGCCTAGCATCTGCGTAAAACAAAATCTAGAGGAAGAACTACAGCTTTCTGCTGACAACGCAGAACAGACAAATGCGGTGAGCAAATAAGCAGGCTAATTGTTATAAGAAGGGTAGATTTTTCTCTGAGTGAACCTGCAGGCATTTGCTTTGTTGACCTGTTTCAGTCCCTGGGCTACACACATTTTCTGTCAAGATTAAGAGATTGGCAGTCTAGAAAAGCAACACAAACTGTAACACAGCTGTGAGGAACCAGGGTTAAAACCAAACTTCCTATCACAAAGAATTACGTAACCCTTTCAAGATGAGATTATTGACCTTTCCTTGAATGTCAGCCTTAGCATATAGTCTCATATTCTACAGACATACATTCCAAATGCACAGATCAAAGTCCTAATCATAGATTAATTTTGGCACCGTGAAGCTGGCTATTTTACACTTTCAAAAGCAAAATCCATTAACTCAATTCAAAAGTTGTAAAGAAGGTAGTTCATAATTAAGAAAGATGTCCTGAAATTAGCACACAACCATCAAAATGGTAAGCTGGTAATGCAAAAATTAACTGAAAAGTATTTTTAATACTACAAAAGATACTAATTAAATTCGTTGGAGAAATACTGCTAATCAATCCTACTCCTTCTTGTCCTGCAATTTTATCTTTGTTTTTGACTCCGGATCCCCAAACCCTTTTCAAATTCTCTACCAAAAAAATCTGAAACAGTCATAAGACAGTTATCTCCATTGTTAGTTATGCTCCTTCCAGGAAATGTTTTGACCTCAAGAAGTATTGCAGTGCAACTGTACATCTTCTTCTAGGCATTTATTGGCAGGAAAAAGTGTTGGTTTTTTTCCTTCCAATAATTGAAAATACACTTCCAAGTTTCAAGAGCTTTTTGCTGAGAGAGGAAAGCTTTGCATAAAAGTCTAAAAATTAATAGTTACAAACACGAAGTACCAACCAACTTCCAATCATTTCTAATTACCACCATTATCATGCTTTTGAGTCAAAGTTTCCTTATATCAGCCTAAGTATGCTTTTCACCGAAAACAAAAAGATTCAATGAAAGATTTAACCATCAAAAAACACCACTTCCTCTTTCTGTTGAACTAGACTTCATACTTCAGCTCTGAAAACATTGTGCCTCTGTTCCGTTCAGCGTGGCAGTGTGTGGGAGGACTGGGTGGGTTTGCACTCAGCACAATCACGGTCGTTTCAATCCCATTCTGCTGCAACGCTCAGAAATGTTCTCGTTTTGATATAATTAGTGTTTTATTGCAGGGAAAATTAACCAAATGAAACTTTATCAGCTGTTTAATTAATACTCAGTTTGCCAGTGCTTTTTGCCAGATATGACTGTGTTGGACTTGTTCATTCAACTGCTACTACAGGGTATGAGCTCAAAATGCCAGCTCGCCACTGGTGCCTCCAGTGAAGTACACATTAACTCACATCTTTGCCAGTCAGCCAAGATGCCCCTCGTGGAAGAGCAAAGGGGGACACAAAAGTGAGGCGCTATCGTGATAGAGAAATGATGTGAATGATTTCTGGTGTCAGTTCTACAGTGTTCCAGGAGTCACAGCTACAGCATCGGATACAAACCCACCTCCCCTTAGGACCTAAGCAAGAGCAAATAAGGAGACACAGGGACAGCAAGGGAAGCCGTATCTTCTGTTTGGTAAGGAATAGCCACCACTACCCTATTCTCCTAACCAACTTGACACCGTATTAAAAAATTTTTTTAAACTTATTTACAGTTATGTTACTCTGGTAAAAGAAATTTAGACATCAGGTGCCTTTAA
Source organism: Pygoscelis adeliae (assembly GCF_000699105.1). NCBI lineage: Eukaryota > Metazoa > Chordata > Aves > Sphenisciformes > Spheniscidae > Pygoscelis > Pygoscelis adeliae. The sequence continues at coordinate 1,327,336 of NW_008824357.1, read as the reverse complement.
GGCCTATTTGGAATATTTCCCATATAGAGATGCACAAGCTGGACAAATTTCAGGCTGAGATCCAAAGCTGGGAAAGTATTTTGACCAAGAAAAATTAAGACTCGTATTAGCTCAATTCAGGGGTTTTCCCTGTGCAGGATTTTCCTCCATGCTCAAAAGGCACAGAAGGCACCACTGAATTTCCAACACTGTAACCTTCTACCTAAACAGATATTTACCTCTAGTTCCCCCCCAGTTCTCTTTAATGCTTCAGTATCTAAACATCTTCCAGTCATGAATATGCATAGTCAGTAAGCTAGGTGAGTATAACTGTCCTCCACTTCACCAGTGAGACACAAAACACCTAAAAGGGAAAGAATGGGTAGAGGCTTATTGTGCTGCAGTCAGTAGAGACAGACAGGCTTCAGGGGGAGGCGATGCAGCAGCAGGGAGCTAACTAAATTGGCTGTATTGACTCCCCCGCTGAAAGATTCTTACCTACCACTAGTCAGCTTTTTTGAATACCACCTTAGTGACAGGGACCTGAATGAGGTCTCCCAAGCTCCAGACTTGTGACTCACCCAACAGGACACTCCTTCCAATATGGGCCCTTGTTGTTTCCAACTTTCCTCTCTCTAGTCCAGGCCTAAACATATCAGGTGTCACTATCTGGGAACAATGGGTAGATTGAGTCATTTCTCCTTTGGAATGGAACTACAGAGCACCAAGGTCTGACAGCAGACACTGCTGAAGTATGTGGTCTGAACCGGCCCTGATATACATCCTCTGCTTCCCAGTCACAGCCTAGTATTGGGTGATGACATTTTACAGGGGGAGGTCACAGTGCATTCATATCCTTCCTTCTAAAATCATATCCTGCCTTCCCTGTCACAACAGATGGGCTACAGCATTCCTACCTGCTCACCAGAGTAGCTTGCAAGTCCAAAATATGATCACACAACACATTTCCACACACTTTCTTTACTGCTCGCTCCAACTTTAAGCCCTGATATTACTGTTCTTGTTTAACAATCAGAAATGTCGTACGATAAGACAACAGGCTAAGAAGGATCTGTTTATTAGTACCTAAATCAGGCTGGAAAGCTGCAAAGTAAAATTTTCCATAAATTAAAGTTGTAATAGAAAAAGATTAACTTTTGCATTATTTTTCTTTCACAATTTTCTTCCTTAGTTATTGAAGCTGAAGGCTTCCAATTGAAAATAGTCAAAACTCACTACTAAAATTGAAGCAAAGACATTAAATGACTTGGTTAAGGCCAGAAAGGGAAACTGTATCAGATATTAAGATTACAACTCCAGAGTTCCTGGCTTACGCTCCTCTGGTTATTCTATGTCTTGTCCTGCATTGCAGTTACCAGGACTGTCTCATCTTCTCAGAGAGCATGGCCGCATCCTACAGAATGGATTTTACTAATGGCTGGAGTGATAGCGTAATATTTCCCTGTAAGGATTCCTATAAAATACCTCTTGTGCTTGCAGCCACCTTAGCGCTAAGAGCAAAAGACAGAAGCTGACACTAGAAACATTTTAAGGCAGAATAACCAGTCAAGTAAACTTTTGCAAAAAGAGGCCAAGCAGCAGCTTCACAGGGGGAACTAAAAAAGAGCTCAGCTCAGCAGTTCTTACTGGCACTGTTTCATGAATCGCAAGAAGGCTGCTGGGAACCAAAATGGTATATTATTGGCACTACACAGCTGCGTGGGAGTGGGGCATAGAGAAAGGTTCAGAAGGAGAAATGTGAATGAGACAACCCATTCAACATAGTCAGTTATCGGTGCAAAGGGGAAGAAGAAAAAAGTCAGACAGGACATCCTTATGAGTGAGTGTTCAAAATAGAAGGCCAAGCCCTGATTCTGAGAAGGTACAAAGAATTTGGCAATTCTACACAAACTCCTTATAAGATAGAGAGCGCACTATGGGGAAAAGGTGGGGCACAGCATGCAGGAATAACCACCAAATGGGAAAGCTAGTCTCTGTGAAAAAAAACATGTACCATCCAACTCACCATGCCATTACAACAGGTAAAGGGAGATGTGATATTATTATTGTCTAGCCATAACTCTATAAACACAGTCCGACTTCACAAATTCTTGAAGAAAAAAAAAGTGAGTGTCTGCTGTTATTGGTCTAATGAGCTAACTCTGAAATATGAGCTAAAGACAGCTCCCTAGCGGCTGCTGACTACTCCACAAACTGAGAGGAAACCTCTTTCAGAGTCCATCAGTGCAAACCGTTGCTGACAGCTTGGGACTACACAACACACAGATTTATTTCACAGACAGCCACAGACAGGAATTTAGCACCCCAAGCTGGCCTCCTGCTTAGCAGAGAAGGTGTTAAAATGCAACCACGCAGAGCCTGGCCCCCCCTCCCCACACACATTTTCCTCCCAGACCCCTCCTTGAACAAAACACAGTAGCAACTAATCAATTTGCTCACCTGCTCCAGGCAGCAAAACGCTCTCCAGGTTCCCCCTTTTCCGTCCAAGTCTCCCCCCATACACCCCAAAAAATTTTACAGCAACCACCTCGTGGAGGAAATCCAACAAGCTGAACAGCCGCTCCCAGTGCCAAGCAAGTTCAGCTGCAGTGCCTCCAAAATTCCCAAATATTTTGCATGACCTTTCATCTTACAAATTAATTTATTTCCACACAGCAGCCAACTCCTTTTGTACCTGGCAGCTTGCAATCACTGAACTCATCCAAAAAGATTTAAAGGAGGAGAAACTGAGAACTCATATGCCCTGCTGATATTACCTAACCTGAAGGATTTCTGTCTTTTTTTAAACTTTGGTTTCAACTTTTAAAACGTAAGCCTTTATTGTTATTGTTTCCCCCAAAATTTGCTTTTAAAGATTAAAAAAGGATTTGCAGAGTTTTACATCATTTCAGTTTAATAACATGTTGATAAATTGGGGGTTAAAAAAACAGGTCAAACTGATCACTGCAGGTTCTCTCACACACAAATATTTATACATATATACAGAGAAACTTCATTTCTATTAACACAACTGCAAAAGCTCTGAGAGATCCCCCAAAACTAGAGGAAAATTGATACAGTTGGCAGTGTAGCTAGTACTGATTAGGTATACAAATCTTGCCTGCTCACACATCATGTCCTATTTTTAGATTTTTAGGAAACAAAGAGCCCTTATTAATGGCTATCTTCTTGTTTGGGAAAAAGGGAGGGGAATAATTTTGTTTATATTTCTCAATCAGCCTGCTGGCTTTCACACAAAGCACTAAAGCAATTACACTGGCTAGTGCACTAGATGAGAGATTTAGCAAACATCATTAATATTATTATTCATTTATTTAATTCATTTCTTTCTTCTTCCATTTGTAGCGACAGCACACCGAGGATCTAATACGTCCCTCTGCTAGTGAATGTAACTCCCATTAATGTTGGACACCTGCCTTCGGGGAAGCAATGCACCAAGTTACAGCAGGGGAATATATTAATAAAATACAGCAAGAGATTGCTTAGCAGGGCCACGCTAGGGAGAGCACTGGATGACCTAATCGAGATGGAAAAGACCTAACTTTTGTAAGTCTGATTCCGTTGACAAAGCAGCCCAAAACCTAAAGATTCAAAGAGAAATACACTGTAAGCACATTCTGAACACTACAGGTTAAATTTTCTCTTTGGACACTGACAAAAGATTCTTCAAACTGACTCCATTCTCTCTCCTGAAAAGAGGTCACTAGTGTTATGGACCATTAGATAAGATGATGATTTAGAGCACAATTCTTAAATTCAAAAGCAACAGGCTAGAAATAGCTTCATTTTCAAAAGTTCTTAAGAGCCAGCAATTTCCGTCAGGTCAACTGCTGTCTTTAGGCAAATCTTTCCAAGCCCGCTATTAGATTTGGATTATAATTTCCGTTATAAACTCTTAAGCAACACAGAAGATCTCAGTCTAAATAGTGACGGGGGAGCTAAAGCTTAAGTTTTTAATGTTCAAGACCTTGGTCCATAAGCAGGCCAGCTTCAGAGAAAGTTTTCATGTGCTGGTTAAGAAACAGTCTGCTACCAACAACAGCAAGATTCAGCCCTTCACAATGCTGTCACACACACACAAATCAAAACTTTTCCTGATGTCACTATGAACAGCTTGAGATTATCTCCTTGCCATTCAATTAGAAGCTGCTAGCCTTTTACCACTCTAAGGGATTTCTGATGCATGTTAAGAAACTCTCTTCCTGGCCCAGAGTAACCGGGCACTATATTAACCAGATTGCTCAACAGTGACAAAGTGTATTTGCATTCCAAGGTGAAATCTATTAAGGGGAAAAGATTAAGTGTGAGATTTCAGTGCAGACAAGGTGATCAGATAATGACATTATCCTACACAATACAGGATATGGTTACCATTTTAAACTGAACTATTTGTTTACTCTCTCCCACACGCACCTACCAAGTACATGAGGCTCCAGATTTTAACACGATATACAGAGGTGAACATCAGGGGTAAAGCTTCACGCTGCTCAGGGTTTAGCTTAGGTAAGCATCCAGCTGAAGCCATGAGTTTGAAAAATCAGATAGGAAATCTCCTCGATATAGACTCTTCCCCCTTTTTAATCAGGTTTATACAAATTGTCCTTTCCCATTTCTCTAAGCACATTTACAGCCATTTAGGTATAGTACTTAATTTATCAAGAGGCTTTTTCTCATCGAGAGAGCTCAGTCAAAGAACCAGGTTACTGGCCGAGGCAAAAGCTTGAAAATAAGACACACCATAGTTCCTGCCACCACAGGTGAGCATTTGCTTTGCCTGCTCACAGCAGAAGGCAGTGAAGTCTGCTGGGCAGAGCAGTTCACCGAGATGGCTTCTGTTGATTCTGTTCTCCCCAAGTTGAGTTTTGACCCTCACAAAACTCCGTTCCTTTCCTTTTCTACTTTCCTCCATTGTAGCTCTAGTACTTTTAGGAGGTAAATTCTACTAGTACAGCCTGATATAATGTTCAGAGCAATAAAAGGGAATACTTTGCTACCTTGATTTTTAGATGAGATTCTATTCTCAAATATAGACTGAGAACAACATTGAACTAAGGCAACTGGCAAAAGCTGGTTCCATTGCACCGGTAGAGGGAGTGAATTACAGCATCTCAGTGTTCAGCTTTGCCTTCTTTATATCTAACCCTTTCCTCCCACTCCATAAAACAACCTCTCAGTATTTCCCCCCTTCCTCCCCCCCAGCAAATCCTAACACAGACAAACTTGGAAATGTAACTGAAGCCCAACACAGGCTTCAAGAAAGGGGAAAGGTTCACAAGCCAGAGGTTCAGCTTTCCCCCTTCCTGTTGTCTCATGTCACGAAAATGAAAAAAAGCACCACTGCTTTTTCAGTCCTGCACAGTTTAGATCTCTACCCAGTGCCTTCCCCAGAGTCAGGATACTTCAATCTGAGCGCCTTTATTTGATTGGTATATTTACTAGTTCCACCTGTACTTCAGGCCTTTCCTTCTTATCTATGGTTTAAGAAAGAATTTCAAATGGGAATGCCTTAGTGCAATTATTCTGACTCCTTACTGACTTCTTCAGCCTCACTTTCCCCACTTTCTGGTTTAGAAACATCAACAAGCCGCCACAGTAAAAAACAAAGGCTAAAAGTTTTGATTTTGCAGCCCAAATCAAATATTACCACATTTAAAATTTTCTAGTGTGGGGGTTTGATTTGTGTATTTTGCACACACACGTGCACAACGTGCAAGGGAAGCAAACACTCAACTCTTCTTTGAATGGGGGTGGGGAGGGATAAAAAGCACAGAATTTTGGGGGGGTTGAGCAGCCCTATGGAAACCGTCTTAGAGGCTTAGGAATTTAATTTCTTACCAATAGGTCATGGAAACTCATTCCTAAGGATCTGATATAATGAAAAGCAGTAAGACTGAGCTAAGACTGAGATCCCACCCACAAAAATGGGATTTTATGTTCAGAACTCTTGCTTGTCTGATCACTGGTCTTGTTTTCTTATTCTGGATCTGATCATTCCCATTGATCAACCTCATCTCCCCAGGTTTCTTCTCCATCCCCAGCCTTCTTTCCCATTCCACTTCTTCTCTGTTGCCCCAATTTCCCAGGACATTTCCACCCTGTATCTTTCTAAGCCTGTTCAGCTACCCATATAAAGCAATTGGAGATTAAAAAAAAAAAGACACAATAGGGAGAGATGAAGCTCATTACAATATATAACATTAAATTGAGCAAGGGTAAATCTATTGTATACTTGAAAACATTAGAACTGCTTGTAGCTCTGGCTGTACCAATACAGCACACGAGATCTGTGCTTCTCTCCAGCTTTTCCAGGCTGGGGAATTTGAGTGGGCTGATTCCTCCTTTGGGCTCCCAGTATCCCTCCCCACCAAGGGCTAGAGAGCATCATTAAGATATATTGCAGAAAGGCTCAGAATAACAAGCAGATACAGGAGCAATACATCAGACATGAAGTGTGGTAGTTTGTTTGGGGTTTGGGTTTTTTTTTAATCCACCCCTTCACTTTACCCAGCAAGATGTGATCTTCCTACAATCGCATACTTTTCTTCACTGCCATCTCACCAAAGGCAATATCGCCTCTTGATAATATAGTCTTTGTATGCCCCTACAGAATTAAGAGAGATGCAGGGGAATGGGGGGGTTGGAGGGAGATAATTTCAAACCAAAGGCAAGAAAGAAGTACCACGCAGAGCCAGGTGGTGCGAGATCAGAAAACACTTCTCCCCTCTGATCCATACTATAGATCTCACCTCCTAGTGTCCCACTTCCCCTGCATACATGTCTCCCTTATGTCAGCACTGTATATTGATGGGGGGTGGGGGGGAACCACCAAAAAAACCCAGCAAGGAGCTGTCTCTTTTACTGTTGGCAGTACAGTAGGATTAGGAAGGCCCTGTGCTAGACAGTCTGTATACATTGGCTGCAAGACAATTTTTGACTTGGAGAGCCTACAACCCAAACCAATCACAGCTCAACAGCAAGACCTTCCTCCTGTGAAATTTAAATTAAAAGGTGTTAAGAATAGTCATTTCACTCCCATAGTCTTTACCAATTAAGCTAAGTGTTCAATATGGTCAGGTTGCCCTCTAATTTTGATTTGTCTCCCACCCACGTTAACTCCAAAAATTGATTTTAAAAATTAAAATCATTGTTGCAATTTGCTTAGCTTAATATAAAGCAAGAGCATAATGTCCCCTCATGAATGGTACTGCAAGTGGCTGCATAGCCTGACCCTTATTTATAATCCCCTGTAAATTCACCCAAAAAGTCATGAACTACATAATATTAGTTCTTACAGACTGACATATTTCCCTGATCTTTCATGAGCCACATGGGGAAACAGTTTTCGCCTGATCTGAATGAAGAAGAAAAACAGTGATCCTAATCAACCGTTTACCCTTAGTGGCTTCCCTAAACAAATCTGGGAAAGAGCTTAAAGGCTTGGGAATATCCTCGACCCTGCTTGATGCACTGTAATAACCCTACCTAATTATACTGATATAAAAACTAATTGGAAAGATAGCAAATGTCAGGGTAAGATGCAAATTGTAGGGTGTTAATTGCTGAACAGGTGCTGGAATAGAATTAAATGAGCATCTTGATTAGGAGAGTGGAAAAAACAAATGTGGACCCCGAAATCAAGTTGGCCACGTGAATTATTTAGCAGCCTCCTTGTACCAGCAAAAGGTCATGTTGATGTGACCTCTGCTTTGTGATGGGTGGGCTGACAAAACAATAGTGAACTCCAGGAGAAAACATGGCTTAGGAGAGAGATGAGACTATACAACATATGAAATTTGCAATGGGATAAGGGAGGAGCTTTTTTTATGGTGGACTTCTAGGTGGATAATATGCTAGTAGAAAGTTTTCCATATGGATCGCTGCAGTAATACAAAGCCACCAGCCCTAAAGCTAGAGGAGTCCCTGACTGCAGGAGACCATACAGCTATACCACCTGGTTCTCTTCTGACCTTGAAAGCACAGAAACAAGTTTACCGCCATTTACAGCAAATATTTTGGGATACGAATGTTGGTCCAAACAAAAATGGACTAAAAGCCAGTTTTTGTATTTGCACAGAACTTAACAGGATTTTCATCCACAGCCAGAAGTTCTTCAGTGACACTATTGTGGTAGTAAATTATTTTTCACACAGGCCCTCAGAAAGCCGTCTCATGTTTCAGTTGCCACTGAATGATGAGCAAACAGATTAGATCAAATAACATCAATTAGAACCAGCAGTCTAGAAATAAGAGACCCTATCATTAGCAGTTATTATTTGGGGCATACAAGTAGAGTAATTTTCATGAAGGATTTAATGCAGCTTCAGTTATTCCTAATTTTGAATCTGAGACTACTTTTTTGTGGTGAAAAAATTAGAATTTTGCAACAGCATGCTGGGGGTAGAACAAGGTTTTATAAAGAAAACCTTTTCATTTTTAAAGACAGTTTCAGCAAGTGACAGAACCTACTGAAATGTTTTGCCAATTAGGAGAAAAGTTATGAAGAATTCTGGAAACCAATTTTTGAAAAATTACTGAAAAAAATTTAAACGGTTATTCCGTTAGTTCTATGAATCACTTTACGATATATCACACCGGTTCAAACAACTGTGGCATGGGAAGAAAGGAGACCTTTTCCATTAAGTTCACTTAATAAACAAACACATCTCAATGGATTATAGCAATCATTATTATTAGGTGCTAGCTGAAATGATCACGTTATTTTAGGAGCAGCTGGAGACTCACTCTAGAGCAGGACTCCAATCCATTAGGCACTGTACAAAGTCACAGTACAAAACCCCTGCATTGCAGAGCTTCCAATCTAAACAGGATAGAGAGAAATGACTGAAACACAAGAAAACAGGTCAGTTGTCCTGGACAGACTTAAATTATCAAGAGCCTAAAAAGGATCTTAAAATGAACATAAGCAAGAGCCCAATTTAAGGCTTTTAATACTGCCAATGAGCTGTAAAGGACTCGCAACATAAAAGGTGGATCTTAATTTTTTGCCACATACTAACAAACTACGCTCTCTCCTCTGAAGCATTGCATTCCCAAATGTTCATGCAACGCAGTGCACTGCAGTTGTCTCTAGACTAATTCTCCATTAAATAAGTTTCTACATATTGGACCCTTTTTGCAGAACACAGAACTAAGCACAGAATTCATACAGACAATAAGACATTGTTTCCAGTATCATTCTGGCACCACGTAATGGATGACGTTAAGGCAGCAGTGAGAATATGACCACCTGTGCTTTTGACAATTCCTCAAGAGGAAAACTAACTTGCACAAGATGACAGCTTAAGTCAGTGACAAAGAGAGACACTGAGCGTAGGAAAGCCAGCTCCCTTTTCCCCACTCAAATGCTAAGAAATTCAATAAAGATATCTGCAACAGCGCCAAGTCATAAGAAAGGCATGTTTCTGCTCTAAGAAATGCAAGAAAGGGACAACGCTTACAGCGTGTGCTCTAAGGTGGGTCTGCACACAGAAAAAGGACGTGCTGCTAACACACTACAGTCAGAAAGGAAGAGATACCATTTCAGAGGAAGATGAAACATTTTACACAGATCTTCAGGGGCAAGGGGAGAAGCATGCTTAAGACTGAAAACTTAGATTTATGACACTAAGACCTGAAGTTCCCTTTGTATCTGGGGGATATGATACACCATGGGTGACAGGAGAATAGAGTGGGTACCGCATTGCAATGCTCAGTCTCCTGGGATAAAGGCACCAATTCATTATCTGCACACCATCCTTCTTGGGGCCTCCACTGCTAGAGGAGGTAGCTGCCAATCATGTTCCATTCTGCAGACTTCTATTTAGTGCTTGCAGTGTGGGCTAGAAGCAGCTGCAGGGAGAAACAGACTCAGTTAATTTTTCAAGTTCAGATCTATGTCTTAGAGGGGAAGGGCTGCAACTCAAAACAAGTTGTGTCTCTGACGACTTCAGCTTTAACTTTACTGTCCAGGGCCACTACAGATAGGCAGGGTGTACCTAAAACGTTGTATCTGGGAGCAGCGGGGAGGACACGACAACAAAGAAACTCAATTCGTGTA
>NW_008824357.1:1291584-1317259 GCF_000699105.1 Pygoscelis adeliae | reverse complement strand
AATCTTGCTAGTCTGGTAAAATCCTGTAGGTATTGTACATGGGTATGATCACGACTGTGCTGCAGGCTATTTTATACAGCTATGTAGAACTACTATGTTAACAACTATCCTGGACTGCTCTTTGACAATGCTGACACTGTCCCAAAACAGCTCATCAAACAGCTCTAGATTTCTTATATATAGAAAAATAATGTACATGAAAGATACAAGGGATTTTTTTTTTTATTATTTTAAACACTTACATTAAAGCTTGCAGGAAGATAAAACTTCACCCACACCTGCAGCTTACAGTAATGTTAATGAGAAGTCTTTCACATGCCAAAGATCTGAAGTACAGGAACATTACTGAGCTCATAAAAACTCATTCAGAAGCTAGAAAATGCTAGAATTAAGATTAAAGAAGTAACTCTAATTTAAATCCTTTTTAACATATACAGTACGATCCTTAATTATATTGTGACATAATGCCTCCCCAATGTGTTAGCATGTACCTCGCCCCCATCCCCATTTTTACCTGCTCATTCTAGCTGCTTCTTGCCTCTTCCCCAGCCTCCAGCTGAACCCAACCTATCATCAGGTCCTAATCTTCCAGTCAAGACTCCTAGTCCAGCACAGAATTCCTCACCAAACCTTAAAGCCTAGTTCTCTTGACCAGAAGTACCATTTCCCCACATTGCAAGCAGGGGGATGCTCCCAAACTATGCACAATATATATCCACAAGTGTTACAGGCAAGCCTTAGTTGATATAAACTATCTTAGCTGCATGACAATTCACATTAGCCAATGAATCAGAATCCATGCTGCTCTAAAATCAGCTTTGATCTGTGCAAATAGAGAGCATTTATATGTTGTCTGCTTTTCTCTTGCTAAAGCAGTGCTCTCAAGTGAGGCAAAATAGCCATCCAATGTACAACTACAGAAAAAGACAGAACTTCACAGATCTTCATATAAAGATAAACTTTGCCTGTAAAATAAACCCTGAAGCTACATAAGAAAATAAAGGGGAACACAGTCACATTACCCGTCACAGAAATGGTTAAGGTCACTGCTTCTGAAGGGCAACTATATTTTAGGCAAGTTATCAGGCAGGGCTACTATCCTGCTTGCGTTGTTTGGCTAAATAGAAAGAAACTGACAGCGATACTTTTTGAAGGCACCGAAGTAAAACTAGAAAATGAGAGAACCAGATGTCCCTGAAGGAATGCTGGGAAATGCTTGAGATACAGGGGAAGGGGAGAGAGGGCAAAAAAACCCCCACCACTTTGACCAAAACGTCCCAGAGGATATTTTTTTTTTAGGTTCTATGTCAACAAGTGACACTGACACAACACTGTATACTTTTTCTCCCCTCTTTAGCAGAGGAATTTTGACTGACCAGATACTTTGTCAACATCAAGTAGAATGATTTATACTGGCATGAATTCAACCTTAAAAGTTGTCATTATTTTTCTTCAAGGTACTGAGCACCCATGTTCCTAATGAGAGTAGAGATCTGGAAAAGCATCACTATTCAAGTATTCACTCATACTCCAAATTAGTATCTAGCACAATCTAGTTTGAAGACCCAGTGAAGTTTCTAGTAGCTGTAAATTCAAGAATCATTTAAAAGCTGTCCAAAATAAAAACTTAAGATAGATCCATAAGATAAACGGCATGTATGAAGGAGGTAGACCTCTTCAGCTTTACTGATCGTCCAAAACGGCACTTTGTTTTAAATTCATGTGAACATGAGAATTCTAAGTTTCATCTTTTCAAAAAAGGAAATTTCAAGAACTGTAGTTTCTTAAAAAAAGTTTGCAAATGCGAAACAAACCAGAAGCCCAGATGGGAATCTTAGCAGTTTCTTTTTTCTTTTCAGGACTTTGTTTCAACAAAATATTTATGTACATGCTTCTTAATGTTGATGCTAAATAATATCAAGTGCTAATTGCTTTGCTGAATCGGGACCCATTTGCTGAAATAGCTTTTTATCAACGTTGCATAAGAAAACCTAACTACATCTCTTCAAACATAATTAAATCCAATTTGTATTGGCATCAACACTCTCGGCTTCAAGTCTAATTTCTTTATGCCATCAGCTAATTTCAGCTGTTCACTGTGTACTGGCTTTCAACTGCTTTAAACGCCTCTGTAATTACTCTCCCTATGCCGCCTCTTTTCAAACACTCAATGATCTTCCTCTAAGGTTTGGCGTTTTGAGAAAGAATGTGTGTGTATCTGGCTAATGCAAACGTACCTTGTGCAGTCGTGCTTTTGCAGCAAGGCAATTATTTCTTTCCTTTCTGATACAAGCCTCTTGCACACAGCTGCAAAGATCAAGACAAGGACCCAGCGGGAAAATATGGTAGTGGAAAACTTTTCCCCTGGAGCAAAGGACAGACCTAACTAGAGCAAGTGAACACCTACAATAATCAGGCTAAAAAAACAGCTTGGTGGCGCAGTCAGCAGCAACAATGGAAAGCATAAGAAGCGTGCAGAACTGATGGCACATCCCGTGGAGAAAGTTGACTAGTTCTTTGAGGGAAGCACCGGGAATAAAAGGGAAACACTGTCAGAGGAGCTACTTCCTATTAGGCTACAGAGCCTGAATCCTGAAAGGATTTGTGGTAATTGATGATATCATTTTAGTTTGCTTGGGATTCACATTTCCAATGAGAATAGTTACTCTACTCTTTTCTTCTTTAGAGGGATGAAAAATCCATGGAGCAGAATTCTCTCCCTTCATGCAAAAAAACTGAGCAGAGGGAAAAGGGCTCAGCATTCCACCGGCTGCAAAGCTAGAGTCACTTCGCTCACTAATCACCCCAGGCCATGTGGGTATGAAGTTACGATGCTCTGAATTGCAAAGCTTCCATAACCCAGACTCTTCCAGCTCAATCACTGGGCTACTTTTTCAAAAATAAATTAATGGGTGCTTAACTGTGTGTATTAAACTGACATCACGGTGTCTAAACATGTGAGCAAGAATGTTCTTTTCGGAGAGGTCAGCCTATGTGGACTGACCCTGCTCCGCCTCAACTAGCTGTCAGCATACTCAAAACATCTTCTATTGTTGACAGACACCATTGATGCGGTTTAAATTGCCATCACAATTAGTACTACAGAATCACCTAGCGCTCCTAGCCAAGACAAAACTCTCCTCCTCCCTTATCCCATCTTGCTTGCCAAACAGTCCCCATTTCAAAGGTCTTGCAATTTAACAAGGCACATCAAGGTAGGTTAAGGGAGAAGTGATTTGTCCAAGTTCCGCTGCAGGCCACAGGAAGGGAAGTGCTAGAAATGGACTTCAAACACCCTAATTTCCATCCCTTCCACTAAAGCATACTTTGTTAATACAAAGTGTTAGGTTTATAACAGTTGTATGCCTCTGAGGTAGGACCACAGAAGGCCAGCTTCCCAATCTGATCTGTGAACACTGAAGGCCACAGCTTTATAAATTCAGAGTCTGATTTTGTATAGCCTGTTGCCCCAAATTTACAGTTTCCTCTACGTGACCTCTTTTTTATCGATGCAGGCTTAGGGGAAGAGCTGAAAAGGAGGAGTTGTACATACTGATTTCACTGATCATTATGGGCTTCCTCTAACTCAGTCTTTTCATTTCATCTTGCTTTGTTGGGAAACCTAAGATAGGAATGGGTTAGGACAATTCCTAGAGTTTGCTAAAGGATCTTGAATAAACAGAGCAACAAGAAACTTAAAAAACACAGGCCAAAAAGAGGACATTGGACTACAGATTTTCTAAAGTCAGTTAAAATTTCTCATCCTATCCTATTTCTCTTCCCCTTGGAGAAATACTAATCTTACAAAAAAACATACCTTGGAGTTCTGCTTACTGATTCGTAAGACACTATGCCCTGAATAAAACTCTCTCCAAACTGCATTCATTTCCCTGAGAACAACTGCTCATGGACAGTGAAATGACTTTCATACATAGTTGTAACAGAGTCTAAGCTTATGGGCACATTTGTATTGTCACCAATAGCTTTACTGCTCTTCCCAGCTGCAGGCTACCCTATTTTGGTAACTTGGGTGCAGTGCAACAGTGGAAGAAGAATCTGTGTAAACTACTCCACTGCCATTTCCTACAGCCCACAGAAAGCTTCCTGCTGGAACAAGTAAGAAAAACAAGGTGTCTGTCAGGCTGATGCTGGACTGACAGTCCTAGATGGTGTTTCTACCCTACACATCCCCTGAAAGGTACTAAGGAAAAACGCAACACTGTTGGACAACACTTGGTTCAAAAACAATAGACTGGTTAAATGTGGGACAAAGCTCAGTTTTAAACACTCAAGGAATAAAAGTGCATATGTACTTGGAGAATTATCAAGTGGCTTTAGACCCCCAATTTAAAATAATAATACAGCTTGATCTTCAAAGAGCAAGGGTAAGGGCTGTAAAGAAACCGGTTGAAAAATGTAAAGTTTTCTTTTCCAAATTGCAAGTCTTTGCTGGAAAAGACGACTGTTTTTCCAGTCCTTGGTTGTGGTTTGTTTTGGGTTTTTTTGGGGGGGAGTGGGGTGTCCCGCCGTGGAAATACATTTTAAGTGCAGATTAAAAATCTGATTTTCATTTTTTTAATTATCTCAATGAAAATGTTTTTGCTAGATGTAGTGCCATCTGGAAATGGAACCTTTTGAAAACGGCTCATAGTTGGACCTCAGAAAAAATTTGGAGGCACACAAATTTGTTAGTTGCTTTTGAATTGTTTTCTGCTAAAATATATATAACTGCTTCCAGAATACTTGAATAAAACTTTGCTCCTGCTTCCACTGAAACTAAAGGAAGTTTTGATGTGGATTTGCGCAAGATAAATCCCTAAACCCATAACATACCATACAAACAGGAGCCTGGACGGTTGTTCTCTGCTGGAATAAATAAAAAAAATCCCTTCAGCATGAGAAATGCCATCATCTGGTGATATCAGCTTTATGCCATCTCCTGTCAGGTGTGACAGCGCTTGGGAGTTCATGAGAGGGGCAAGTGATTAAAAGCCACCATAGGGCAATCAGTTACCACTTCATTTTATTTTATTTTCTTGAAATAGCCTTTGTAGGAAAGATACAAACCCATGTAGGAAAGAGCAACTCCTTTTGCCTAATGGGTTCACAGTCACTGAGACTCAAATAAGCTGACTGCTTAAAAACAACTCGGGAGCCACAGTAAAAGATAGAAAATTATTGCTTCCTGTCATGACCAAATATTAAACACAGCACACACCTAATGGCTCTATCACTCCCCAGGGAAGAAGCTTTATGAACAATAAAATCCCAGCAGACTTACACTGTTTGGACTTAGAAGCCTCATTATAGGCTCACTGATCCAATACAATTTACAAGCTCAATGGACTCCACTTGAAGGAAAAGCCACCAAACATGGAGTCATAAATGGATTGCCCATGGAGAAATAAGCATTTATTTGTGAAGAAAATTAGCAGAGAAGAGGAGATGGAGAGGAGAGTGGGGGAAGCTGGGGGGGGGGGGGGGAAAAGGGGGGGGGGGGGACGGGTAGAGATCCAAATCAGAGAGAGAGACGGGAATATGAATTACATTTGCAGAGAGTAAATGCTGTTCCAGGACCTGCTTACATGATCCAGCCTGGAACACACAAGATTTGGATTCCAGTCTCCTCACTGTGTCAAACCGTGTCTCCTATGTGATCTTGGGCATGTCGTGTAAGCTCTTAAAATCTTGAAAATTATGAGCCTATCTCCAACTGACTTAAGGAAGTTTCAGATATATGTTCTATACTTTCGATCTCAACCTTGTCTTCATTTTACAAGGACTTCGGGTGATGTTCTGAGCAGGACAAATTATTTCATACCCTATCTGAAAGCAGGAAACACTACGCATCAATTGGGAGGCCTTCTTCAGATGTGAAGCACTCGCTTCAGAGAGGCTGAAATCCTGGGATGTTTACAGGGTAGAAAATATATGAGATCCCACCAGAAACAGATGGTGAAAGAAACACACAAGGAAGGGATGGATAGAAACAAAAGGTTCAAAAGGAAAGCAAGAGGCAGTAACAAAAAAGGTTAGGGCAGATGAAGTGACAAGTCCATAAAACCAGGTCTAGACAGAGGCCGAGAGGAGTGCAAAAGTGATAAGGAAGAGTACTTTAGGTCATAAATACACAGAGGATGCTTTCATTAGGATGCAAATACTCTGAAATATTGGCATTTTCAATGATGAGTGCAGACGGATCCAGGCAAATGCAGACCCATTTTCAAAAAGTTGAGTTGTAGAGATCCCATGTCACACACTACTGCTCTGTGTGCCCAGAATTTCTTTTGTGCCGGTTGCATAGTGAATTTACCCTCAGCTTCTATTCCCAGAGGTGCTTTAGTCCATGGGAAACTTTTATTCCATTCCCCTCTCCACTACTACCAAACTCATTGATTCTAATGGCTCACTGCTATCTCATCTGTCCTTCTGAGACCCCTTATTATCAGCTGGCTGTGCAGCCATTTAACCTCCTCACTTGCTGTTTATGGGAACACAACACAAACTGGATCAAATTCTCCTTACTGCAGGGACAGAGCTTCAATTTAGAAGAGGACAAGGATTCTTCCACACTAGGTTTGAACTTTGCTCAAAACTTTGCATTGCTCAGTCAGGATTCAGCCAGCCAGCACCATCAGTGTTTTTTATCTCAGCTAAAGCACAACTAATCTAACAAGACTGGAATTCATCCATGCTTGCTGTCCAAACAGCACTAAAGCATCATGGAAGTTTATCTGATTTATGCAGAATTGCTAAAATCCTTTGGGTCTTGTCTTCATTGGACTTATTTTCTTAAGGCTTCCAGGCAGTAGTAGCAATAGTCAGATTTTATTTCTTTAAATTATATAATACATCCTTGCTCGGACTTAACCATGCTCCCCTTGCAGTTCTGAAACCAGAACATGTGCTAACTATTCCAGTTACAGACTGAGTGGAACTAAAGCAATCATTATTGGTTAATATTCCCTCCCATTAAGTTTTCCCCTCCAACATACCCAAAAGGGCAAGCACTCCATTCAGAGGGCTCAGGTGAGGTGCTCAGGACAAAATGGCTGCACAGTCACACAATGACAGCACATGGCTAAGAGCACACATGTACAAAAAGTTAGTGGAAATGAGGTTCAAGTTCTGTTAGCTTCCTAATAAATCTGTGCTTGAAATCAGCAGTGATTTAGACTAATTTATTTTTTGCTTCGTTTCAGAAGCAGTAACACCTTCAGCCCAGGCAGCAGCAGCTAACAGTCTGGGGGGAGAATAACTCTTTAAATCACTCCAAAACAATCTCCACCCTAATGGCGACAGTTTTCCACATCACCATAGTATTTCCAGACATCAGTTTTCAGCATATGTATCTTTGTGTTATCAGTGAAAGCTAGAAAAGCACACATTTATACTTGGTTTACTGTTAAACAGAGACTATGTGAATGGCTAGAAAAATACAGGGAGTCTGCAATGGAGAGAAAGGAGCAGAACCCAGGACTTCCCAGTTCAAACTAGTTCCTTAACCACAAGTCCATTCTTCATTTTTCTAGCACACTCAAAGAGATCTTTAAGCTTCTTTTGACTCACCAGCTCGCTGGAAAATCTGTTGTCTGTCGACATTAAAAAAAGAAAGATTAAGTGACACAAGCTAGTCTTCAGTTTACTCCATTTACAAGCTTTAAGTGATTGTACGCATCAAAGATTTCAAGATGCTTTGGACAGCAAACTAGTAAAGAAATTTTCTTTTTGTCTAAAGGGGGGGGGGACACAAACAAACAAATTACGCACTAAGAGAACCACTTGTCAAATGGCTAGGATAGTGCACTTTAAGTTACTGACTCCCCACAAACATCCAGTCTACTAAAAAATTCATAAAGAGACAGATGGCACAACAGCAGCTCTTTGCGGGAGAGCAGGGTTTAGCAGTGAACAAAGGACTTTGACTCCCTAGGACAAGAGAAGAGATCATTGTGGGTTTTGGAGGCTTGGAAGGGGGGATTGAAGCATGCAGGGAGCTGAGGAGGGCTGCATCTATCTGTGGCTCCTAGTTTCACCCCACAGCAGCAACAGATTTGAGACATTTATTCTACCTTGGCAGGCTTACAAGGAGCATGGAGAACAGAGTAGAACAAGAACAATTCAACTCTGCCATGTAGACTAAATCCTCCTTGCAGTAGAAACATGAAAATAAAAACAAAAACTCCTATTGAAGGATCTGAAACCACTTTCCACAGCTAGGTAATTGCTAACACTTTGCATTAAGAGGGAAACTGAGGCATGGAGTTATGTGACTTGTTTAAAGCGACAGGGCAACCTAGTATCAGTGGGAATTTGATCCAGGCCTCTCCATTCATGCTGTTCTGCCTCTAAGTGTTAGGAAATATCCTTGTGTTACCCAGTGGTTTTGGGGATCAGCCTGGAAGGGAGATCAAAGGGATAAAGTCCTTTTTTTAGAAGGCTGAGATTAAGAGAAAAGAAAAAAAAAAATCAAAAAAACCAGGATAGCCAGAAGTCTGCACTTATTTCAAGCTAGATCCTTCAAAATGAAAGGGAATCTAAGCCCTTTTGCCTTTTTTAGGGAGAGGGAACTGGGGGGGGGGGCGAACCACAAGACGACATAAAGCCCAGTCCTATTAATGTGGACATCTCACACAGAGCACTTTAACACACAGCATGGACACTATAGGGGCATAGTCAGAATGTTTAAGCCTGGCAACAGCTGTCTTTCCTGAAGAGAGTTTTAGTGCTTGTGAAATGTGCCAGCCAGCCAGCCTGGAAGAGTTCAGTCCTCTGTTTATCTATACAGCAGGTAGGGCATGAGTAACAGCAGGGAAGAAAATCTCTATCCGTGCCGCCCCATTTCTGCATTGAAGGGATGGACCCCTATGGCACAAGAATGTAATCCAGTCTCTTCTGCTTCTTTATAGAGATGCTAACAAGTGTGCCAGCTGCGTTCATGCTTTGAGGTTTTTCTTTAAAAATAATAATAATAATAAAAGCTTAAACATTTACAGCATGTGTCAGCTGACCAGTGTTGTAGTTCACTACCTACTGAAACCACTGCGCCAAGTGCTCAGCTGGTGCAAGTCAATGTAGCATTGCTGACCCAGCTGCAGATCTGGCCCCATGCCTCCACCCACTGGTTAGTGCATGTCTCAACTCAAGGTTAATATTCCACACAACCCAGCAGTTCACTCAAATCCCATTCATCACTACAGCCACCGCCCCAGTAACAACTGC
The DNA here is from genome assembly GCF_000699105.1 of Pygoscelis adeliae. NCBI lineage: Eukaryota > Metazoa > Chordata > Aves > Sphenisciformes > Spheniscidae > Pygoscelis > Pygoscelis adeliae. The sequence continues at coordinate 1,308,037 of NW_008824357.1, read as the reverse complement.
AATAAATACAAAGTGGTAACAAAACACATTAGATTCTTTACAGGACAATTAGGAAGAGTTTAGGTTAACAGTAGGAGGAATTGAAACCAGGATCTCAGATTCTTAAAGCATCTGAGCTAAATGACCTCATTCCATCAGCTCAAAGACAGCAGAGGACTCAAGAGCCTCCACACAGCAAAACCATAAAGACAGCCAGCTACACGCAACACAGAGCTTATGCTCACATTTTGCAGCGGTGTTCCAAGCAATTTCCCCTGTAGTAACAAAAAAGTCTGTCCCATCCCAGTTGCATTGCATTGTTTAATTGAATTAAGATGTTTCATTTAAATTACATAGAAATTTCTTTTGACTATTTATCTCTTATTAGAAGGAAAAAAAAAAAGCAAATAAACTGTTCAACCGAAAAAGTCACTCAGTTCTTCCCCAGTACCCTGGAGGCTTCAATTAGATGACAGCTTTAGTAAACTAGGTAAAGCACTAAGAATAACAAGCGCACAAAATAACCTGCTCTAAAGAGCTTAAATCTTCAAGAAACACAAAGAATTTAAAAAAAAAAAAAGATCATTCCCACTTGATGAATGGGGAATTTATATCCAAAACTATACAACTCACCTAAAATGAGAGAGAAAATCTGCAGTAAAATGAGGAATTAAATTCATTTGCAGAATCCACAACCTCTTAATCTTAAGACCAAGTTTCTTTTTGTTTGCATAACTGGGGTGGGAAAGATAGCAAACTAAATAATTGTAATATAGGCATGACAAAATACAGCTTTCATTTGGGAAGTATCATCTTCAAAAGAACAAGCTTCCACCCTTCCGTCTGAAAGCTACCCCAACCCATCCACTTCATATCCCTGTCTATGATTTCAACAAAGAAGGAAATGTTAGTATGCAAAGTTCACACTCTAATTTCTAGGAACTACAAGGAATGTTAAGAACCACCACTTCAGCCATGAGAAAAAGAATCAAAAACATTTACATTTCTGAAGCCTCATAAACCTACCAATTCCACAGGTACTAACTTCAAAACTATGCAGGAAGACAGGATAAAAAGAAATTAAGATCACTGGGAATCCACCAGTGCTATGATCCACCATGGGAACACCCTAGAACCAATTCAGCTCTGATGAATTTTGATCTTGTAAGCAAAGTCAAAGCTTGCTCTAACATTTTGAGAAGTGACCGTGGCTTGTGTTGTCTAAAAAACTTGGAGTGCATATTTTGCAAATGCTTCTGGACTAAACATCTATCATGTAATCTCCTGTATATGTTCAGGTGGTCCTTTCAGTCCTATGCTCCAGCGGAGTTATGTCTGTTTCTGCTTTTTGATGCCTTCTTCAATAGCAGCATTGCAGGATTTGAGCTCTATCATTACTGTTAAAACAGAGGCAGCATTCTGAAGTCAGATTCTGATCTGAGTTACAGTGGAATTCTGACTCAGAACATGGCAGGAACCTAAATATTCTAATGTATCCTACAGATATTTGTCGGTGGGAGAGGGTACACAGTAAATTTCAGCAAAGAAGCTGCCTTTCACATAGAAAAGTGCTAGTTTCCAAGAGTGAATGGAAAAATAACTACAAGGTCCTTAGGATCTAAATCTAGTCCCCAGAGCAAAGGTCACAGCAGAAATGTTTTATTCAGCGTAAGAACTTTTGGAATTCATTCAAGGAGAAGAAAAAACCCAACAACAACAACATGGCTGACATTTTTTTCCGACTGAACTATTTCTTCCTTTTTAAACAGGGATACAAGTTTCCATGATTTGGCAACCACCAATGAATTGTGCCTCCCTACAGCAATAAACTGGTAAACCAACACAATATTCTAAGCATCAGTCTCTGGAAGCATAAAAAGCAAGGAAGCAGGGAGAGAAACAAATAAAGGGGGAAACACTGTATTGCTGATGGAGTTATGTTCATTTGCAGCAAGTTAGTAGTCCCTGAACTCAGCTAAATTTGGTGCACGTTTAGCTCAGTGCAACATTGGATGGCAGGTTATAACCTGAACCAATGTGAATGCTTCATTAGTCTCGTGAGGTTTGTATGATGCATCTATAGCATGGTCAGAAGTGTGCAATCGTAGCACAGACAGGCATACCAGATGCAGCCACTTAGTTAGCTCAGGCAAAAAAGAAAAACAATAAACAATAAAGTTGCAGTAGCACAGATATCGGTGTATATCTCTACCCAGCAGCAATGCCTCTCCTTGCTTTTTCACCACCCTTAGAGGTACCCAAAGTAATTAATTTAACCTGTGCCCGCTCATTATAAGAGTATTCCTCTTGAGTACCATACAGAGCTTGCTTCATCTTGGACTCTAAACCGCTCTACCTTGCAGCTCCTTTGCTGTTGAGGGAACCTGCTTGCCACGCACGGGCTGCTCGTACAGTAAAGCAGCTTAGAGATTAGTAACATGGTGCCCTCCCGAATCCTTTCTACTTGAGTAGGCCACTGCCTTTGTGGGAATTGCAAATCAAACACAGAACTTGCTAGACCTAAGCCATACACAGCTCAACCTAAAACTGGGTTCCATTTCTGCTCTCACACCTTATGACAGTCACCTACTACAGCTTTGAAAGATGTTGGTCTTTTCTATGCTGTACAATCAAACCATGTTTTAACCATGTAGGTCCACACACACAGCTGGAATTACAATGCAGATGGCAGCTCCTGAGTGCCAGCCACTATTGTCTCACACACTTTTGTGGCAGGAGCAATGCATATTAATTAACCTAGGCTCAAAGGGAGAACCTAGCACCTTCAGACAACAAAGTTCTTCTCTGGCCTCCATTTTCCTTCTATTCTAAATGCAAAGCTCTATTCCTGTTTCACTTCGCATTCGCTGTTTAGACATGGCTCTGCATAACACAAATGTATTTTTGTAATCCCTTCTCTTTCTGTTTTATTTACCCCCTCAACTTCTCTAGATACATGCTAGAATGTAACAGCTGCATTGTCACATGACAAATTTTTACATTTACCTATCATTTCAAGCCATGAAAACACACCTTCATTCCAATTATTTGTTTTTAAAGAAAACCTGTAGTTCATTTTGAACTGAGAAAAAAAACACCATGAAGCCAACACTGAACCGAAAATCTTACCATATTTATTGTCCTGCATTATTGCAGATGGTTGCAAGCTGCATTTCAGAAATTATATTCCACTTGCTACCAAGTTCTTAAGCATAGATGTTTTCTTCTAAAGAAGCCATATAAAGACCCCCTAAATAAATAAGAACACTGCTGCCCAGATTCCCAAGCTAGTTCAGAACAGACATGACTCTCCAGCAGAGTTTTCTGCTTGTTTGAAAGATAGAAAGATGAGCCCCATTGAATGTAGCTTGGGAGAGCGGACTGTTTAGTTAAACTCCTAAGTAGTTGTACTTACTGCTGTGGAAATGTCTGAGGACGACAGACTAGACAATGAATTCTTCTGTGCACAGACATGTACAGCATAACTTTGTTATTATATTTGCATTACATGTTGTTGATTAAGATGTAGTATACAGGATTATTCCTTACTCCTCAAACCTTGTTTAACTGGGTAGAATGGTGGAATAGAAATAACTGCACAGAAGAGGGAGTCATGTGCTAGATGCTGCGCTACTAATTAGCGGTAGAACAAGAAAAAAGATCTAGCTTCAAGTTTAGCTTCTATTCACCACGCTGTTCACTAAACCATGCCACCTCCAGACAGCAGTGCAGATTTGTAATCATTTCTTTCCTCTGTGGCCTAAATCTGATTTAGTGACTGCCTTTAAAAACCAAGTGAAAACAGCTTTATCGGGCTGTACCCCTTATTTCTCTCATCTGCCTTATTATTACCCCTACTGAACTCCAGATTTCACTTGCAATTTTGAGACACACACACACAAAAGGGAAGAACTGACACTCAACAAGAAACTGCCAGACTGAACCTAGAGGATGCTTCTACACAAACAGAATACCTATAGGCAGAATGCCTATTGCTGTTAGCAGGGGAGTTACGAATAGAAGTTCTAGGCTTAGAGCAAGTTAGGAAAGCTTAGGACTCCTTGACCACACAGATGACTTGTGAGGCACGTTTTACACACAGTTGTTAAAAAGAATAACCCTGTTCTTTCTAATAGTTTCACTTCCACTGCACTTTACATCAACAAATCTCAAATCCCCACAGCAAGCATCAGAATCTTCATTTTGCGTAAGAATGGACAGCTTGCTCAAGATGACAAATACAGTTAGTGGTAGGAACTGCCCCGTTCATGGTCTGGACTCATAGGCTAATACACTGCCTTATGTCACGCTGCTTCTCCATCAGTCAGGCAAGTTTCAGAAAATTCAGACTTCAGATTGGAAAGCTCCCAAATGCAGATTCATACCAAACATCAACACAGCCAAAAATAAGCTAGAATTTTCATAGAAAAGGTCAAGATGGCATATCTAGGACTTCTGCTTCTAGTCAGGAAACTGCCCCTCACACCCACACAAACAGTCAGTTTGCTGGAATTTCCAACTTCGGCCCCAACCACAACTGTAAGTACAAAATTAAAAGGCAAAACCATGGGGTAAAGGGAGTGGAAGAATCCCATCACATCATCGAAGTTCCAAAATTATTTAGATTAACTCTGTGATAAAAAAATGAAGGAAATAATTGTAGATCTTTATTCAAACCAGCTTGACCATTCTGAACGCCAAAACAAAATTCAGAAGAAATACTATGACAAATATTGCTTATTAGAATGTAAATAGAACATGCCAGACACATACAGACATAAAAACTGAATCCACAATCAATCCACTTCAGCATCAGCTCTCCAGTGGGCCCTTGTACCAGCTGCTTCAGGGAAAAGAAACTCTTTAAACAGTTACTATAGAATAATGGGGGGGGGGGAGGTTTCTTCCTGACTTTTCCTTATTTACTGTTCTCCTTCTGGAGATCTTGGTTGTGTACTTCTTTTTGAAACAGCTCTGTCTTCTTATTTTTCCTTTTTGAATCTTGCTGAACTCCACATCTCAAACAACACTCCGAGTCAGTGAGTTCCACACGCTAGTTTTTGAAGTCTCCACAAATACTCACAATTTTTAATGTGCCAGTTCATGATTTGACGAACTGCTGCTGTCCCCACTTATGTTATTTACCTAGAAACTGACAAGCAGAATCTAGACCTGGACCTGGAACTGAGTAATATATGAAGCTGCTGTTTTACATAAAATTGCTCACAATCCCCAAACTGTCAGTTTTAATCCTACCTAGCATGTTGCACTTCTGCTTTTACCCCTTCCTTCCTCCCCACATTTCTACAAAAATACTGTTATTTTGTTAAAGAATATTATCGAAGCTGCCAGGTTGCTCAAAGCTTTATCTGTCTCAGTAATCCAGTTGGATCATATCCCGGGTAAACAGAAAATACTCCAGATACATACATGGAATATTTGGTCACAATGAAAATGATACACAGATAACTTAATTTACAAAATAAACATCAACAATTTTGTCAATGCAAGCCCAGATGGACTAAAGCTAACCAGCTCTTAGGCTGGCATTTTTCTAAAGAATCACGAAGCACAGACATCCTCAACTGGCAGACACTGACAGATAACCATCAAGAAAGACCCTCAGCCACCTCAAAGCACACACAACAATTTGGCATTGCTTTTGTGGGAAAATGAGGATTTGTTTCCTACCTGTCAATGATCACGGGGTCAGACGGAGTCTCATTTCTGTTGCCGCAACTTTTCTTCTCACAGCACCGACTAGAAAGAGAAAGGAAACCAAAATTAAAGAATTACTGGGACAGTCGATAGCAAAGCAACCAGCTAAAAGTCTTGTCTGCAAACCTTCAGGACTCAATATATGCCTAGAAAAGTGACTAAGAAAATTTTGGCTAGGCTTTCCGGAAGGGAGAAGAACTAAGGGAATTGGGTGCCCAAATCCTGGTTGATTCCAGCTGGAGTTTACACTTGGCTCCCCGTAGCCTTTTTTGAAATTCCCAGCCAAAAATGAACAGCAATATGGTCACACTTTAGACTAAGGTGCTATTTATAAAGACTTAATAAATGATTAGCAGATGTCATAATGACATTACAGGCACGAGTATCATGTGTTATGTATGGTTAAAAGTCCATCGAAAGGTGTTAGAACTGACTATAAGCAACCTATTGATTTTTTTATATTCTAATAACTGATTTGTTGATTATTAAATATCTAGCAACCCCTAAGTTTCATACATCTGCAGAAAACTTCAACACTACAGTAGCACCAATTTAAAAAACAGAAACTGAACATACTTAAATCCTACTAAGGATCTGAAGAGATATTTTCTCAGGTTGGCATTCCATCTGTAAATTCCTTTGCAATTGTTTTAGTGACGATAAGCCGTTAAGATTAAGCATGTATTTATACACATTTTATACTGTGTGGCCACCAACATGATTGTATAGAAATCAGAAGTCTCTCTGATGAGCTCACAACACAAAATAAATATATTTATCTGACTTGGTAAGAAAATGTGAGATAATGCTGTTGCCCTCAGGAGCTTGCAGTAAGGTTCATATTGCAGAATGATATCCATGTTATGTCCACATCTATGCATGTGTGCACATACACATATGCAAAGATGACTCTGTGTGTGTGTATATATGTGTGTGTGTGTGCATACACGGATGTGTACGTATATATACAGGTATATCAGGAGATGATACGGAAGAACACAACCTATACTCAGGAACTACTTGATGTTCTTCACTCCCAGTGAATTAAACTTTCTTCAGGAAAGAAGAACAGAACCACTGCATTTCCTTTTCACATTTTTAATAATAATTAAAAAAAAAAAAAAAGAAAAAATAATCAGACAGGTTGTTATTTGATTTCCACTGATATACTCATTGACATGGGTGATGCCCCTTGCATATACGCCAGCTGAGTATCAAAAGCTTAATAGATTTAAAAAACAGTCCTTGTTCTGAAATTCTCAATTTTAAAAATTGGTAGCAACACAGAAGTCTGTTAGAAGATTTAAGCTGTCTTGATGCTCAGATAGTTTGTTCCAACCAAAGTTAACATGGAGGGGGAGGATGGAGGCATCCAAAAGGTTAAGTAGACTATATCAGAAGTCCCATATGCCTCAGAAGTCACCAGATCAGATTCTCCCTTAAGTTACAGAAATGCCTTTCCAAGTTATGTTTTTCACATTCTGCTAAGGTTGTTCAAATTTATACATATGGAATCAAGAAATTGTTTATGTTTTTGCACAGTGGTATAATAGGTGCTGAAGACATCTGCAAAATTCTCAAGTCAGTCTGAATCCCATGGTTTTCCAACTGGGGAGCAATTCCAAGCAGAGGAATTTAAAAAAATTAAATAAAATGCTTGAATTCACTGAAGGCAGTACAAAATATGAAAGAGTAGCTTTTTTTTCTTGCACTGCCTAATATTCAATTATAAATACCTAAAATAAGCATTTAGACAAAAAACCTCTTTCAGATATGAAAAATTTCAAATGCACATGTTTCCTCCTTAAGTTACAGTGTGTGCCAGGAACTTCCCGCTTGCAAGTTGAAATTGCCCAGGAAGATGAGATACAACTAGCAGATCTATATGAATAGCAGCTCTAACTGTTTCAACATTTCTACATTCCCTTTTCCTCAAACCTGCACTTATTCATCGATGCTAGTCCTTTTAAAATAAAAGGATACACTAAATATTTAAAAATCCCTGGGGCAGACCCTCTAGTTGCTGTAAATTGTCACAGCTCCATCGACTTCAGTGAAGCTATGGTAATTCATGCTAGCTAAGAATATCCCCACTCCCTCCCTTCTCCCAACTTTGTTTCACTGCCTAATGATTGTTTATGAAGAATTGCATATTTTTGTACTAAAAGCCAAGATGCGAGGTATTTTCTAAAGGAAAAAAAAAAAAGCCGAAAACCCTCACTCAACAGAATATAAATTTGGCATGTATTTCTGACATGTCCAATATAACAATGCATTGGAAATAACACTGGGAATAAATGGTTTAACATTGCTGGTTTACATGCCGCTATAATAAAACAACAAAAGGAACTCAATTTTTAAAATAGTTTTGTAGTGTTTTGTTGTTGGGTTGTTTTTTTTTTTTTTTTTTACATCTAGCTAAAACAGCAGTCATTTCCTCTCTTTGCAATAGTACTAAATGAGATATCCTTTAGTTGTGTAACTTACGCAGATAGTCATAAAAAATATTTCTGATCGCACTACACAACAGTAACGTTCAAGCAGAACACACTAGCAGCACCTCCATCACACCTCATCAGCTCGTATACTCCTCCCAGAGAGGTTGCCATTTCTTGGCATAGTAAGTATTTTAGAATGAATTATGCGAGATTGGAGTACAATGTGGCTAGGTTCCGAAATAAGCGCATCTTGTTTTATTTTAGTTTGTACAGTTAAGAACTTTACCTTTGTAATACTTAAAAATTTTCCTCCTTCGGCTTACAGCTGAAGTTCTCCAAATATTTTACAAACATCCACATTCTTATCACACTCAGGTAACAGATTTTTGTTACAGCGCTAGATTTTTTCCCTTTGACTGTAATACTTTTTGAGCCCAAACTTATATGAAAAAATGTCAATTAGAGAAAACAGTCACTCACTTCCAGTGAATGACTAGTTCACTAGTAAATCAGAGTGCTTTTAAAGACTGATTCAGCCCAGCGTTTTAGCAAAAGTACCTCCCAAATCTTTAAATCCCTGTTTCCAGGTATTTCTTCACAGTATCTAAGCATTAACATTTCCACTGGGTTTGTTTTACAAGTGCTGTCTGTAACAGAATTGACTTGTTCCAATTTATGTCAATGGCAAAAATCCCAAACTCTGGTGGTCCAGGATCAAGCCTACAATATTCTCTTAAAGCAAATTATTGGCATGACTTCAACAATATTTACACTTATGCTACAATGTTGTGCTAGGAACATACCTTTAGAGATACTCATTTGCTTAAAACAAGAATATCAAGGCCTAAGACTTCTATTTTCTACACCTTTTCTTATTATACTTTCCCCTCTAACTAGATCTACATGGGAAAAATAACGGTTTACATTAGGAACAGTTCTGAAAAAAAAACTAAAAACAAACACAGAAAACAAAAAGCTACCACAGACAACACCAGCTCTACAAACTGAATACTCCAGAAGGCTCATGTCAAAGGCAAACTTGCATCCTTTCCCTCCTCACACTTGACTAAAATGGTTTTAAAATTCAGCCCTCAACTTCCCTCCCCTCACCCCCCACCCCCAAAAAAAAAAAAAAAAATCTGTCTCTAATTTCAAACTCAAATAAGCTCACAGCATGGTGGCCTTTGTTTTGTTTTCTTCTCCCCAACTCCTCCCTGCAATTGCATAACAAAAGTGTCTAAATTCACACCATCTGGCCGATAAAGACACAGGCCCCAGTGGCCGCCTGGCCCAGCTGATTAGAGCTCCTGTCTAGTCTGAGCCTTGTGGCGAAAGTCACAGCTGTGGGGCTTGCTTGCACTCAATACAACTCTGTTATTAGCCAGCTGTAGGCCCTGAGACTACTTCTGTTCAAATTATACCACCTTTTAACCCTCTGAGCATTGAGGGCATGGGGGGTTGCTGGCAGCAGCATAACAACTAGTTTCCTCTTAGTCGATAATTGGAAGAAAAAGAAGAGAAAAAAGTTATTCCAGGAGAGGAGACTGTTTACCTTGATTTCCAACCATTGGGGGGAAAGACCGTGTATTTAAAATAGACCCACCTAATAGGAACAGTTCCCATCGGGCCGCAATAACCCAAATGAAAAATTTCAGATCTGCTAATAAATAAACAGAGCCTCTCACTGAAAGCACTAATTATTGAGAGTTGAGAGTTAACTTTCAATTGGTATGACAGATTGTTGTAGCCGTATCAATATTTAGACAACTTTCCTGCTAAGCATGCATCTGTCACTGTCTGAGTGGAAGATGCGGAGTTTCGGATGCACTTGTCTCTACACAGCAAGAATATCTGCGTGTGTGATTACATACAAAAAAAAACCTAAAAAAGCACCTACTTTCAACTAGCAAGAATCGGAAGAAGAGGAGCAGAAAGACAGGCAGACCCTTTTTAAAAACAGTAAGCATCAATTTGGACAGCAGAGTCGGTACAGTGCATTAAATTTTTATATACTGTTACTAATGCAAACTAAACTAGGGGCTTTAAAAATTGATGCTGCCACTTAAGCAGCACACAATGAGGAAGATTTGATTATTGTACTTAAAAGAAATAAAATAAAATGTCAAGTTTAACTAGAGTTGGATCCATTCCCTTGGCATTATTCAAAGTGATACGTGTAATGCCTCTTCAGAATACGCAGCATCCTGTTCAGAGATACTTTAGAAAAACACGACATTTAAAATCAAATGTCTTGATTAGGTTACAGAGTGCTTTTGATTTCATTCACTAATCTGTGTTTTACATGGAAAGGACGTCCCTGAGTTGTAATTCTTCCTTGGCTAATCTGTGAAGCAGGAGAGCTCAGTATAATCGGAATAACGGTTTATATTTGTAGAACGCTACCTTAAATCAAGCACAATATATGTTTACAGGCATCAGTGGAGGCCAGGTATATAAAAGCTGAACAGAGCATCTGATACTATAAAGGCATGGAGAGGAAGCAGGGGAAAAAGCCAAATTAATTTTATTTTAAAGAAGTACATTTGGATGGGAAGGTGCTGGTGTTTGTGGAAATATTTTAACTTCTAAAATAGAACTGCACTCTATAAAGGAAGAGTGGAGAAAGATACGCTGTTATTTTGTTACCACAAACCAGGACCCAACTGCATAGAAATACAAAGATTTTTCTTCTCTAATGTTCACCTAGTTATAGTGAAGACTTTCAACAATATGGTTAGCATATATATTTAAATACGTACGCAAGTTCTAGATGTGCCAGAAAGTAACATATATACCTTTGATCTTTGCTACTACATCTACAGGTCCTCGTCAAGCGCACCGTATGCGTCTCTCACACATGATATATGCTGTGTTTGTGCATACATATGTGGATGTTGGTCAAAAGTAACATGCACATTTTCTTAATGAGAGCAAAGCACAACAGATAAACGCTATACATTTACTTGATTCTCATTATATTTAAAAAGTAATGGAATAGTTGACGTAATTGTTAAGTACTGAAACTGAGACTTTCCCTTGACAAGAAATCTGTCCAAATGAGCCGCTTACTACTATATTAACTTAAAAGTCTACTTTTTAAAAAAAAAAATATCAAGTAGCAAACTGCAACATTAAAAGAAGCAACATTCAGTCCAACAGTTTAACCCCCTCCCACTAATACAATAAATCACAAACTGCGTTTAATAAAGGTCAAGATTGGTTTTGCCTTTCATTTTATGGAAGAACATCCTATGCACAATTTAACACATTTTAATATAAGAACATTGACTGTTTGCATTGCTATATGTATTGAAAAAAATTTAATTACACGAGAACAGGAAAAGTAATAAGTTACCACGGAAGCATGATGTACATACATACGGTACATGTAACTTCAGACTTACACAAATGTTATTAAAAACATCCTCAACTCATTTTACCCTCTAATTTATAACTTTACATGCTAAAAATAGTGTCTTTTTTTAATTAAAAGGTGGAAGTCCCCTAAATATTACTTACATGGTATAGAAAAGAAGGATTTGTGTTTTGGTTTGAGGGGTTTCTTTTTTGGTTGGGGTAGAAATAAGCAAAATTAAAGAACATTAATGATGGTAATTTAATTAAGTAAATTAAAATGTTTCACCAGAGAAAATTACATGAAGAATGCCTTTTAGTTTCCAGGTAAAAATCTGTAAGTTAAACTGCTCATTCTCAAGGAGTGAACAGGGATTTTGTAAGAAATAAGCATATGAAAAGTCTTGATTTAAACGTCACATACAAAGGCCTAGTTTAAACAAAAATAGCACAGCTCAGACTGTGGACCTGGGGTTGCTAAATCTCTTGCAGTAAAAAAAAAAACAAACCAAAAGCAACAAAACAAAAAACACCAAAAAAATCCAAATATCTGTATGGAACTCAAATACTATCTACATGTAAAAAGAAAGTCTTCCTACACAAAGAATCCAACTCAACAACAAAACAAACAAACAAAATCAAACTCTTCCTACCTACAACTTCATTGGAAAGACCATTTTGGCATCTATGGAAACAAACTTAACAAATGATATGCTGTTAATAAAGTCATCTTACCTGCACATGACTTCATGGGTAAGCAAAACTCTGCACATTTCGGGATTCTTGTTCTGTCCTTCATAAGTTATGGGCTACAAAAATTAAGAAAAGGCGTAAGCCAGTAGTGTCAGGGGGTTACTTATTTGTCATAATATCCAGATCTGAGGTGAAGGCTTTTTACCATTGCTCACCATCGCTCACAAATAAATACCTTCCCCCAAAGCCTTTATGAGCAAGGAAAGCAGCTTATACATAAATATTGATAAAAAGTGGATAAAAACCTACAATCCGTAGAGGAAAAAAGAGACTTAAGAGCATTACTTTTCAGTTGCCCTCAAAAATAAGGTCTGCAATACAGATGAAGAAGAGAGAAAAATGAACCAGAGAAGAAAAAACATGCAGGGCAACGTTAAGAAAAAAGGAAGGATGAGGCGGGACAGGATAGCACGGCACATATTAGCTACGCTCACCTGTTTAGTGACTGAATCGATGAGTCTAACATACAGATCCTGTTCAGTCCTGACACCTAGAGCAAGAGAGAAGAGTAATAAGTAATGCTGTTACATGCATCTTTCCCCAAACATCAGAACAAAACCATTTAGTGGTTTTGTTATTATTAAACATCCTCAGAAAGACCATTTAGTTTTGTTTCCTCCAGTGTGCTTCCCAAGCCCATCCACACCAGGTAAACTTCAGAGCCCATCCCTACACTGAAGGGGCATCATGCAAGGGAATGTCTGTGTATTTTAGAAGTGACAGTGACAGCACCTACAAACCTTGCCTCACTGTACAACCTACAGAAAGTGACTGGAAGGGGACTCACCATTGCTATAAAGGAGTTGGAGTTTGTAATGCGTGCCGTTGTTCGTCTTTTCATTGCCTTGCTCCTGAAAGAGAGAATTTAAAAAAAAAAAAAAAATCTTCCAGAACTTACACTTGGCACATTTAAAATGCAAAAGCTAATAATCATGATGGAAGTGACAACAAAAGTTCATTAAAATTCTGAGAGGTGAATCCACTGATTGGGATATATTAACCTTCCAAATGACCCAGGACAAACTACAAAATACTGCTGACATCTTTTCCTGTAGGAGTTCAAGAACTTCTTTTCCTCTCTTATCTGCTATTATGCTCTCAACTTTTTCAAGGCAATACACTGAGATGAATTTTTACATCTCAAGTCAGTTAATATAAAGCAGATTGATCATGGGAAAGCTCAGTGGGTTTTGTTTTTAATGTGTTCATTACTTTGCAGTAGTGTTATTTTGAGTCACATATATCAAATAAATTGATATTTACTTCTTGAAGGTTGTGTTACAGGGATGTTTCTTGCATGTTTTTTTACTGTAATATCCTAGAAGATAATTATTTATGAGCATCCTTCATAATTTAAAAAAATCTTGTCCATGACTAAGAAAATAATAATTCGAAAAACAACGTGGTCAACACATGGATTTAAAATCCAAAAGCAAATGCTTTTCAAGTCCTGCCATTGACTTTGGAGTCTTAAGAAATACATATAATCAAGCTCAACAGATAATATGACATATTACAGGTCAGATTCCGCTTCTGTTAGGGTACTAATAAAACTTGGCAGATCTGGTAGGTACCCAAAAAAAAAAAAAAAAAGGTGCACTTGTCCCCCATTAATTTTTTTATTCTATTTTTAGTGGGTGTATGAAATTCCCATTGTATTCCCGATACAGTAGAGGCTTGCAAGCCTTTTTAACTACAGCGGCACGCAGAAGACAACAGCTCTACCAAAGCACCTGAACCCTTGACCAAAAGCTGGTTGTATTTTGTTAGGGACAACAGATATTAAAAGTTAGCAGCTCAACGGGGCAGAAGAAAAGATCAAATTTGGAGAGGAAAAGAGGAAGAAGAAAGATAACAAGCCTTACTTTATCATTTTCTACAAAGTCCACAAAAGCTGTCCTCTCTATTTCCACGGGCTGCCCCTGTCTGTCGTAGAGAGCCAGAACAAAGTGAAAGAAATTGGATTTCCTCAAGTTGGAGGGTGGCTGCTTTTCAAAGTGAGCTCTGGACAAAGCTACTCCGCTGTGGAGGAAACATACAGGATAGGGTGTGGGGGGAGAGACAAAGACATTACCAGGTTGTGCAGTAGTAACAGCAAAACAACAACAGAAAAGGCAGAACACATTCAGAGAAGAGCCGGGAGTCGTCCACCTTGTGCGAGTGCCGCACTAGGTTAGGAGCGGTCACTTGTCATCACCGCCTCCGACCTCGGCGCTTTCCCACCGCCGCGGGCACGCACAGCGGCTCCGCTCTCAAAGCGGGACGGCGGGGAGGGCTGGAAGCGGCTGCGGCCGAACACGGCGCCGGGGCGGGGGGGTAAGGGGCGATGCCGAAGTTTGAAGCTGTCACTGTAACGCTCGGTTCAGCTTGGCCCCGGTATCTTTATAGTTAGGCTCTAAGGACAAGAATAATTTACAGACCCGGATGTTAAGAGCTCGGTTCTTGCTAAATGCAGTAAGCGTTTTACTTCCCCCTCTACCTATTTTCTTCTCGCCTGTCACACTCATTTCTGGGATGCAACACGGAGGGTGGGAAGTAGATGTAACATATCAGAGAGTCTGGAAGTGCTATCTGTACATCAGCCCAGCACCGCTCACTTTTCCTGTAGGAGAAGACAAGCGACCTTAAAACATTTCCTACAAGCGGACTGTCAACTTGAGGGCACCTACATTTTAGGTAAAAGACAGCTAGGTTCAAGCACAGCATCCACTTTCATCAGTAGCGAAGTTTGTCAATGTAGTCTTTAGTCACTGACCTATTTGAACCGATGCCTGCATTTTCAATTTCTGATCTAAATTGAAAGAGTTTAGACACAGGTTAACTAGCTCTAGCCCAAATCTTGTCTCTGACTGCAGAAAACGCGGTGATGTTTCCCACACGTTTCCCGGCTTGGAACGATTCAAACACTTTTGCGTATCCACAAAAACTGCAGCTACATTTCTTAATGAAATTAGTTGTAGCTCCCTCTCCCTAATGCTGATTTCTACCTACTGCAGAGAAAATAAGTGCACATGAGCAGCTCCGTATTACTTAATAGACAGATTAAGTCTATCTGCCAGACAAGTTAGGAGTCAGAACAGCTTCGGTTTTCAGTCCCCAAAATAGCTCCACTGCACTGGCCAAAGTATTTGACTCTCTCGGAGAACTACAGATGTTTCCCTGCGTTTTCCATTGCCAAATAGGTACAGTGTGAACTCACCGCATCTGCCACAACTGCACCTAGTTTGGGGCTTCCTCTCATTCTGCATGCAAGAACTCGGATTTCTTGGTTTGTTACGGATCTCTGAAAAAAACCTGGCGATGCCACCACCTAGCACAATGCGACTGCATCTCCACCGCTCCTGCGAATTAGAGGCTTCTTAGGAGCCCTTTCCTTTTACTTTCGGTTTCCCCAGGAATAAACCTCTCCCCCCCCCCCCCCCCCCGTTTCCCCCCCCCCCCCCCCCCCCCATCGTATTTATTAAACCGTCTATCGACATTCATAAAACTCTGGTAACTCCTCCCATAGTGCTTGGAAAACCTTGCTCACGGATCAGGCCGTGGGTGGGGGCATAGATGTACTTATTTCTATAACGTCCCTGTTTCATTTGAAGTCCCATCTGCCCTTCACCTTGTCTGTATATTAAATAAACCCCAGTTTATTCCCGGGACCAATTTAGCCTTCCCCGACGCTACTACTTTTTTTTCTTTTTTTTTTTTTTAAAGAGTTATCCAGAGAGCGAGGAGAAAGAAAAAAAAAAAGTATTTTACCTAAAAGGGTTTTTCATCGTCTTACCCCTAACGGGAAGAGACTGGAATAACGGTCCTGTGCCGACTTGGCTGGGAAGAGAAAATAAATGGGGGGGAAGCTACCCCGCCCAAACAAGTATAAAACAAACAGACAAGCCTGCAGTTCGGTGTGTTTACTAGCGTTTCCCATCAGCAGAGACCTTTCGCACAGGCGGGCAGGTGCTACACGCAAGCAAGCGTGAGGTTTGAAGGCGGGCAGCGCAGGAAGCCTGCGGGCTCCGGGCTCCGCGCTCCAGCCGCGGCACTGCCAAACCGTCGGCACGTCTTCCCTTCCTGCAAACCCCCCTTTCCTACTCGAAACCACGCTCTGCTCGCTGCTTGCCTGTTTTAGTCAGCTAACAGCCTTGAATCCACGGGTTAAGATTTCGCCAGTGCCTACGGTAGCTACACAGCCACTTGAATTAAGTAAAACAAGATGGGCC
>NW_008824357.1:1288594-1291277 GCF_000699105.1 Pygoscelis adeliae | reverse complement strand
AGTCACGGTTACCTTTGTGCTGCTACGTTTGCATCCACAACCCCAACGTTTCTGACCCAGGACCTGACGGAATCCATTTCAGAACCTAGAGATTTATCTTTCAGAATTGGTCCTCTTCCTAAAGTATCTTGAATCCCAAACATTTAAAAAGTCTATTCCAACTAGCAACAGTTTCCTTTTGGGGGATAAGGGAGGAGAAAAGAAAAAAAAAAAAAAAAAAAGACGCAGCCTTTGAAATTGACACACACAAATCCCAGGAAAGTGGAGAAGTTCAGCTTTAAAACCAACTTCTGCTTTTAAACGCTACGTGTTTTTAATGCCTTCAAATAGGGAAAAAAGTTTTTCCTCTTGCAAAGTAAAAGTTACGCTGATTCAGTCTTGCCTGGTATCATCATCCTTCAAACGCAGGAGAGGAAACGGCATCCAGAAACTGATCGCTGTTAACAAGGATCACCTGTTTCTCAACAGACACAGGGAGAAGGATTGATTGCTGCCTAATCCAGGGGAAAAAAAAAAAAAAAGAAGCGGGATAAATTGTAGAAGAAAGGAAGAAATGGAGCTAAAGAGAGTCTGATTACACACTACGCCCGGGAAGAGACGATCCTTCCCAAACCGGTCACCATGAATGGGTTACAGCAACGGGAGGAAACATACCGGGAAGGGGGAGGAGCCTGCTCCCAAATAAGGGGTCCTATTTGCATAGCCTCACCCGATTGGAGGGCTGCGGGCAACCCTGCAGCCCCTATGCATTTGCCTCGGCTCCCGGCTCCAAACCACCACCCGCGGGGCGGGGGCGGCGAGGGCCCGGGCAGGCTAGCTTTTAATTTAACGTCATAGCCTGCCAGCCCCACACCAGACGGTCCTGCCACATAACAATTAAACTGCGCTAAAAGCCGCAATCTCCGTAAGCCTGTCCCACACTGTCATAACAAAGCAATCGCGCAGGTAGTTGGCTGGGTTGCTTTCAGGCGCGGTATTTAAAAAAAAGCGCTCAGAGGGAACGAAGTGGGTCGCGGTCGCAATGCCTGCGGGGGCTTTGTGTGTGCAGAGGCTGCCTGCACGAGCAAGAGCGAGTGAGGGAGACTCCAACGCACCCAGAAGAGCCTGAAGTTCTCCCCACACGCGGGCTGTCAGGTCTAGCCTTAAAACTTTTTATAACATCCAATGTAGGCAAAATTTCCCGTCGAAGGAAGTCGGAGCTCTCCCCAGCCCAGCCCGCTGTGAACCAGGACGATACCTGCGTCTGCATTTATTTTTTTTTTTTTTTTAAAAACATTCTGCCTTGGTGATACTTTCCTACTGGCCCTTTTGTATTCTGATCTGTGTATAGATCTGCCTCTGAAATCTATATAACACCAACGCGAAAACAGATTTCAAGACAATGAATGCAAATCTGTGCTCAGAGACCATCTGCCAGATGAGGGAATCAGATGTTCGGTAGTTAAAGGGACAGCGCAAGGATTTCCTTGACTCATTATGTACAGCTCCTCTCTTTAACCTGCTTTATTTTCTTTTTTTTTTTAAACGGGAGAGAAATATAATTTCCATTTCAGAATAAATCCTAACTCCTTCCATCCACGTTCAGCTGCATTTCAAAAAGCCACCTTTCTATTAAATGCTAGATTATTTTCATGGAGTTTCATACAGTTCTCTCGAAAAAAAAATCGCGAATTAAAATCTTCCCATAAAACTTTCATAAAAATGCATCCTTAATTCAGGCACGATTGAGGGCAAAGCCGGGACTCCGAATTATTCTGTCTACGTAAGTGACAGACATGGTATCAGATGAACTAATACATCTCACACAATCTTTGTTCAAGGAAATTTACCATGCTAACCCACCTCCCCCAGTTGATAAATATGCAGTAAGTGATTTCGCCAGGTTAGCAAAAGGCGAGGCTGGCGTTATTTTAACGTTAAAGAAAAGCAACAGCAGTTTGATGGCGTTGTAGAGTGGAGGCCAACCTTTCAAGATATGATCTAGCATCACTGAGATGCAATTTCTCAATCTAAAAAAAAAACCCAATCCAACCAAACAGGGTAAAATATTAAAAAAAAAAGTGAGAAAGCAAGATCGTACGATGTAAGCGTACAGACGATGGTAAGGCGTATTATGGTGTTTTTTTTTTTTTTACCATTTTGCAATAGGCGTGGGTACACTTCCTCGAATAAAAGCCCTCTCATTGTACTAAGATAATTTTTGGCAATGCCACTCTGACCGTTTCTGCATTTATTCTTAAACCTGGGGCAGGGACGGAAGGGGAGGGGGTGGAATTCCCACTTGATCTAACCTTGGCCGATGTATTCGTAAGGGGAAAGTGTTTCCCAATAACCGAAGTCCCTCGCTTCTAGTGATAAAGCCGAGTCTGTCCCCGTAACGCGTTAAAGGGAGTCCGGTCAGATCCAACCCAGATGCTTATTCTGTTCCAGCCTAGTGGCTTAAGAAACCCCCGTGCGCGGCCGGGCGCGCACGGCGGGACCGTGCCAGCTTCAGGAACAATGGGGACTCGTGTGCCGTGGCCCCCGGGGAGCCTTGCTTTTAGGGATTCATAGCGGGTCAGAGGGCAGCGGCGCAGGTCAGAGGAGATGCATTCTCTTCGCCCCCAACAGCTGCCACCAGAATTTTGCACTTCAGGGACAAATGCACGGAGCCTTCCCCTCTCGCCCCAGCGGGGGCTGCTCG
>NW_008824357.1:1287870-1288460 GCF_000699105.1 Pygoscelis adeliae | reverse complement strand
CATCGACTCCTGGAAGAGGAAGCGCTTTCAGGGGGAGAATTTTCTCCCCCCAGCTAAGTTTCCTTCCTTCGCAGTGTATCTTAAAAGGACAGGAGTTCTTAAATACTTCCGGAATTACAAACTCCTGATGTGGAGTCCCCATTTCAAGCACTTGGTTTAAGTACAGTTTGAGAAAAGCCCATCTCTCACACTCTTCTGATGTAAATTCACCGAGTAAAAGCAGCATTTATACTAGCGCAACCGCCGCTTAATTTGGGTTTGCACTTCAGAGGTTTCTGCGGTTCGGCTAGGAGAGTCGGTTCCACCGGCAGGTAAATGGCACCATGTAACTCCGAGAGGGATGAGCGCGTTGGCTTGGGAAAATACCCTGCAAGACCTGACGAGGACACCTCGGTAAAGAGAAGGAAGCCCCCAGCAGCTTATCTTCCATATCGTACTTGCACCCAGTTCTAATTACAATTTAGAGGCACAAATAACAGCACGCCAACGGCTTGGGGAAACGGTTCCGCAGAGCCAAGCGGCGCCGAGAGTGAAAACGACTCTAAATCAGCAGCGGCGAAGAGTCGCGGGGCGGCTGCCGCGCACGAACC
>NW_008824357.1:1264513-1287631 GCF_000699105.1 Pygoscelis adeliae | reverse complement strand
CGGTTCGGTGAGCGCTGATGATTTCCTTCTGGAGGAAGAGCTATTCCCCTCAGGACTGCCACACTCGTTCCCACATGCCGGGGTCAAAATGACAGGTGAGGCAGTTTTGACGTGGTAAAGCGAGATGCTCGTCTTTGTTAGCAGGTTTTTAACAACGTCGTTTTATACACCAGAGTCAACTTTCACGACTCGACACATCTTGGAAACTCCCAGCAGGAAGAACCATATATATTGTAGATAATATTTACGTCCTTTAAAAGCATAACCTTAAAACTACTATTGTTTCCTCTCGCGTTTAAGGAGAAAATGCCAATGAGAAAGTTAAACTACGCCTGAAGACGACGCTTCGCAGGAAGCATTTCATTCTTGTTCCTATTAATTTGTGAGAAGTCACCATCCTTCAGGTGTCTCGAGGGAACGAATCGTAGGTTAAAATTATCAATGCCAGCATGGAGAAGGATAACTAATCTTTCCCTCTTTATCCAACAATCTCACTAGAAGGTTCGTTTTTGTGGTACACCTGTACCAGAAAAATAAATGTGCCTGTTATAAACGTTCCTTTAAGCTGTTAACAGCTTAAAGTTTTAAGTCGTTCGCAACGCAAATGATTCGCGTTCAAGCACACATCAATCACGTTTTTGGCAATATAACGGTATTTGACAAACAAAGAAGTCCCCGAAAATAACTTTCAAGAGCCTAACGTAAGCATAAACAAAGTATTTACTTGCACTGGATACCCTGCAACAGAAACGTGGCTACAAGAAACAGGACCAGGCTGCGTTCAGGCTGCGTTCAGGCTCGTGTAATGAGAAGTGTGTGGAGGGTAGGCGCAGCACTACGCACAGAACTGGATGAGAAGTCTACTCTTGATTTACAAGACCTCCGATTTAACGGAAATAAGAACGTACATAGCTTAAGGGAAAAAAAGCTTCTTAAAACGTTTTTAATGAAAGGTTTTAAGCAGTTCAGGTGCATGCAACTAAACCATGAAAGCAAATCAAGCTCTTAAATGTGAATGGAAAATGCAAAACAAGGACTTAAGCACTAAAGTGCTTTTAGTTATATTTATTATAAGCCCGGTTTTATATAATCAACATACAGGTTCTCTCAGAAAAGAACTCCCCCATTTGATTGCTGGAAAAAGTTTAACCCCCAAGTAGAAAATAATCGATCCTCTTCACACACACACCCCGCCCCTCCCATGCCATTAGCAAATAACCAGAAACATGGTTTTATAGCTGTAAAGTCATGAGCTATATCTGGTCTCTCCCTCTTTCTCTCCCCTTTCCCTCTTGCATCACAAAGGCACTATTTACTGGAGGCAACTCTCCACACCGATCAGCGCTTACAAAATGCACAAGTTTCAGAGATTCTACTGATCACATTTATAAGCAGTGAACAAAGGAATGCTTTCAAACTTACAAACGCATAAGTAAACATTTAATAACTTCTTCTCCACCTCATCTTTCCCAAAAGAGGGAAAATATTGTACCCATCAGATCCTCTTCTGAGTCTCCCATTCATTCCAATAAGTAGGTGCTTTTTTCACTAGAACAGAAAAAACATCTGCTAGGTTTGATATCCAACCTCCTTTTTTTTTTTTTAAGATACTTTTACTGCCTTTTGCCTAGCATGGTTTTTGGAACATGTTAGCAAATAATATTTTACCATCGGGAGTGTGTTCCATTTTATTTTATAATGCAGATTTTGAGAAGTCTTAGTGCTGAAGTTTGTTTTTCTAACCACATGGAGGTTTGAAGCAACAAGCACATTCAGGAAAAATACTTTAAGTGGGTGTATATTTGTGCTGGGATCCTCTCTCTCATTTTTGCAGTTTATGGAAGCAATCAAGGTCAGCTTTTCAATATGTCTTTGCATATAAACTATCTAAAATATTCACCAGGAAGAGAAGTTTAGGTTATCACAGCCTTTCTAGTTCCAGGTACACACTTATGACCCAACTCCAGCTGTCAAACAGAGTCTCCACAAGCAACTGGATAAGTGCAGACATACTAGAGAGCAGAATTAATTTCATTCATTAACATATGAACGAAATAAAAAGTGATCCTCAGTATTACAAACATTCTTATACTGGCACTTAACCTATATTAGTCGCTAGAGTGGTCTTACAAGAATTACTTGACAATATACACATGCTTAAGCTCATGCTTAAACATCTGTACAGTGAGGGCCTAATTTTTATTTCTTGACTCAACTCAAAGCAGCTCTGTCATAAACAGGTGTCTAACTTTAATTACATGAACAGTCACTCTGACATGATGCCACAGGGACACTTTGTCTGCTTAAAGGTCAGCAAACCTTAAGCATCTTGCTAGATAAAAACTTGATTTTTAAAGTGTTTAAAAATATAAGAATTGTGAATACCTGTAAGTTTTAGTTCTTTCGTTTAGCACAGCCTAACATTTAAATTTGGACACTTAAGTTACAGTAATACAAAACTGATGCAAACTGGTATTGTAGCAGGAATATGCGAATTGCATTTAATTCCAAATTTGCCAGTTTTGCCTCTGATTAATGGGGGGGCACATACCTAATGTATATCTTGTTGCACTGTTTTGATTGGCTGAAAGAACAGCCTCCAGCTAGGGCTAGCTACCTAGGAAAGCTTCAGCTTCCAAAGTTCTGTCATTTTCCAGGCATATACATACATATGTATGCATATATACACACACACCCCCAGAGTCTTCTCAAAGAAGTATTTGTTTTCGATAAAGAAAGTATATTGATTTTCATCCTCACATAACTCAGATAATCGAGTAAGTAGACCCACCTCAGGCTTTCCACTCATCTTTCAGTGTCAGGATAAATCCAGAACTTCACCACACACAAAAATACAGAAAGTTACAGGGTTTGGTTCAAAGCCTAGTACATTGTTGGAAACATTGTGACTTCAACAGGGTTTGGATCAGACCAATTTTATGGTATTGAGGGGTCATTATAAGCTCAATTATAGCATTTGGTTTTCTTATTTTCAGATGTTTTTCTAGTTAAATCTCAGTGTTCGTAGAGCTTTCAAGGACTTGCAGAGACAAACTCACCTAATACCTGCAGTATTATTGTTTGATAGGCTGAGAAGCTGAAGCACCAAAAAAGTCACAGTACACAAGAATAAGGGTCCAACATGCCCATCACCTACAAGCCCGCCTTTCACTTACTGGACCATTTTTCCAATAACAGGAGTCCATAACAACTAGAAGAGTGCCCAGGTCACGTAACACATGCACTAAGAACCTTGGTTAGTATGGGCTCAGGGAAGACTATGGAGACAGCCTACTTTATGCTGCTCAAGGACACGGATATATTGCTGATGCAGGCTATTTTCAACCTAGAGTTACATAAATCAGTGCACACCAATTCTGAAAGTGGCACTGAGCTCTGTGGTTTAAAAATAAAAACAGGTTATATTACTAGGGGCTGCAATTACAGGCTTCTTCAAGGAGGAACTAGCTTTAACCATTCTGTATAACACAGAAGCTCACTTATCAAGATTCTGAATCCCTGACTGGAGTTTATTGGTGCAACCATAATACAAATTATTAGGATTAGGAAAACATCTCTTGGGGATGGTCAATAATCAAAACATCTGCCTCCTGCAAAGTTTCCTGTGCCTTCTTTTAAAGCATCTGGTGCTGGAAGCTAAGATATAATACACAAGAAGCCTAATCTAATCTGACTATTCCTACGTTCTTTCCATAAGGCAAGCAAGAGGTAGTTAAAAGCTCCGTATATCATAATTAGAGCTTTACAACCTTGGAGAGACAGTTCTGTTCTTCTCTGAAGTACATTAAATAACCTGAAGAAGTTGGGGTTCGTTGGTTTGTTTTTTTTTTTTTGGTGGAACAGAACAATTAACACACCTAACTTCATAAAGCCAACTGGACTTCTACCTCAGCACATGGCATTTCAAAAGCTGCCAAATTACACAACCAGATTCTGATCCTGCAAACATTTGCACTTGTATTACAAGCAGTGAAGCTGACAGTATGTAACACCAACTGCTCTCAACAGATCTTTCCAAGGTTAGGGTCCCATAACTAGTAAAATTCTGAGCTTTTGTTTTTGAGAGTTTAAGTCATTAGGATCTAGTTTAATCTAAACATTATCTTCTAGGAGGTGAGAAATCTACCCAGAGTTTTATGCCTTCTGTGCTATTTAATTATAGCTTACCATTTGAACTGTTTCTTTCATCACTGATTTCAAGTATTCATAGGCAGGCTAAACATCAAATGCTTTGAAATTCACACACACCTAAATGGTTCTGCTACTTAAAAGGGTTTGATCACCCTGGTTGTAACAGCATCACATTTCCATCAGCAGTATCAGTTAGGTAGGGAGAAGTAATATATTTTACTAAATAACCTGATACTATTAAAATATTTCAAGAGCATTGCTACTATTTTTTTTTAAATAAAAAAGCTGTACCATGTGCCCGCCAACCCAGCTAACCTACTACAACAGAAAGATAAAGAAAAAAAAACAGTTTGCTAGCTTTATGCCTCTGACAGACATAGTGCAAATTCATATATTTAGTAGGTTTTACAGTAAATCTGTATATAACAATCTTAGGTGTGG
This sequence comes from Pygoscelis adeliae, assembly GCF_000699105.1. Taxonomy (NCBI): domain Eukaryota; kingdom Metazoa; phylum Chordata; class Aves; order Sphenisciformes; family Spheniscidae; genus Pygoscelis; species Pygoscelis adeliae. Next base: position 1,283,038 of record NW_008824357.1, on the reverse strand, counting down.
CTCCTCAAGCACATTTTCCGTAACCAGAAACTAGGAGCGGCAAAACTGGAACCTGAGGATAGAGAAAGAAATCTGTACACACCTGTAGAAGATGATGGGCCCAAGACTGATTGGCAGTATTATGCCTGGGCAAGCAGTTAAGTCTCTTTTAATAGTGTTCAGGAGAAAATTCCAAACTCCATTAATATACGGCATGAGAAGTAGATCTCTTTCTACAAGCTTCAGGATTTAAGTTGGTTTAATTTAAGAAATCAAGCTAAGGGCATCAAATTAGAATTAGCTGGTAGCAGACAAGTACAGAAGTCAGGTTAGACTCACGCTCATGAAGAACTGTTAACACAATGCAAAAAGGCACCTCTATGATGCCCAGCCAGAGCCAGGCTGTGCAGTGGGTAGATTTACCCAGTGTAAAATTCATTACAAACCATGAGGTATTTTAAATCGTAGCAAGAGCTACAGTAAACCACTATATCAGCTCAGATATGTTTCTCTTTACTTTGTGTTTCTCTGGTAGATGGAAGAATTGCCACCTTAGCTGCGATTCATCAGAAGATGCTTCTATTCAGGATGGTCCTTTCATGAGAGGCAGCACTAGCTTTATAGATTCATTGTGTACCAGTTGACTAATAAGGGGTGGGGGGGTGAAAGGGAGTGGAAGAAAACTAGTTCTCCATGTGCACCCTCCCCTTTAGCTACTCAGTAAAGACAAAAAATAAGCCTTTGCTGATTCGGAGTCCACAGGACACCAGTGACAACAAAACAGATGAGCAGGTTCAGAGGGTTTCAAAACACCACCCTGAGCAGACACAGCTTTGTGGTCCACATGCATTCTTTGGCATTCTTTGGCTTTAGGGAAGGAAAACACCCTCTGTTGTTTTCAAAAGCATGTGTTCAGAGCATCTGAAGACTAGAATATGTTGAAGCATATGGCATATAATTTCCTTTCTTCCATTCATAATCTGCAGCAAGATCAGTTCTAGTAAGAACAAGCTCTAGCTTTCTTTGAAAATATTTCCATAGCCATGTCCTTCTAGCAAGCCTATTTAGGGATCATCTTGATGCAAGTGAGTATCAGAAAAGTATTAAGTTACCATTGCTATGGATGGGCTAAGCAATTTGCTTACGGCAAGTACGTGCCATACATCTTTAAGACTTTCCATCTGCTTGCTGCCTCCACTGGTATCTCATGTTGGAAGTACAAACACCATATGATGATGCTATCAACTTACTTTGTGCTTTTATGCCATCCTAGTAACTAAGGTCTAATCCAGAAGAGAAAACTACTGCACTGCTCATGATCCAAACATTAGAAGAAACAACAAGGGGAAAGAGGATAAAGCAGAGGCACAGACAGGGAAGCCAGGAGGAGAAAATATAACTTCAACTCGGAACACGTAAGACCACACAGTATAACTATTAAGTAACTGAAGGACAGCCACTTGCTTTCAAAGACTTTCTATGTACTTTCCCCTTCTCTACAGTCCCCTATTTGGTCAAAGCATTCTCCAAGTACCCATAGGACAGAGGATCAACATACAGGAGTGACAGCATCCTCAAATATGGGTCCTGCCTTACACTTAGCCAAGAACTAGAAAGCATCTGATGCCCTACAGGCTTGTGCCCCAACGGCTACAAGATTTGAGACTCTCTTGAATAACTGACCTACGGTGGTCCAGGTTGTCACTTAAGATAAAACCTTCCAGCAAAGGCCTAACACTAGCTTTTGCCCCAAGCTGTGCGCAGGCACCCTTACAACCCAGGATTTGCTACGCGGACCTTGACTTGACTGCACTGAGAGTGCTGGGCAGGGGGCCACGTAGCTAGAACACACACTGTGTGGAAGGCCAAACTGCAAAGCAGCACAGCATGTACAACCTCCAGAGGGGAAAACCATTTTACAAAATGGTTTATGGCATCTTATTTTTCCCCATGTAGAATATGAATAATGTTAATGGTGACAGAGCCTACAGGCAATAAAAGGCCTTTGCAGGTATCAAACAGCTTCAAACTTTGCTTTGGCTCTCTGCCAGCTGCTACAGTCAGCCAGCCCTTCCTACTTAAGGCTAGGACCAGTGTCCATTAAGTAATTACACAGCCTTACTGGTTTCCAGTCAGAAAACAGATAGAAAACCTATTATATTTTGATTTAAAAAAAAACAAAACACATGAAAACCAGAAAGGAAGAAATTTGTGTTTCATGCACACCTGCCACATTCTAATGGATAAGGAAATTCTTATTATTCTCACATTCAGCTGCTGAGGCTCTAAACAAGAACATAGGCTGGGAAGCCAGACAATGAAAAATCCCTACTTTTATTATTATCCCTTGTTCAAGCAGCACGTGAAGCCTCAAACCAAGAGTCCAGGGCTCCCCTGTGCTAAGTTGTTCATAGTGATTTGTAAAGGAGTTCCAAAAAGAACTTGAGTGTGGCAAGAGATAAATCTACAAGATGAAATAAGAAAGAAACAAGAATTTTTCTGGGCATTATTAGTCTTGCATAGCATGCAGCTTAAGCAGACTTGGTCAAGTGGTAAGGACATACACTTCAAAGCCAAAAAAACACATTCCACTGTTTCCACTGCTATTCAATTTTTTTATCAGGCAGGGTAATCAGCATACGACACCATCAATTAGTTTATACAAAGTATTTTGCCTAATAAGTCATCTTAATAAACACTTCTCATTTCACATCTCCAAATCATAAAAGCAAGAACCAAATTTTCTTCAGTGATTAGTCCAATTTGGAAGAATGCTTTTTGAAGAACTGACCCAGTTAATTTCTTCATGTTTTCCCTTAAGTTTTCATTTCTTGATTTTTTTTTCCTGTTTTCGTTGACCACTGCGAGCTAGTTTCCATAAAAGCACAATTCAGCAATAGTCAAATGGGTTGTTTCTTCATTATTCATACACAAGTTGACAAAACCCATTCCAATGAATACCAAAGCATAACACACACTTATACAAACACCCCCACAAATTTTTCTTAGAGTCAGGTTAGCCTGCATGTCGAAAGCCTTTGGTTACAAAGTATCAAGAAGCCCTACAAACTGGGTTGTTTGATGTGCTTTTCCTTGTCTTTTTTTCCCTTTTTAATACAAGCACCAAAGCAAGTTTCTCGGCACCTGCATTAGGTAAATGCTGTTGTATCATCCCTATTCAGTAAGAGGGGAAGTGGGAGCACATGGAAGTCAAAGTTGGAGCAGGTCAGCTGCAGAGATGGGATTGGATCTCAGGAGCTCCTGGATTCTGGGACAATGCTATCCACTAATACGTGAAAACATTTCCCCAAGGCTCAATTATTGGCACATTTGCCACATACCCTGCAAAATAATAACATTTAAGAAGTAAGCCATCAACAGCCAAGACACAAACATCTGTTTTAAGGAACATGCTGTGGGCTGGGAACAAGACAACCTTTGCCTTTCCACCAAGTACTGGTTAAATGAGCCAAGTACATTCACTTGTATTTACAGTATTATCTAAAAACTTGAACCACTGCACTTACACACACTAACATGTATACAGTATGCATGAACATATGTACATTTATAACTTACATAAAATTATGTGTTTAACTTGCCACTACAGGTAAAACTTCAGATATTGATAAAATGTTAGAGTTCTACTCAACAGTTGGAAAGTTTCCACTTCCACACTTTGTAAAATGAGGAGTATAGTTTACAAGTCTTAATAGTTAACAGAACCACTGTTTTACACCTGGCCTTATTATTTTATAAGATGGGAACTAAATATTTGATCATCTGACATGTTTGAACACCTGCACTGATTTCCTGTCCCCCAATATCTTAGGTACATTTGTTGTTCATAAGTACAACAGATAGAGAATTAGGGAATTGGACCAGCTGTGAAAGTTTTGCCATCAGTTTCAGCGATAATGAAGCTGCACTTTGACATCTGATCATTGACTTCATAACACACACCAGCCTTATACTTTGTCATGCTTTGCCAAGCTTAAGACCAGATTTCTCTTGTGCCATGCAGTCAGGTCCAGAAAGAAAGTCCATGTATTCAAGAGTTCAGAATCTGTGTGCCAGTCAGGAAATACGGGTTAGAGGAAATAAAAATGCCTGTAGGTTAACATAAAAGCAGCAGTTAGTAGAAAAGCAGAAGTCCTTACTGACCATTCAGTTGACAGATGCCAAACATAAAAGATTTTAAAAATCACAATTCTATGATTTAATCAAGAAGCCCTACAAACTGGGTTGTTTGATGTGCTTTTCCTTGTCTCTTTTTCCCTTTTTATAACATATAACACAGTTTAAAGCTCTTCAAAACAAAGCAGATGAATTCTGACCTGCATTTTCCCCCCGCCCCCCTGTGAAGCTCATCTTCTGATCAAGATAATTCCTAGGAAAGGAAAGGGAAAAGATTACCAATCTTGTTTTAAACTTTCCAAAGCCTGAAGAGTTTGGTAGGCAACTTTCTCCTCAGATACTGATAGATGATCTATAAGGAAGGGCGTGTGCAGGGAGGGGAGAGTTGAACTAAGCCTACACCACTGTCAGGATAAAGGTGATGGTAAACAGGCTGATAAGACAGCAGTTCTGATAGCGCTGGAGAAAGGCCCTTAAAGAGGCCATGGAAAGATCTTGGAAAAGGAGGGCCAATGAAGGAACAGAAGGAGGCGGCAGTGTAGTTGAACTGATGACCTAAATTGATCCCACTAGTAGCACTTTCAACAAGCTAGGAGGAAGCGTGGGGAGCACGGCAGCTGTCAGCATGCCCACAGAAGCAGGAGATCCCAGTCCTAGAGCAAAAGCCTTGGCAGTTCAGGTAGAAAAACAAAAGCCAGATCCTTAAAATACTATTAAGGTGGGAGCATGGGGGCTCATTCATGGTTCAAGTCCACAGGTCAAGGAATAGGGCTCAGCACCATCTCCTTGGGTTGAGATGGGCTGCCCACTGGTGCGCATCTCCACTGAGCCCCTGTCACTCAGCTCATTTGTACAAGTTTATTAACAACAATTAAATGAAAGACGTTTTGGGCCTGTACCTCTTAATTTTGCAGAGATTACAAGAGTACTTTAAATACTCAAGAAGAGGCAGGATGCTAGTGAGTTAGGCACTATATGCACATGCCATGCCTGAAGAGGTTGCACAGTAAATAAGGGAAGAACAGAAGGTGGAATGATATATTCCCAATTTACATATCAGAAACAGCGGTCCACGGAAGTTAAGCCACTTGCCTGAAATCACACAGGAAGCCAGGAATTCAACCATACTCTCCGAATTCCCAGAGCTGTTTTCCAGAGCACAACTGCATTCAGTCCTTTTGTAGGAGAGGTAAATGTTATTCAAATTGCTTAATAACTTAGGGTTGGGGGAAGCAGGAGAGGAAAAGTGTTCTAGAAGAAAAAATAAAAACCCCTCCCATCAAGAAGTGTATTTTACACTCCTGATTAATTACACAACAGATTAAAGTATTAAATATGTGATTTCCTTTCCCAAAACAAAGCTAGCACAAAAGACAAACCTGCAGCTCAAACAAACAAACAAAAAAATTAAAATAACAGTATTGTGCGTTCTGTTTACCTGGGCAATGCCACCACCTTGTGGTCTGTACAGCCACACCACCACTAGAATCTTAATGTCTTCAATAGTAAATAAACCTAATACTGTCTTGCTGTTCTCTTTTGAGAGAACTTTGCTTAGACTTCACTCATGAACCACTTTAATGGTCTGTCTGGTATGCACTGATGGAATTTAACGATGTACAATTATTTAGTTATTGTTATTACGAAATTGATACCCGTTCTCAACACAGAGAAAGCTACACTCACTGAACGAACATAACACCTCCTACTCATGTAACCCTGAAAAAACGCCTTCCTAGTACTATTATCCTGGCATAAATGCCTCTTCTGTCTTCCGAACCATATTGTACTCCAACAGGCTTTCCCATCTAAACTTTTCTTTTTCCTTTCAGCATCTTAAGGTCAAACTGATTCCTATAAAGTCTTGCCACTCCCCATTTTTGAGTAGTGTAAATATACACTTTACTTCCCAAGTAACACTTCATAGAAATGTTTGCTCAGTCTTTATGTTCAGAGCAGAGACTCAGTATTCTGCCACTATTTTCCTGCCTGGCATTACTGATGAACAGTGCTGTCTGCTATTCAAGAGGGTAGAACATTTCTTGCCATGTAGCACAGACACACACAGGAGAGCATCTCCATGCACGTGGACTGTGGAATTACTTTAACACTAGTGGCAGAGTCAGATAAATAGCACCACAAAAGTTAATCCTCCACAAACTGAAAACATTGCAACTTCCAGCCTGTTTCCTACCTGTCACAGAACACTGGTGCCACCACCTGTTAGTCAGCCACTACCTGCAGATAGGAAGCACTTAGTTAGCTGCCAGCCTTGGAAAAAAAAAAAACAAACCACCAAAAAAGCCCCAACAAAAACCACACACAAATTACTGTCTGTCTTGGGAGTTGCAGTGGCAACCTCTCTGATGAATTTAAGGCACATCTTTTGGCTGTAAGATTATGGATTCTACCTGTTTCAAGTATGAGATTATCTACAGTACGCAGTCTCTCTAAGACGGTAACATGCTCTGTATAACATGCATGTAAATTCAGCAGGTTGGATGGACTGCTTTTATCACAGCACCAGTGCTGTAGGGTCAGTGGGAGCAACCGTGCCAGTCACTAGAGCAGGAGCGCAATTTTACAGCCCTACTCAGGAAAATTTGTTGAGACATGATGACCGCTATCAAAACCAAGTTCCATAGTGTCTGGTACGTAAGAAGCCTTCCTCCACACTGAGGCTCTTTGCCCCTCCAAGCACAAATGGCAGTGTAGATTTGAAGTTATGCTATGTGCAGAAGCAAGAGAAAGCACTATCCCCTGCCACCCCAGAGCAGTTCTGCATAAAGTGGAATTACCTTCTGGATTAGACCCAGCTTTCGGTGCCTACACAGACCACATCAATAACAAGTTGGAGCAAAAAATGGAGGATCAACAATCCCAGGCTTTGCTAATGAGGCATTCCACAACCTGAAGCATGCCGATCTCCTTTCCCTTACCTTTTAAATCAGCTTATCGTGCCTTTGCAGTGTGACTTAAGATCCTCAAGTGACAGGCAAAAAAACCAAGTAGATATCAAAGTTATCATGTTTGGCCACATAACTATTTATTGCAAAATTCAGTTCTACTCTAACTAGAAAAAGCATATCTGAAACTGCCATAAAGGAATAAAAATACTTTGGATATCTGCTACTGATATAATCAAGACATCCTGTATGATGTAAACCTAGGCTGCTTTCCAGGATACTAGTGCACACAGACATTTACAGCAATTTTTCCTGCAGTGACCAACACAGAACTGGTTCAGGGTTAACATCAGAGCCAGGAATATACCTTCCAAGAAACAGACATCGACAGCCTGCAATATCCTCCTCAGAGGCAGAATTATATCCTCCATTTGGACTACAACTCTTTGATGCAACACATTCTACCTTGCTGGTTTTATACTTGTATTACCAGTTAATTTTGCAGTTCCACTACTCAGTTTAGCTTAAATTTGCCAAATAGTCATGGACCTCAGAATTTTACATCATGGTCAAACTCATTACAAAAGTATCAAAAGCTACTACCTTTTGTCTTCTTTTACCTCGCTGCTTCTTTCAGGTCTATGTGGAACAGTTTCAGAGCTCTGCTAGTGAAACAACAGAGGCTACACTCTATGGAGAAGGATGACTGGAATATTTGGATATGACAGAATCAGCTATTTTACAACAACTGTTCTCATTTTCTCCAAAGCAGATCAAGACAAACCAGGATTTCTGGACTGGAAACATTTGCTTTGGGAGTGCTTAAGAACAGTTATGGAGTCATTCCCATCACTTTTCTCACTCAGGTAAGCTCTAGGGTCCAGTTTCTATAGGCATTTGAGCACGCTATTCCCTTGAGTTCCTTTTGAAAGTTTTTGCCCATAAAGTCTTTCCCTCCAAGCCCACTAGTATTTGCTATATTCACACACTATATTTAAATCTCTTAATCTAAATTACAAACACTATAGTCTCTTTACAGCATTCATAGCACACTTAACACAATAGGATCCTCATCACCAACATGCATTTGTGCAGTTATTAGCATAAAAAACATTTATGGGGGAAAAAATTAACCTTATGATATAGGGCTTGAATTTCATTTGCAAACATTGTATATATCTGACAGAATAAGTAGTCAGAAGGAAATGTTTTCCTCGAATACAACACAGATAACAGTATGTCTGGCTTTTGCTATATGCTTACATTTTTAATATTTCCAGGTGTATTCAAAACTCTCAGGGGAAAAAAAGACCACATCTTGGATTACGTGTTTGAGGACTTGGCAGTAATAATAACAAAAAAAGCCCAAGTCACTAGTAGCCTGGAATTCACCAAAGACGTGTCCAACTCACACAAAACTAAGGGCACAGAAGCATTGGCCTCAGACCCCATTAGATGGAAAAATGGTGCATGAATTCAAATGACAGTCTCTGAAAATTCCTGCTCTACTACTTCACCACATACCACAGCAAAACAAAGTGTACAACCCTCAGGGTGAAAAGACATTGACTTGCTAACATGTCTTTACATTCACTAATGACTTGCTACATGATAATCCATGAGATACGTCAAGTCTTTTTTGTGAAATAATTCTTGTTGCAATCAACCAGGCTTCATTCCCAGTGTTATTATCGACCATTATAGACACATCATTTGTCCCAGAGGAGGATCATGAACTACCCCACCAAGGCTTTCAGACTGGTGCTTCTCTTTTGTTGGGGAGGGAAGCGGAGGCCCCCCTAGAGCTCCAGGGCATATGACTTTCTTGCCTCAGACCTGCCCCTGAACTAGAGTTAAAAGGGAAGACACTCAAGAGAGAATATGTTGATTTTAAGTCTTGCCAACACCCCAGATACCAGCTCAGAAGCAGATGGTTTGGGAATCAGTGCAGAATTCTGTGACAAGCAGTAGGATCATAAGTTTTGCACGCTACGGAATAAAGTCCAGGCCTCAGCATACAGCTGTATGCAATATATGGTCAATGAGATGTGCTCAGCACATGGTCCAAGTCTACCACTTATGTTCAATGCAGAATGGCACATGCCACTGCTTCTTACTGAGGTAAAAAACCAGACCCTGTCATCAGAGGGCACCACTCCACCACTCAGTGTTCAAAACATTCAGACCTGTAATACCTCCTCTCCAGAAACACACCGTGCTCCATTCCAAAGAGAAATAGATACATCCCATTCAAAGCCAAAAGAGCCTTAGCCAGCCTCCAACTCCTGCACAGCACTGACTTCCCACTGAGACTAGACAGATTACCTGACAACGCTTGGAAATATCACACTCATCCCTCATGCAGTCCTTGCAGCAAGCATGAAGTAAACATTTTCTTACCTCAACAATAAGGCTAAAACTCATCAAGGTAAGAAGACACTGATGCTCATTGCACCCCTGCTTTTAGGGGGCTACCTTTTCCAACACCCTTCAGAGAAGGGCTGACACCTGCACTCATCTTCAAGTATGCTAGTCAGAACTTAAGAGCTTAATGCAGAAGAAAGCATCCGTAATTCATAGCAGCCCCAAATTACATCAATATAACAGCTCATTCTGATTTTTTCAAATCTAGAATCATTACACCATAGTGCCAGGAACCAGAAACCTCTTGTGCTTGGTGCTGTACACACATAACAGGGGAAAATACTGCCAGCAACAAACAACCGTTACCACTTTGTTACTTTTTCTTTGGACACTTCTTGCATTCAGCTTGATGCTACACTGAAAATGCAACAAGATACACCCCATCTTTGTTACCTACCTTCCTATCCTTTGGCTCAGCAGGGCCCTGATTCTTGTTTGAGAGTCTCAGATGATGCATTAATATAAGGTAGCTTTGATCATTATGTTTTTAACCAGAAACTGCTCAGTCGAGATAAGTTTTTAATGCCTTCCAATGAAAGGCTAAGAAAAAGAGTAATCGCTTTGCAAACCAACTTGTTACACCTTATTATAAGAAGGAGACATCAATTATTGTAACATTTCTGTATATCACAGTAAATTTTTAGATACTTGTCTCAATAAACAACTCAAAATATTTCAGTGTGCAAAAGTGAAACATATGGGGCAACTACCCTCCTTGAAATACACTTAAGAGTCAGACATAATTAGGTCACAGCCATACTGCAGCATATTCAATTAAGTACAGTTCAGTCTCCATAGTTTTTATCCTGCATTTTTTAAGTGTCTACAAAGATTGGAAGTACTTAAGTCTCTTTCCACCCCCCCCCAAAGGGATGGAGAGAGGAAAGGAACTAAGTTTGAAAGGATTTGTGCAAGTCACCTAATGAGCAAGAATACAAGCCAAGTGTTGCAAGCCCAATCTTACCTGAAGCAACTGAGTGCCAGATTTTAAGCTGACACAAAAGCCCATGATGCTGATTGCTGAACCTTGTCTTACAAGCACCACCTGAGTATTCGAACCTGTGCTCCTTGCTACTAGACAGTGCAACAGCAGTGCCCTCATTTACACCCTATTGGACTTTCCTGTGCTCCTCTTCACATTGCCTCTTGTGCTTAAAGTAACAGCACTCCACAGATGAGCCAAACAGCCACCAAAACACAGGCTGTTGAGTATCTAATTCACAAAACATGAAACAGTTTGCAGGATTAAGGCCCCAATAAATATTCCTCCTACAAGAGGATCTCCAAAAGAGGTATCATTACATATGCAAAGTAATCATTTTATACCTCTATTTTCTTCTTTCCCCCCATCACCTACACATGCTCCACGGGAAGGCAAGAACTGGAGTGCTGAGATTGCTCACAAAAAAAAAAAAAAAAAATCTAGAAATCCCTCCTTGAGGAAATACAGGTAGACCAGATTTTCTTTGAAAAAGTGAGAATTGGGTTAAAACAAAACAAAGAACTTCACGCTCTGGTGTCCACTGTGTCTACTACATCCCCACAGAGCAGCTGAAATCCTCTACCTGCTGTCAGAGAAAAACATACAACTGTACTAGCTTTATGCTTTAATTCTCTGTGTAATAACACCATTCTTTGTTTGGCATGGACATGCCCCATCCATGCTAGTCTAAGTCTCAAAACTACTCTAGAACAACATCCTTTCTCCTAACACTATCCCATCAGCTAGAAATGACCGGGGGGGGGGGGGGGCAGGGGGGAACAAACAAGAAAAACTTGTAGAAGTGATGGTTTATGCACAATAGAATATTAGTTTGGATTTAGATAGATAAGAATGCAAAGTACAGCGGCTACAGCTCTACGTGTAGACACTTCTTCAGTAATAAAAGCAGCTTATATTTATCATATTTACTGCAAAAAAGATCAAGCTAAACCAGAACACTTGTCAATATTTATGAACAAACCCCTCTTCTTCTGCAGGCCTTGGTACCTTACCTCAAGATATCTATACCAACACTCTGGAGAAGTTTTCACTACTGATTATTTCACCATTATACCGATCACAGTAAACCCCACTGAATTGGCAATCCTAGTATGCAGAATACCACAAAAAGGGCAAAAGAGCTATTACTACAAAAAAGAAGGGGCAGCCCAGCCCCTAGCACAGCCTTTCCCAAACCATTACAAAAGCCAACAGAAAACACCACCATTTAGGCGGGATCACAGGCTGCAAACTAGCAAGAGTCAACCACAACCAGAGAAAAAAATATTTCAAGCACCACAAAAGGTGAGCCCCATCCCACTTCCCTGCCACAGTAAACTAAATCACCTCCTACCTGGAAAATATCCTTATATGATTGGTTTTTGACAGAGAAGACCACCCCAGGCAGCCAGGACTAGCGCTCCAGGCGAGGAGGACACTACCTCAGCAGCCAGAGGAGGACACTACCTCAGCAGCCAGAGGCTGCCCCGCCCAGTTCTGGAAGGTTCTGCAGCCCCTCAGAGCTCCCCTCAGCAATCAGCAGCTCAGTGGAGACACCTGAAGTGACTCGCACGTGAAGTAAATATTCCCCTCCTCCCCTCACAGCCTTTAAAGCTACTTTTTTCCCCCTACACAACACAAAGAGTAACTTGAATATATTTTTCGCTTTTTCCTCAAAATTCTCTGTTCCAAGGACATGTGCAAGGCAAGGGGCAAGCTGTGCTTTCCTCTGAGGAAGAGGCACTTGCAGACATAGTCCCACCTCAAGCCTTTGGGGTTGGTTCCCACTGCACCCCCTCAGCAGAGAAAGGCTCATTTTCAGCATCTTGCCTTGCACGTTGTGGGTCCCAGAGTGGGAAATGGGCAGTAATGCCAAAACATGCTTTTCGACTGCAGAGCCTGCAGCGACAGCCTAGCACATCCCTCTTACTCCTCACTCCTAAAATATGGCCTCTTCCCATACCTAATATGCAACATCCCTGTCAGGTTTCTACTTTGACACACAAAATGGCACCAAGTTACAGGGCAAGGCCCCATCATTGTACATACAAAGCAAACATATTATATACATGTAGGAAGTCAGGTATATCCCCAAAGAAGGAATTTTTCCTGACACCTTCCTCAGCTGTGTCAGGAAAGATGGGGACTGGAAGTGCTGCCCAGCTCTTTCTGGTGTTTTTACAGCACTTAGCATAATGGGGCAGTGATATTTTACATCTGGGCCTTGAGGTGCCACTGTCAAGCAAAAATATTGTCTTAAGGACCAATTTCCGTAACCAATTTCAATTTCAAAACTAATTTGTTTGGAAGGAAGAGAATTTGAGCCACCTCATGTCTAGATTAACAAAGATCCAGTAAAAAATACGGACTTTTATCAGCAGATCAGAGGTGCATGTTCAAATCCTGTTTTCACAGCTGCAAATGTATTAGCCAGATTGCAAAGGTCAGGTCTGTGAAATTTTCCATAGGTGGCAGCATTACTGCAGAGTTTCAGTGAGAAATACAGATGAGCAGTATGGTTGCTTCAGCATCGACAGAAATCTCCCTTATGGGAAAAACCTAGGAATTACTTCTCTACATTGCTGTCACCCAGCACAGGCAGCCATACAAACCTAGAGGATGAATTAAAAAAAAAATCCAGTAGAAAGGCTGTAATTGTGTCTAAACAAGGCTTAATAATGAACTGGGTAAGTGTATTGCTAATTTATAGCTCTTAATAGGCCTGTTATTACTAATAAAGCCAGCCTTTACTTTCAGAGATTTATTAAGAGTTATTATGAGAGCAAAAGGGCATATTTTTGCCGTGTCATCTTTGGGGTGTCTTTGCCTTTGGAAGAATTCAATTCTTTCAAAGGATAGCTATGTTATATGAAATGGCTCACAGGTTGGAAAGAACTTGGTAATTCTCACATACCTTCATTATATGCCTGTGTTGTATTCTATGGGCTGTTTAACAATTGTTAATGTGTAATCCCTGCGAGAAGCTATTAGCAACCACCACCAAATTAGGGTTCATGTAAAGCACTGGCTTAACCACAGCCTGAAGCTCCCTGCTTATATCCATAGCGCATGTAACAACAGCGCAAGCTTCCCCAGATTACACTGCTAGCACATCCCACACCACGCTCTGAGGAAAAGACAGTATCTACTGTATGCTTGGGAATTACTTATTCGCAGATGTTGGGGGAAAAGATCAACACAGCCACTTTTTTTTTTTTTTAACAGAGCTGTTTCACACGTAAATAAGCCTTGACTGACCCAAGATTGACATTTCACAACAGTACACCAAAACTCTCAAAATACTTGTCCAACAACCAGTAGGTATTCTTAGAGTCAAATAACCCTGTATTGTGGGTTGGATTTGACTTGTAAGCAGACCTTTTTGGGGAGTCATCACCCAGAAAAGATCTCCAGGTCTGTGAAGTTCTTTTCTGATGCCCCTATGAATAAAGGGATAGATATGGGACAGATAGAGGTGATGAGGAAGGGAAGGAGCATATAATTTCAACCATCATCTTTCAGCTGCTTGGAAGATAAACAATCAGTGGATATATTTCACTGCATGTCTAATATGAGAGTATAATGTAACATCATTTCTATGGGTCAGAAGATCTCTCGGGACAATGGGGGAGCAAAGTAATGTGTCTTTTCTCAGTTGAAAACGTGACATAGCACAGTTATATAAAACATTTCCCACCCAAAATTGAAGGGGTAGCAATAAAACAACAGTGATTCATGAATCTAGCTCTGATTTAGAAGTTAAGCCAGCAATTCTATTGAAGACTTCTATAAAGACAAGGAAAAAATGATAAAATGCTTTTTCTACTCTTCAACTCACCTTTTCCGCTCAGAAAACGCCCTGCCAATAATGAATTCTGGCCAGTCCAAGGGTAGGGCTGCCTTTTTACTGTGTTACCTGTATAGCTGCTCTCACCAGGCACCCTTAATCAAACTTTTCTGCTTTTTGGCATAGTATTTTCTCTTTCACCACTCATTAGGCTAGCAAAAGCTCCAATACCAATGCAATTAAAGTACAAAAACACACTTTAAACTGGTACAATTTAGTTTTTATTGTAAGACTTGAATTGGTTCTACTGGCGTTCACACATCTTTAGTGCTATGGCTGACTACAGATGGAGAGAAGAGGATAAAACTAGGGGGCTTACCCCCCAACAGAGGCACACCTACAACACAACTTTTAACTGTAGACAAAGCCAGTGTCCCACTGCAATCCACATAGCAGTAGCAGAAGACTCTACAAGCTGATTTTCCTCAGCTACCCAGGCCTCTGCTTAATCAGCTTCGTATGTGCATGTGATTCTGAATTCCTGCTCACCCTTTCACATCTTGTTTTTAGGATACTGGTAAAAAATGTCCCAAAGGAAGCTGCCTATTATCTCACTGCTGCTGTTTCACATCTGCCTCATCTGGTTACACTTTTGCTTCCCTCTCCTGGCTGATTTCATCCTAAAAAATACGGAGAAAATTGCGAAGTATAAACCAATACTACTAGAGAAGGCTGAAGAGAAGATATTCCCTGTTCTACAAGCCATGTTGGCTCATCATTTGACAACCGAGACTTAGAATAGAAATTATCCAGAACTTGTGAACTCCCATCTCAAACTTCCTTGCCATCCTGATATAGCTAACACTCTGTCCACACGCTGAATGTTAACCTTAGGTACATCAAGGACAAATACCCTGAGATGCTCTGAAGAACTTGGAAGTATTCCTGGATGATAGTATTAACTGAAATGCCACATACCTTTGTAACATATAAATGGGAGAGACCTGACCAAACCTGTCCAGGATTTTTTTTGGGGGGGACCCAAAACAAATTTTCAACAAAGGGGAAAGGGGGGGACACACACATCCACTTAAGTTTTTATTAGAAGCATTTTGAGAATTCTGTCAAACCCCTACCTCAAAAAAAATCACAACTTAACAAAAATTTAATATGAACTGGAAACCTCACATAAATTCTCATTTTGACAATGAGTATTTTATATTTTTACTATACAGGTCTGAAAGTTAGTTATAACTTCTGTGGGCTTCTCTCCTGTTTCATAGCATTTTAACAAACAGCCCACATTCCCACTAAAAATAAGGGTACATTTGCATATTTCCTTTAGATATTCCTAAAAATTAAAAAAAAAAAGTTGTTTTGTTTGTTTTCATGACTCTCCAATATCTTCCTTCCACTCAAGCTCTTCTCCTTAGTCTCCTCCCCACTTCAAATATTACACTGAAATTCCCTCTTTTAAAAACTGACCTGAAACAAATTGCCATTCTTATTTTAGTACATTTTCCCAGTCCCTTCTAATACTCTCCCTAAAGCATGGGAATCTCTTCTACCATGACCCATTAATACTCTAAAGGGCAGCTAGTATCTGTCACATTGATTAGATCAGTGCTCTGTGAGGTAAGCAAAATACAGGGAATTATGACGAATTGATTTTTGTTTTCTTAAAACAAATTGGAAAATGCAATGAGCCCACAATTAATTGTTCTACCTAGTCCACACACTGAACTTAATTAACTATTTAATTAAACAATGAATTAACGCTGTTAGCAAAATGCGATATGGGTCATGCCATCCAGTCTTCCTCTTCTTGTCCTCCCCTCCTCCGTGCATCCACTCAAGTTTTATCTCCACAACAAAACAGAAGCCTCTCTTTGTTACAGCTGCAACACTAGTGGCATTGACTAAAGTACTCATGTGTCCAAAAACAACAAAGGAAGTGTCCATTCTGTCTGGAGCTATCTAGCATTATGTCCTCCCGCTTGGCACATCCCTCAAAATTCTATACCTTCTCAGATGGGAATTAAAAAACAAGATCCTGACTACTTGTATACCTTTAAAGGGACAATAACTTTGTCTTCCTCCACATGTTAAGTATTTCTAAAGAGCTTACGATACCTGCATATCTTAGCAAAAATTGTTCAGAGAGTTATTTTCTTTGTTCTTGGCCAAATTCCACCAAGGGTAATTACTCCCTACCTTGAATTTCCCGGACAGTTTTATCTCATGATTTCATTTTGTTTTCTTTTACAATTTTTCTGACATCACATAAAATCTTATCCAGCATACATTTTACACATGGATCCAAAAGAATTCCAGGTCTTACTTAGTAAATAGCAGTTATAGTCATTTGTGTAGCAAAAAGAAGTCAGGCTCCTTAACATTAAGTGCAGTAAGATAATCCAAATGCATGAACCTAGCTAAAGAAGCCATTATTGTTCCTGCTTTTAGAAAAAAGGAAGGAAGAAATTAGATGATTTGCTTAGCTCACACAACAATGTGAAACAGAACAGAGAACAAAATCCAGACCCCTTAAGTTCCTTGTCAGTCTTCTAATTAAGAACTTACGCTTGATTTTTGTAAAGAAAAACTATAGCATCAGTCCCTTTTTGATCTGTGCTGTAATCTTTTTCACTAAACAGATTTCAAAGTCTACCCCAGAAATGGCTGCATTTCAGTGCTACCTGACACAGATCCTACAATCGATACAACTTGTAAAGCAAAAAAGGCAGTTTCAGCTTCAAAATCATTATATAATCATTGAGTTTGCAGATCACTAGGGAATAAGTTAGGTTAACTTTTTTTACCTTCACATTCAACTCTGGAATGATTGGAAGACGCAAGTGGAAACATTAGCCTGGATTATTTTGTTTTGTTGATATATATCAGAACAAAATGAGGAACAACAACAACAATATTTAACAGTGCATGCAGCTGTACCCGCTTTAGGAGTCCTAGAAACATCAGACACTGGGAAAACAAAGGCTTGATGGTTTATTACTGCTGTCAACAAAAGTCCTAGGCAGGCTGGAATGCTCCTCATGGAGATCTTGGTTTGAGTTGTCTCATGGCCAAAACCACGTTTCTAAATGCAGGGAGTAACACTGGATAAACATCATTCTGGTTCATGCAAATTTATGGCTGTCAGGTTGGGCCCTGTGGTTGGTATTTTCCAATCCACTGTTTATTGCTTCCCCAGCCTCCCCTCAAAACCAACATCACACCAGTTACAGAAGAATTTGGTGATGCATCCAGAATTAATACATTTCAGAATTCACTCATGGTGACGGGGCTTTCCTGGTAAATAAAACACCCATCACAGTCACAACAAAAGCAAGGCACTTATTCCACAGGGGTCCCATCTTATTTAGAGCATGCCGCATCATGTACTCCATGCTGTGTAGATGGCAAACACGACAATGAAATCAGTGGCTTCCTATGACTTAGGAGGGAAGCAGTGGCCAGATTTTGTGGAACTGCAAATTTGGCTACATCGGATGAAGCTAGTACTACACCTGGGCTGCTTGCAACAGTTACGGTGATGCTGGCACTACACAGAGAAGTCAGGAGAAGAAACAGCAAGCACAAACTGCATCTATTTCAAGCTGCTGCAGAAAACACCTCTGCAAATTAACACTGCAGCTTCATTTTCTGTGATGGCCATTCTGATTTTTTGTGGTAGATCCAAAGTCCAGTTGTCTCATATTCATTAGTGTTCTAAAAGAACAATAGGGATACAGTGCGTTAAGCAAACAATTGCCTCCTTACGCAATGTTCCATCTAATACAAGGAGAGGAACACTGAGCAAAAACATGGCCAAAAAATGACAGAAAAGGAAAATGAAAGTGGGTAAATAGATTACTTAAGAAATAAAAGGATCTTTTTGAGCAAGAGAGCAGATACAAGGATGCAAAGGAAAAGGGAAAGGAATACACAGTTTGCGATCTCTTCTTGCCTCTTCCATGAATTACCAAACTGATGTGAGTGACCACAGATAGATTTTCAAGTGCTCAAAACCTTCAGCTGAGGTCAGATCAAAGAAGGATTTCACAAAACACACAGCACCTTGTAGCTGGCCTCGGTCTGAGCTCCTGGCTATTAACCCACTCCAACACCTGCAAAACTCCATCTCCCGCTCTGTAGGTAGGGCACCAGACGGGGAACTCGGAAGACTTCACTTTCTAGCACTGACGCCGATCTGCTAAATGACCTTTGCCGAGCCACGAGCGGTATTTGCGCTTCAGCCTCATCCACGGCCTGCGGCGGGGCCCCCGCCACCCACCGCCGGCGCGCCC
>NW_008824357.1:1251710-1264404 GCF_000699105.1 Pygoscelis adeliae | reverse complement strand
TGCCCCTGCCCGCGGGCGGTTTTTGCGCTCCACCCCCATCCACGGCCTGCGGCGGTCCCCCTGCCACCGACCGCCGGTGCGCCATCTTGTGGGGCAGGCAGCCATGAAGTGTAGGGGAGCCGCTCCCCTTCCCGCTCCTCCTGTAAAGGGGTCCCGGGCGCCGGGGCCAATCAGAATGAGCGACGTGGCGGAACAGGGACGCGTGACATCACGTGCGCACTGGCTCTAAAAGCTGCGAACTCCAGGCGAGGCGGTGTTGGGGGCTGCAGGCGGGGGCGAGGCCGCGGGCCTTGGCTGGTGGCTGCCCGCTCTGAGGCGAGAGGGAGCTTTTTGTGCGTACTTTAAACTGCAGTTCTAGTGAATGTGTTAAAACAACCTGATGCGTAGATGGCCTTGGATGCTAGCTTTTTAAAATAACCCGATCTGTAGAGGGTCCAGGTAAAATGAAGTTTTGACTGCAACAACAATTTTGTTGTGTCATTGTTCTACTGAGGATCCCAAAGTATTTTGTCTGTCTCCGTAGGTTTGGGTGATAGTACGCAGAGAAGACTTTAGAGGAGCGTTAAATTTTATTTTTATGCTGTGGGGAAAGGAAAGTTCTTCCAAGCTTTGAAATGCACTTTTTTTTATAGTGTAGTGAAAAACTAAGGCCTTTCAAAACCCTTTTGCTGTTGTTTAACAAAGTATAGAGAAAAAGACTCAGCCTTTGCTGATGGTGGCCGACAAGAAATTTAATTAGGGCACTGGTTTGCAATGTGACAGAGCAAGTACAAGATCTTGGACAGAATCAAGCAGAAAAAGAACGTAAATTGAGTCTTTTGTGGGAAACATTTACTAGGAAAAATCAAATTAAAACATTGTACCTTGCCTTCTTATCTTAGATCATTTCATGGAGATTACATTCTTTCTTTAAATGAAATGTTATAATTGGCTCTGTCTCCAGGTATGGTACAATACAATTGCCATCAATGTGTTTGAATAAACTCACTGTTGTGTTCACAATATTGGTAAGAACTGTTCAAATGTACTCTAAGAAACCAAACACTTTTGCTGAGACCCCGAATGTTCCATTTGAAGCATTGCAGGCTGCAGCTCCATGAACTTTCACATGTTGCCTGTAACTGATCTATTGTTCCTGCACCCTTCCTTCATGTGTGCCCATGTAACTACAAAACTGTGTTGTGCAGGAGCGCTGAACTCTGCTACTGTTGGAAATACCCATGCAATCACAGCCTCCCTTCTCCTGAATCTGGACTGATCAGAAGAACCAGTGTTTTGTTTCTGCGGGGTCTGTCTCGAACCCTTTGGCATGGAAGCCAGTACCTTGCTTAGCTGGGTTTAGAGATGTGGATCATAAAGGCTTATGGTGTTCAGCAGCAAGATAGTTATCCTGGCAGTTTTGTGGGAAGTCGGGTATCATGGGAACCCCCTGTAGTTGCTCAGTGAATTGATGTTCTTGGTAAT
Organism: Pygoscelis adeliae; assembly: GCF_000699105.1. NCBI lineage: Eukaryota > Metazoa > Chordata > Aves > Sphenisciformes > Spheniscidae > Pygoscelis > Pygoscelis adeliae. Next base: position 1,262,940 of record NW_008824357.1, on the reverse strand, counting down.
TTCCTGCCTGCTATTGGAAGCATGACTGATAAGCTTGTTGATTTTGCAGAGCCCAGGGAACTTCCAGTTTCTGGGACGTATTTCTAGTTGCTGTCCAATTTGGACTGTAACCAAGTTTTGGAAAGATGATGTTTCAAACCAGAAAACTTTTTTCTTTTTGGGTAGAGGGTAATTTTCTAGCACTGATTATTTATGTGTACTATTTTGTGGCTCAGATTTGCCTAGAGAACGGCTCTCTATTTTCAAAGAGTATCTATCATTTGCCTTCCACTTTCTTATAACTTTCTGCAATTATGATAAAACATGGAATCTGACAAACTGACTTTTTCTAACCTTGTGGTTCTCTGCCTCAGGGCTATTCAGCCTTGGATTTAATGTCACCAATAGGAGGCAAGTAGAGGAGGTTCTACACACAGTAAAAGCAGAAACAAGCAGCTTTGTAAGTAGGAGAGCTTGGAAAGTCTGGTCTCCAAGACACATACGCCTTATAGTTGGATTCTCTGCTGCCTAGTAGGATGCAAACTTTGATTAAGGTGCTTCCCACAGATGAAACATTTTAACACTGCTTTTCCAGTGTGGATTCTCTGGAGTCTAATACGGCCCAAACACACCGTGCAGCCTCTGTCAGGGCAGGCAAAAATTCAAGCTCTATCACATTTTCTTGATGTTTGTAAGCAGTTGAATATTCTTGTAGCATCTGTTACTACAAAACCTAATTGGAATTGGTCACTGAGTCAAAAGCTACTATGGGGAAGTGGACAGACATAGAGCATGCATATTTAAGCCTCATTTTGGTTTAAGCAATGGAGATGGGAGAAGATTAGTTTTTACTTCAGTAACCGTAAAGGAAAAACAATGAAACTGCAGAAATGTAGCTTTACCCAGTGGTCTGGCTTAATGCTAGGAATAATACTGCTAGCTCCATGCAAGCTCTCGATCTACTGTTAAGCAAAGTTAAAGGAGTTAACCTGAACCCGTTTTTAATAATTAAACCTTGCACTAGTGGCTCAGATATTTCACTTCGCATGCAACACACTAGGCAAATGTTATGTGAGTAATTATTGCATCTCAGTGCAATGGCTTGTTAGACATATCAACTGATCTTGTGTCCTCCTGTAACCATGCTCTAAATTCCACACAGTTTATATGGTGGCTCTATTCAAAGCTAGCTGGATGTCTTTTGGATCTATCTGTCCCTGTTTGCTATGCTTCTCATCGTTACATAGATATGCCATGCAAGTATTAAAACCTCTACAGTTCTTACTTGAAACAAATGGCAACACCTACACCTGTATATGTATTTATGAATCCTGACTAAGGTTTCCCTCTTTGTACTTCAGCGAAACATTCTACTCACCTGTCAACACCTGATTTTAAAGTTGTCGGCAGGGTCTGTACCTAAAGCCTGATCTAAATGTCACTGAAACTAATGAAGATCTGTCTATATCGACTTCCGTGAGAGTGGGCAAAAGGCACAACATACTCAAATCATTATTACTTTTTGGGCTAGGTTAGTGATAACATTTCTAGTTCTAAAATTAACTTTATTGCATATTCACATTTAAATGAACACTGCGGCAGTGATTATATCAAGAAAATGTCAGGTTCGTGTGCCCAGTCTTTGCTTGTGTCAGAGAAGGCACCAGCTCCCCCCTCCAAGGACTCTGAAATCAGCGTTTGATGATAGAATGATGAGAAGGTGGGAGTCTAATTATAGATCATAAATGGCTGAGGTGCCCCGATGCCAAAAGGTCTTGGGGTTGTGCATGTTCACTCTCTGAGACTTGACCTCCAGGAGGGAATGGAGCACCTCTCTCATGTTTGTGCAGCTGGGGTAACCAACAGCTAAACAAGGAGTAGTGAAACACAAGCAAAGAGATTTTGATGGGAGTGCCTTATGGGAGGGGGCGTAGAAATCCACATTTCCATCTTTTTCTCCTGCTTACTACTTAAGCTGCTTGCATGCCAGGAAAGATCAGCTTTAAGTCTAAACCTGAGAGTTAGAACTGATGTGTTTTTTGGAAGGGCTAGCTATTAGCCAAAACTATGAGCATTTCTACATCATGTTTAATATATTCTTTTCAATATATTGGTTTTAATCAAAAACCAGAGAATTGAAATAAAATAACAATTATAAAAATGGACAATTTACTCTGATGATTTAGAAGCAGGAAGTTCTAGTATTCTTCTGCATACTTGTGTTTGTCCAAGAACAGGATTCATATAGTTTAAATGAATTGATAAGTATCAGTAAAGGAGTTGTTTACTTTTCTATTCCTCCATCCCTCTGGGAGTCTTTTGCAAAGTACCTACTGGTTTAAAAAATAAATGCCTTTTTTTTTTTCCTGGGGTAGAAGTACCCAGATCTCTCTGTTTACTGGCAGAGAAAGCAAGAAACAGGATCATGTCAGAAACAGTGCGTACAGGGAACCTCAAAGGAAAATTTGTTCTGTTCCAGGTAGTGAAGTAAGTGCAAAGATGATAAAGGCGCTGAAAGGGAAAGGGAGGAAGGTCAATAAGCAGAATGATTCAGGGCTTATAGTTGTCTAGGATTTTTAAAGTGTCTCTAGGGTAGGCCAATTAAGTAACACTGTTAAACAGCTTGCCCTTTTCCTATTTCTCAGAGGTTCTGTCTACACAGCTACTTTAAGCCATATCTTCTACTGCAGACCTTGAATGCATTGCAGTTCTGGGGTCTTTGAAGAAAGTAATAGATTTTCCTCCTGGATGGCAGCAGTTGGCTGTGGCAGTAATGTTGAGACATATTGGCAGGCTTAATTCCAAATAACTGTCTCTTTCTTTGGTATCTTGTAATTAGCTTCCCATTTGCCAAACTGAGAATGACTTTGTCTGAAGCATGAGCATGTAATTAGTGATCAGAGTTCTGATCTTGAAAACCACATGGGAGTTTCTCGGTCATCTGCATGCACTGGCGCTTCCATGCGGAGTAACTTGAACAGTGGAGATAAAAGAAAATGGCTGGACCTGCTGCAACTTTTTTCTGGTTTTGCTTCTCTGAGGGTCAAAGATATGGTTTGGATTTTGAAGGGGAAGGGGAGAGATGAAGGAAAAAGTGGGAGGAAGGGGAGGAAGTGAAGTAGGGGAATACATGGAAAAAACATAAGAAGCAATGGAGAAGCATGGGAAAAACAGATCCTGCAAACATTGGAAGATGTCTTTGGACTAGCTAGGGAGATTCCCACCGGTCAGGTGGATTCTTACAACTAAGCAATAGAAGAGAATAGAGTTCTACACACGTAAAACTTGATGGCTAAATTCAGGATATCATATTGAGCTCAGGACAAATGATATGCAAACCAGGAGGAAGTTTCTTTAGGTTCTCAAAGTGAGACGTCTTTCAAACTACGCCTAGTTTACAAAGCTTTTCAGGGCAAGGTTAAATGGCTTTTTAAATAAAAGTAGTTACAAATAAGAATATTGAGAAAGTTCTTCTCTAAATTTCAGCAGCAGTTATCAGCAGTTTTGACAACTCAAAATGCTTGCAGCTAAGAGAAAAGCCAACAAGGTTTGGTAAGTAACAGACAACTGTTCGATGAGTTTTCCTTCTCTGTGTGATGGAAGAAAATTGTCTCTCTGTTCTAGAAACATTTCCAGGGGCTTCTCTGGACTAGCATGAGTCGTGTGTGCTCAGTAACTCTGAAACTATCTGTAAGCACTAGTTACAGAAAAAGTGAGAAACCTGAGGTAAAGGCATACTTTTTAGGAGTCTGGACTTTCACCTTTCCATGCTGCTGTTAGTAGACCATGTTACCGCAGGTTCTCCCTGGTTAAAGTAGAATGGTAAGATTCTGATTCGTCACTTAACGCGGTCATTTACATCGATACAGGGAAGCCGCACTAGAAAAATCAGAATCTCTGCCCTGACTCCACGCAGGGCTGTCACGCCTGCAGTCTGTATGCTTCTTCAGTATTCCCAGCACCTTCATCTGCTGGTTCCAGGACCCTTCAAGTCAGACACAGCTGAACGGCTTGCTAGACAGCTGCATCTGGTACGTGGGGTCTCAGGGCACAAGAGACTGCCACACTGCTCAACAACTAGAGCATGTGGCTTCTAATGAGGGTCTGACACACAGAAGAGTCCTTCTAAAGAACATATTCTCCTCAGCCATAACCCCTTCTCGCACGTCTTCACTCGCAGGTGTGCTCCCTGCAACCCAAGGGAAAAAGGTTAAGAAATCTGTTTACAACAGGGCTAAATGCAGCCACAGTGTATACTAAGGATGGCAGAGCAGACTGCCTGACCACAAATCACACCAGACAATGGCTATTGGTTGTGAGGCTACATTTCCTTATATCCCTGGTAAAGCATCTGCTTTGCATTGTTACAAATGAGAAAAACAAAGCCTATACATGCGCACTGGTGACTGGGGCCCCCAAAGGTCCCTGGTCCTCAGAGCAGCGTAAGGAAATAACGTCAGACAAGTAGCCAAGCTGATTTCAAGCCTGTGTGCCATGAGCTGCTTTTAAAGCATGTTATAAATGTTTTAACTGAAAGACCGCTCCTATGAGCTAGTTGAGTGCTATCACCCCAGCTTATTTCCAATTAAAAAAATAGGAACAGAAAGCATTTGCTCAAGGTCTCCAAGGGAATCAACAACACAGCAAGGATTAGAACTAAGGATTTCCTGTCCAATCTGCAAACCACACCTCTCTCCTGTTTACAATGTTAACTTATTCCCTAGCAGAAAAGCCATGTGAATGGAACAATTCATTCTGCTATTTCGGCCTCCCTTCCTTCCCTTCTCAGTTCATTCCTGGCATTACCTTACAAACCTGTTACCAGAAGAACTGTGTGACAAAGCAAAGCAAGCAAAGAATGTTTCAGAACAGTTTCAGCTGCAAATACTTGAATAATGTTTGCTAAATTAAAGAAAGTTTGAAACATTTAAAAAATACCCTAGAAATACTGTGGTCTTGTTAATGAAAAATGAAACCAAAAGGTAAATGAACTCATACATCAAGGAGTAAGTTAATGAATGACTAAAGCCAATCATGCTAGTTACCTGCACACGTCATTTTTTGCACGCGTGACTCGAGCAATATTAGAGCAATAGTGTTACTACTCAGAGTAAGTTACTAGTAATACTTCCACTTATGGTACAGCTTAAGAATCAAGAGAGTTTTAAAGAGGTAATATCTTCAGGCTCTTTGCATTTGCTTTCCTTTGTTTTTTGGTTTTAGAAGTCACATTTTCGCATTTCCCTCTGGAATCACAAAAGCTAAAAACTCCTTGAAAAATACCAGCTGAATTTCTTATGTCTTTCTGTGATTCCAGGGCTTAGGACATCAATCTGTTCACACCCTTTAAACACCATGAAAAGTTAGCACCACCAAGCTGATTGAAAGTACAAGGCTTGACTAGAGCCTAGGATCAAGAGCAAGAAGCTTAAGTTCAAAGACTACAGTGGCATTTTATTCCAAATTATATATTTAATCATCGCTTCCCACAATCCGTGGTTTTTAAGGAACATTTCTCCTGGCAAAGTCGGATCATGGATGTGATAAGTTCATGCACCCTGCTAGCACCACACAGAGCTAGCAATTAACTTCTTACTGCTAAATGCTAGTAAAATTACAGGCGTCTTCCAAGTACAAAAACATGATTCCAAAGAGCCGATCGTGCTCTTTTTAGATCAGTTGGCTTTTTATGTATGTTTTAGTAACAATGGCTTCAGTGATACGCACAAGATAACTACAGGGCTTGAGCTAAGACTTATATGTATCCCTTTTGAAATAAACCTGCGCAGGTGTAATTCTTCCAGCTCATAGTGAAGGATAATAGCTTGTTAACTTAATTAATGCATAAAAGTACTTTGCCTTAGTAAGAATCTAAAATAGAAGATGCTAAAACCCACTATTAAAAATAACAGGGAAATCCTATAGACGGCAGTGTTTTTAACACACTTGCTTTCAACTTCCTGCTTTTGTTAAGCAAAATGGTTTCATAAAAGTCTCTGAGGCTTCTCTTTCACTTATTTAGCTTCCCTATGTAGGTTTATTAGAAAGAGAAAATGAATACTTCTCTTCCCTCAATAACACTGCAACCCTGTCCCAAAAAGAAACATTTCTGTGTACGAGAGTCTGGAGGTTAAAAAAAAAAACAAAAACACCAACCAAACCCAAACAAAAACTATTCCAGGCCCTTTGCAGTTCTATATCTCAGCTCCTCCTCTTCCTGCAATGTGCCTCATAAAGGTGGTGACGACTAAGGCTCTTTTCACCTGACAGTTACTCTGCGCTTCTTAGAGATGCAGCATGTTATCAGTTAAGTCTATGCATGAAGCGTTGTTTTTTTCCCCACAAGATAACCCTCTATTATAATTGTTGGTATTGCTGTTATGTTCCTTTCATAGAACTCAAGGTATTCAAAGAGACTGAGGAATGATGATTATCCCCTTTCTAAAGACTAATAGGAGAAGGAAATCTTAAAACTTTAAAAAGTATTCTCTGAGTATGGATTTATTGGTTTTGGTGTATCTTGATTTTGTCACTGGTACAAAGAACCTGTTTTTAAGCTGAAGAATGTGGTTTCTCTGTGGAATGGTGAAAACTGGGGCTGGAAAGGACTAAGGCATCTCTTACCCTTAGGCAGGGAGCAGCTCTACTTAGACTATTCCCAGTAGGTGGTTATCTAATCTGCTCTTAAAAGTGCCTGGTAGTGGATGCGCTGCAGAGTTTTTTTGGCAATGTAGTTCAGTGTTTAATCATCCTTGTTAGAATAAAAACACTTTCTGAGTGCCTTGCCTTGTGTTCATGGTGCTTAGTTTAGGATGTCTGTTCTTATTTTGTTTCGGTTTTTTGTTTTTCCTACTGCTAGTAGGTTTCAGAGTTCCAAGTTATGTCCAAATTATCCTGAGGTGGACGATTCAAAGTGCCAGGTTATCCTGAACTATATGCTTTGTTAATTGCAGCTACTAAGTTACAGGAAGGGCTAAATCTAGGTCTTGTGAATCTCCTATCTTCTCTTATGGCTGCAGTTTTAGTTTCAATAGGATTGTTAGCTTCCCATAACAGTTCTCTTATTTTTTGGTTGGAATCATCCTCGCATAGAACTAACTACAGTTGGTAAAAAAATGTAGTAAGAGACTTAAAAATAATAACAGTTTTTCTATGCATCTCAAGTTATCCCTCTTTTCTTAATTTTTAACCCCAAAATACTGGAACACCTTCTACCCTCCCAAACAAGCCCTCCTAGTTGAAAAATACTTGTTTTCCTCCCTCCAGACAGGTGCTTCCTGCCTACCTTTCAGACCTTTTTTCTTCTTTTCCAGAAGCCTTGTTTTCCCTGTATCCTTGCATGTATTTTTGCACTTGCTTTAAAATAAAACTCCTGCCAAAATTCAGGGGCATGAATCCTGTACAAACTGTGCTTAAATAATCCATTAAACTAATGTTTTGCAAATTGTGGTTTCCATCATTGTAATTTGGACCTGCTCTAAACAGATCAACTTTGGAGCTGGTTTTAAACCTGTCTTGCAAACTACTACTTTAATGTATATATGAAATTCTTTCCAAGCCTAATTAGCTTTTCTGTTTGCTTGTACCAGGCTAAAGTTAAGAAAAAAAGCCTTAGTGATTTCTGAAAGAAAATGCTGAGGCTTCCCCTTGTAATAGCAGAGCTTTAATCCAATGAACTTTACACCTTGAGATGACACAAGCTGCTTGTTTACCAGAGTTAGCGAGCTTTCATTGCATAAGTTTGCTCAATGATGAGTAGTTTGGGGCACTCAGTTACAGAACCATTAGATAGTTCTGTTACATTTTTTTGTTTGGGAAATGGCTCTCTAGATAATTAGTGGCAGTTGCAAAGTGAACTGAAAGTTATGTACCACCCTCTTCTGCTTTTTAGCATTGTTAATACTTAAACTAAACTGCCCAGTGACTGACCAGGGGAGGATGACATTTTATGCCACTTCTGAGAATTTCCCCAACAGTACAGATGCTCAGAACTGCTAAAGACTTTAAGTTCATTTTTTCCCTTTCCAAAAATAAAACCCAGTGACTTCTGTGGAACTGCTCTAGTGAAGTAGGGTGCAATGTATGTCTTTGTAGTGTTCAAGTTCAGGACAGCGAGGCAGGAACTGGAAATGCTTAAACCTTTGTTTAAACCGTGGTTTTAGCTGAAAATCTCTGGCCACTGGCAGTTGGGGCTTTACAGGTGGGACCTGGTTAAAATGAACTCGGGCCGAGTAAAGCCTGACTGTCAGAAAAAGCAAATGAAAGTTCTGCATGCCCACAGAAGACTTCCTGGCATGGCAGCTGGCGCGCTGCAAATAGCATTAAGGGCCTACCTGCTTGAGTGAGGTTGGTGTTGATGTAACACGAAGAGGTTAGATGGGTTGGGACTTGCACCACATGCAGTTTACCCTGTGAGTTTGCCTGAAACTGATTGCAGAATCAGGGTCTGCCTGACCTTTTGTTAAGCATGAACTTCCATGTGGCAGTATTAAGATGTGACTCAGCACTGTTTTGATAATCGTTGTTAATTAAGTGGCTACATACGTAGAGACAATTATGTGAAATTAAGAATGGGGAAACACGGGGTGAATATTAGCAAACATTTTCTAGGAGCAAAGGCTGTTAGGCTGTGAAATGCGCTCCCAAAAAGCAATGGAAACCTCTTGCTGAGACACTTCAAGCTAGACAGAGTGAAGTACAGAAGAGTACGCTGTAGGGAATTACATTGCCCTGATGTTAACCTGCATGTGACCTCAGATGGCTCAGCTATTACTAAATTCCAGTGATAATTTTGGTGGTAATTACTCCCTTTATTTCTAAACTGAATTGTTGTAATTCATTATAGTCTTGTTTAACGGGTCAAATTACTGGGAAACCAAAGCAGATACAAAATGAGTTGCTGATAGAGTTCTTCTTTGGGGCCTTAGTTGTTTGATCAGTGATTTGACATTAATATATTTTTTTTACTGGTTGCCAGACGCATTTTACATTTTGTATTTTAAGTTTGTTCTAACTTCCACAGCTCCTGATGTATGCTGCTGTGAACTGACCAATCTGTCTGTAGTTCACTGGCCTTTAACAAATACAACCAGAGATGCTTTTCTGTGGATCCTTGTCCCTGTATGTCCCTCCCATTTCCTTGAGATGTTCTTTAGTCTGAGCTGAAGGGGATTGTCTGTAAAGTACGAATTAGTATTTAAAGCATGATTGGAATAGATAAATGTTCATTAAAGCTTCGTGCTGTTGGTGGTTGTGTATAAATTTAACATAATACAGTTACTGTCTCTCCAGAGCACCTGAACAAATGCTTAAACTCCAGTGAAATCAAAGGGGCACGAGTATGTGCTTACAAACTTTGAATCAGAGCTATGAAATGCACTCTTGCTAATTTGCACTAACCATTAATACTAGTGTGAATACTTGTGTTGTCTGAATTAACAAGCAAGCGAACACCCAAGCAAAGATTGTGATTCCCAGGATGTCTTACTAATTACCCTGGCTGTGATTTAATGTTAATTATTTATTATACTTCATTATATTCTGTAGCTCAGTTCAAAACAAAAACCTGAAATGTTGGAATTATGATCCATCCTTCTGGCACCATGATATTATATCTTTTCTAAGAGGGACTTTGTTTTAATTATAAGGTATGTACTAAAGCTTCATTAATTTATATTACAGAGCTAATTGCAGGTCTTTGCTTTTTTTTTTTTTTAGCAACAGACGTTCTTGAAACAATGTTCATTCTACTATGAGGACCAAATTCTGCAGTAATTGTACAGAAGGCAATGGATGAATTGGACTTTATTTGCAAACCTTCATGATAAATGGTTGCAGGACAATTGCGTTCAGGGTTGAAAAGGATGTTTTTGAGGAATCCCGAAAAAAGAGGAATGCCAGCTTTCATGCTGAATTTGGTATTGACTAAACGTGGCCACAAATTTGTAGAATTGAGTGAATTTGTTCTTGAGCTCTGGGAGACGTGGACCTGGGTGTTGAGAACGGCCTTAATGCTGTAGTGATCCAAAAAGAGCCTGTCTTGATTGTGAATGTTTTCAAACTTGCAGTGTGTTTGTTTTTAGATTTTTGGATTGCTCTCAAAATGGACTAAGCAAAATACTTGGTTCCAGATATTCCCAAACTTAGGTGAGTTGCAGTTCTTTAGAATGCCCTATATGTGTTGAGTGCTCTTTCAAATGTTACTTTATTGTTGTTTCCAAGAATGATTTTATTTGCATGTGTAATCTTTATCAGGGATACAGAGATAAAGCTGCATTTGTCCAAAGTAGCCTATAATCCGGGCCAGTTGTGGGTTTCTGGTGTTTACTCTCAAACACTGGGAGCCTGGCTGCGTTTGTGTGTTTATTTAGAGGCGTTCAATTCCCACAGTTCTGTGTTTTGCACTGTACTTGACTAGGAGTTGAATGGTCTTTCGTTTAAGAAAAGCAGTCTCTTAGGTGTTTTGAGATGGAAGTGCAAAATTAGTGTACGTGATGACTTAGGAGACTTGTTTCAAGGCACATTGCGAGTTTGTGGCAGTGCTGGGTTTGCAGGATGAGCTCATGAATCTCAAAGTGAAATCTGGATTAGCAAGCTCTACCCAACCTGAGAAGAAAGGAAACGTTTGCACAAACATCTGTGAAGGGAATCCGATGACTTTCACAAGATCTTAAATAGATTGTACTGCATCAATTATCCAAGTCCTGTATGTTCACTACAGCTGAGACTTTAGCTGGGACCCAGTGAGCTAAAAAGGAGCCTTCATCCGTTCTGAGCCAGCAGGAGTTGTGCCAAGCTGGGCTCGGCTGGAAGTCTTTCTTCATAGAACTTGGGGGCTGTCAGTGTGAACGGTGGAGGAAGACTAAAAATGGCTCAGAAGCATGGCTGGGAGTATGCAGGGAATAGCAATGAGAAGGGCAAAGACGCACTTGGGTTCTCCAGTGAAATAAGAGACCAAGTCTGCAGACGTTATGGAAAGCATCCAAGAGGGTGGAAAACGTGCATCAAACAGGTTATGTGGCTACGGCGAGGAACTGCCGCATGAGGAAATGGCAGAAGGAAGCGAGGGAGTGGAGCAAAGGGAACAACAACAGAAAAAACACAACCCAAAACTAAACAACGACAACGAGCAAGGGGGAGAGTCAGTGAAGGAGTGAAATAAAGGGTGAGCCTGCAAAGCATCCCGCCGAGCGGGTAGGGGACGGAGGTAATTGGGGCCCTGGGAGGAAGCTTTCCCCGCAGGGGACGAGCC
>NW_008824357.1:1207762-1250945 GCF_000699105.1 Pygoscelis adeliae | reverse complement strand
TTCTGGGAAATTGTGCTTTCCTCCCACCCACCCCTTCCTCCTTTCCCTCCCTTATCGCAAAAAAAAAAAAAAAGGCACGAAAGAAGCAAGGTGGAGGGGCTTCGATGGGGGAAGTGGTGTATTTTGAAGTTCAGTGTGCAGGAGGCTTGCAGACAGGGTGGGTCTTTTGCCTTTTTTCTCTTTCCCCTACAGGCTTTTTGAATTTGTAAACGTGCTTGTATGTTGCGTTTATTTCTCAGGTGGAGTTGGTGAGGACTGTGCAGAGAAGTGCTGCTGTGCACAGAGAGGTGTTCTAGGGTGCAGACGTGCTTGTGTCGAGAGTACAATTGCACCCTTCTGTAGGGTGCAGCTTTTAAGCATCTGCAAATGAGAGTAGAATTGGGCACAGGATGTAATTAAATAATACAGGTCTTTCTGTGTTTGCTTTCTCATTCTTTCCTGTGCTTGCTCCCCATTTTGCATCCTGAAGTGCTCTTGGTAGGCTAGAAGTGTGTATGCATAAGGTACCTCTTCGTTCTTACTTTTCCTTGCAATTTCTTAATTTGGAAATACATTCATCCCCCTCCTCTGCAAATGAATTGTCTTTTCAGTGCTTTGGAGGAGCAAGCATGAGAGGCTGTATTAGGTTTGTGCTTTGCTTTTTCCCCCTACACCATACGCCCATGCTCCACCCTCTTCTTTTTGTGGGGGGGGGGGGGGAGGAAGTGCTAACTTGGTTCAAGTAAATTGTATGAAAAATAGAATTTTAGCCTTAGGAAGAAAGAGCAGTGATTTTTCTTACAAGCTGTCCCCTTTAAAAGCTTCCATGGTGCCAGCTGCTAAATGACAAATGAAGAGGTTGGGGAGAGGAAAGGAAATAGGTTGTACGGGTTTTGGAGAATGGTAGAGAGATGTGTGTGGCAAACCTTTCCGACGTAGCTGCAAAAAGCATTTTGACATCTCTTGCGTAAATGGATGCTTGTACTTGCTTTCACCTTGTCAGGTTTTGTAGCTTGCATGTCTGTAATCCTTCAGAAAAGAAATTAAGGCAAGCAAAAAATGCAGACTGGACTGTGATTGCATTGCAGCTCTTCTGTTAACATTCTGAGACACTTGGTCTTTTTTGGAAAGATTATTTCGGGGCTTCTGGTTTCCATGTCTTTGACTTTTTTCCCCCCCTTAACTTAGTGTAGAGGAGGGAAGAAGTCCCTTCTGTATTCTTTGTTATTCCAAAAGTGGTAACAGACCTCTGGATTAATGTGTAAATGCCATCTGTTGCTCAGCCTGTTTGAATTGTGTTGAGGAAAAGTTCCATTTTGACAGTGGCTTTCAACAACAAAAAAAAAAAGAGGCAAGCCCATTTCAGTCTCTTCCTGTATGTACTCAGCCCTGCAGTGATTTGCTCAGACTGAAATGCAAAAGAAATGGGTGGTGATTTTTTTGTGTGTTTTGGTGGCAGGGTTCAAATGAATCACTGCCTTCCGCCGAGGCAGTAATGTTCCTGAAGTTTTCTCTTCGATCCGTTTTCTACGGTAGTAGAACTTGTTAACATCAGATTGCTTGTTTGCTTTTCTGCTTGGATTTGCTGCTCTTTTAAGGCTGATAATTGCTTTCATTACTTCTGCGAAGAGACTCTAAAATTGTGGTAAAATTTTTTTCCTTTAGTCTGTAGGTTCAGTGTGATGTTTTTGTAAAAGAAGGAAATGAATAGCATGCTTGGTTTATGTTGAACGAAAGACTGAAATGTTCCAAAAATGTACAGCTTTTTCTGGCAGTGAACCTTTAAATTGTTTGTGTGTGCGTGTGCGTGTTTGTAGAGGGTTCTGACTTCTAAAGTAGGAAGGAGCTTTGTGTGAAATAAGATGTTCATGCACTCATTTTAAATGCGCAGTTAAAGTTAGCACTAGCAACGTTACTTAGTCCAGCGAGCTTTTGGTGGTAGAGACTTTTATCACTGTTACTGCCTGTGCTTACACTGTTTTTGACAAACGTTGCGTTGAACGCTGGCAAACCGCTAATGACAAAAACAATATCTGTAAAGGAAAAAGGTGGGGAGGGGCAATTTGTAATTGTGCCGACAGCATAGCTGAGGAAGTAGGCGTGTGCAATGTTGTCTGAAATTTTCAGTTGGTAACTATTGTGTGCTCTTTGTGTTGCTGTGGGGGGTCTCATTTTCTGATTGTGTTTTTTTAGGAGCTGGAGGAGGAAATGACATTCAGTGGTGTTTTTCTCAGGTGAAAGGCGCTGTAGATGATGATGTAGCAGAAGGTAAGAGCAATATTTTTTACTGAATGTTTTCTGACTTTTTAACTACTTCTTAGGTAGGGAGATGTGATTGCAATCTTACTAAAATATCTCCGTGTTGCTGTATGCAACTTGAGCAAAGCAAACAGACATTTAACGTGCATTCAGATACCCAGATTGAAGATTAAACTATGGTTTGAGAGTACTGTTCTGCCCACTTTTAAGAAGGGTTGGATTCAGGCTTCTTAAATATTTTGCTGGAATTGTTTTCCAAGATTGTTAGATTTTCCTGTCACTCGGCTTTTGATTTGTGTTTTCTCCTAATCTGCAAAATGGGGAATGTGATACGTGCATTCCACAGGGAGGTGTTGTGAGAATTAATTACTGTTTGTACTCTTTGAAGATCTAAGTACTAGATAAAGATCAAGTAATTTTCCCAATCTTTCCAGCTTCTATTAACCAGAAGAGGAATAAATCTGAATATTTGTGCATGCTTACTTATTAAGTAAAGAGGGGGTTTGTGTTTGAAATAATACTGGAAATTGCCTAAAACTTTTCTAAGCTGGCAATGACAAATGTAATTTTATACTAAGATGGCTGCCTCTGATTGTGACTGCAAAAAATGTACTTGTTAGTTTCTTTTCCTTGGATTGGGGATCTTTAGAGGATTCATACTTTCTCTGTGCTGTTCAATCGCTGTGCTAGAGAGCAAAATTTCTTCTGAGGTCTTTTTCGGGGAAAGTTGCACTGACTTCTACGTTTCTTTGGCCATAAAGTGCTGTTTGTACAACACAGCCTTGTAAGATTGTGAGTTAAAATTTTTCTTTTGCAAGCAGTTGGCCTTGTCACTTACGTAATTCTTTGGGTTTTTTCTTTTTTTACATATCTTGAATGCTCTGACTTACAAGTAAGATTAATGTTGTATTTAGAGGAGCGGTAACTACGGTTTCCATTATTTTCCCACTTGACGTGTGGTTCAAATTAAATTCCAAAGGCCAAAAAAATCAGTATAAACATAAGTGACTTGTTTTTATTTACTAGCTGCAGCATGTGGCAAATGATGCACTTTCAAAGACTCCTGTCATTTACAAGCTGAAAGATGACTTTTGGAAACAAGAAAGCTGTAACAATTTTTAAAGTTTAAGTTCTTCAGGAAGTGTATTTTTAAAGCTTGAACTCAAAACTATTCTTAAATATAGTATAATTTTTCCCCGTCAGACTGTAAATTCTATAAACTTTATTTTAATTACATATCAAACGAAATCCTTAATTAAGTACAAATATTGAAGAAGTTGTGGTTATGTGGCAAGTGCTTGCAAATAATTCTTCATGAAAATAGACATGTTGACATGCATATAATAGTAATGAGCTATATATATATATGGTAAAGTGGCTTTTACAGGGATCCGGAAATGCAGAAATCAGGAAATAGTCTGTCCTTAACTTACTTAGCTGTTCTGAAGTATTGTACTTTACGTTACGAAAGATGACTTGCTAGCCTTATGCTTCCTGACAGGTTAGCAGCTGTACTGTGTGTTGCTGGAGTCATAGTGGGTGGAGTTCAGGGAAGCCTTCACTGTAAGTGAACTCACTAGCTTCAGTTTCAGCCAGCCAGTCAGGATGGTTTCCAAAAAATTGTAAGACTATCCATTTTTTATTTTGTGGAAGATGCAGCCTTTTGATTTTGTGACCCAAAGAGCAGAGAAGTTTGGTTTCATTGTCGGCTCTAACTGACTTAGGATGAGTCTTAAGGTACAAACCCCAGAGCCTCGATATACTGCAAGACATCCGGAAATCTAAATGCCTAGATCCTGGAGTGAGGTCCCAAGGCTGGTATTATACTTCGTTGTAATGAACTTGTTGAGCTGAAATTCTCTCCTCTTCCTGTATATTCAGCTCCCACAATTCATGCTGGAAATTTTTGAAAGCCAGTTGTCTAATCAAAGCGCAAGTTTAGCTTCCATGCGATCCTTTGAGTTCTTGTTATACTTCGTAATGTCTCCCTGTGATACTGTTGGAAGGGTTAATAATGTATCGAGCTGCTCATATTTTTCCTTTTATTAGCTATATTTCTGGCTTTAAGGTTCACTTTAATGAAACGGAGCCTTGTGTGGTTCCTGCAAAAAATGGAACAGCAGCTTTGCATGCTTCTGAATACCCAGCATTTGCACTCCTTCAGAATACCCAAGGACAAGTTGACAGTGGCTCTAAGTCTAGTCTGAGGACCTTTTTTCCCCTCCCTGCCTTTCTGTCTGCTTTCTAGTGGCAGGCACCATGGTGAAAGCTAAAGAAAATCTTGCTGTCTGAAGCTTAAATGACTGTGGTCTGCAAGCTAACAAGTATGAACTCTAATTGTGTCTGTGACTGAGGACAGTGCCAATTTGTATACGGTAGCACGTAGGGTGTGGATTTTTGTGTTCCGAATGGCTTTAGAGCTCAAATTTTAAAAACTAACTTTTGTTGTGGAATGCTGAAACTTCACTAAAAACAAGTGAAGAAAACAAACTTGAAAGAAATGGGAGATTTCACTGTCTGTTTTCTTCCTGATCGTAATACAGTATTGCAATATTTATATTGGAACGCTAGCTTAAACTAAACTAATAGAAGTGTTAACCAAGAAAACTGCATCTATTTAATTGCATTAATCAGTAGAATACAAAACCAGTGGTCTCTCTACAATGTTGCCTATAAAACAGGCCAATGGAGGGTAACACTTAATACAGTAATAGTGGCAGCAACTTTAAAAAGCTTGCTAAGAATGCTAGTACGTAGCTTCCAGTAGATTTGAGGTCAGATCTGACCTCGTAACCGTCACATAATATGTATAACCTATAATTCTTCAGACACTTAGGCTAGAATGGCTGTCTATTACAAAGTCAATATTTGGTGGCTTTGATGGCTGAAACATGAACTCTGATACATACAGTTTTTAATTTTCTGGCTTTCTAAGCGCTGTGTGATAGATGGATGTGACTGTTTCTTTTAGAGCTAATGAGGGTGGAAGGGAAAGAAGGGGGAAAGCTGTTACTAAAGCTTGAGGAAAGAAGATGGCAATGAGTTTGTATCTGGGGCCTGCCTGTGTCATTCTGCTGTGGCAAACCTTTTCGAACTTGAGGAATATGGGTCTGTGAGGAGCAGAGAACTAGCCTCTTTTCTCTTGGTATATGGAATTTATCCTTGGTTGTAAGCTGTGGCCTGGCCCTATCAGATCACAAAGTTAAGCACAGAAATCAGGTTATAAATTGAAGTGTGAGTGTCTGCTTCATTATAATTGGGGTCCTTAATTTTAACTGATGGCAAAAGTTTGCCTCTGTGATTTTAGCAGTCTATTGCATAAGGGCAAGGGTGTTGTAGCTTGTGCTGCCTCTGTTTCTGAAATAGTGATTCTTTGCTCCACAGAAGTTTTTCTCCCTTCATAATTTTATGTGTCTTGCTTGTGCCCAATTCTACAACGTATCTGTGCTCAACTTGTTCCATGTACTCTGGAGAATCCAGAGCCAGGACATTAGATTAGACAGGACTTCTCCAGTGGAGAACACAGAGTCATTGTCCTTGATAAGTTCGATGATCAGCTTATCAACATCATCTGTAATGGATTTTTTTGTTCTTTTGTGCCATCACTGTTTCAGTGCAAGCAAGACTTAACTGTCCAGAAATACTCAAGAGCAGACATTACCACGTTTTCTTAGTGAAAGTTTCCTGTATGGGAATGATTATAGAAAAGGATTACGACGACTTTCTGCAGCAGTTTCAATGTTTTGGGACTTGTTTTTACTCTCCTGCTGTTAAGTTCTCCAAGATGTGGCATAATGGCAGCTCCAGTTGGAAACAACTAAGAATTGTGATTTTAAACTGTCTCTGAAAACTAGACACTTGCTTAATGGAATGAGTTTGTACTTCAGAACAAATTAAGTCAAATTTGTTTAATTACTTGGCAAAAGGAAAAGAGTCAAGCTGCTGTATCTAAATGTTCTTTCAAGTGTAATCCAAAGATATGTGAAAGTCTGATAGTCTGGGTCCAAGGCTGGGAGCCAGGAACTTAAGTCCTAAGCTTTAACCCTGAGTAATTACCACCCATCTTTGACAAGTTGTTTAACTATTTCATGCCCGAATTGTCTCTGAAAGAAGTACTGGAATATCTGGTGTGGGGGCTGATTACTAACTTAATTTTGAAGTTCGATGCTTAACTATTCTGTGCTGCTTTGTTAATAATCTATGACTTGTTTAATGTTTCCTCTTCTATAGCCAAAACATTGCTGTACTCCGTTTCAGTTTGTGCAGATGATGAACAGATGAAGTCTCTTACATGGCTATCCCTAGCCAGCTCGTGTGTGTGGTCAGAGATATAAACAAGATTTGACTTTCGTCTTGTTCAGGAAGGCTTTCTGTATTTGATTCTAAGTATGTTATATCTTTCAAGTGTAGTTTCATGTTTATTTTTGGCAGACTTCAAAATTGCAGAGCAGCTATGGGAACTGCTGTTGCTTCAGTAATGGTAGTTTGTCTTAGTGCATGAGAATAGTTATCTCGGAGTAAGGAAAATTGAAGCCAGGAATGAGGACTGCTGTAAAAAGCAGTTTACCACCATCTGGAGTTCACGATCTTCTCTTGCCTTACCAGAAAGCTTTTTCTTTGTCAAGTAACATGTATCTGTAATAGTGGGTTAGAGCTGCTGAGCCTCCTTCGGAAAGTTGGTTAGCTCTGTCCTACCAGACTGTTACGCCTGGTGGCACATCTGGTTCTGTAGGCTTACCAACAATTGACTAATAGGGACCCATACCTTGAGATGGAGGGATGTTGCTGGGATCAGTTGGGAAGAAGGGCTTCTGCTGAGCTGTGTTTGTGGGCAGGAGTCACAGAAGAGAAACAATGGCATTATTACAGAAGTCACTGATGGGCTTTTTTATTGGGGATTGATGGAATAGGAGGGGAGGAAAAATTCTCAGAGAAAAGTAGCAAAGGTGTGAGAGGTTGCGATGATAAAGCTGAAGAAAGATTGGGGTATAGTTGTGGGAGGGAGCTTAATTTGGGTTTTTGAAGGCTGTGGTTATGTTCTGTATGCTCATAAGGTAACATCAGTTAGAAGGAGCAAGGACTAGTAATAGGTTTGTTCTTAAGGGGTAGTCTGAAATACGCTGGAGATGAATAAAAAGAGCCACGGTTATAGTCCTATTCTGTATTCCTAAGTCTGCTTCTGTATTTTAGCTCTTTTATCTTCAGCCATTTGTAGAATGACTGACTGTATCTAGAGAGAGAAATAGGCTACTGTGTTCTAGGAACTGCTGGTCTAGATTGACTAAAGTGTGCATTTAAAGTGTGAAGTCCCCCAAAACAAAGAGTGTTTAGCAAACAGCTAAATAGTAAGTGGCTGTTTAGCTTCCTAGAAGTTATTCAGTACTCTCTCTTGACATGGGTTTGGTAGCTAGGGCACTTAAGCTTGTCAGTCACGCTGACCGGTATTGTTCTGTTACTTCTGTGATGCTTTGCTGTTCTTGGAATCTTTTTTGCATACAAAAATTAATTGGAAAAAGGAGTGGGGTTTTCGTGTCGTAAATACGGTAGTTATAGTGATCAAGCTGTCAGACTCCAACAGTACAAATGAATGCAACTTTGCTACCAGTGGCAATTGTGGTGGATTACAACTCTTGATCAGCTTTGTGAAACTTCATAGCTTTTAATTTTAAAGGTGCTACCTAAACGATTCTGGTTTGGGTATTTCTACCCTATAAATGGGTTTCTGTGGTAGCTGTAGCTTCATAGAATGTGTTTTAGGAGAACTAAAATGAAGAATAAAACTTCTACTGGATGCAGTGCTGAAGTAAGAGTTAAGAGCTGGGTGTTCCTAGCTGTACTGTCTGCCTTTTTTTTCTTTTTTTTTTTTTCCCCCTTCCTTCTTTCTGTTCTCTTCTGACTTGCCTATTTAGGCCATGGCTACATGTTTGGCAGCATTTCTGCTTAAAGAGGCACTCCTTCCCACTTTGCTGGCACAAGTGTTCATGTAACTGCACAATGAACTTGTTTGGGAAGCTGATCCAGCTGAAAAATACTTAAAATTGTCATTTTGACTGGATTATTTTTCAGCTGAATTGAACCCTGATCTGGTTCTCAGTGCTCTGTGTGTGCTTGTGCCAGCATAGTGTAGAGAGTGATCAAGTGGCTCAAAGGAACACGAGGAACTCTGGAAGAGGGTTGGTCTCTTTATAGGACTTTATGTACAGTCATCACGAGACCCTGATCTCTGAAGTGCTATGCTACTACAAATGGTAAAATTGACTGATAAAAAGGACTTTAAACCTTTGCTGTTCAAGAGAGATACTTTGAACATACGCTATCTGAAGGTCAGCAATAGAATATACTACTGATACTGTAACAGTAATCTTAAGAGACTGAACTAAAATGCCAGCCAATAAGATAATTGAAGCTTTGCTATGGTGCACTAGTGCTTGACAGAGATCTTGCATCACTGGTGATCATCTTTTAGATGTAAAGACTGAAGTTGGTCCAAGTCCGTGCTGCTATTGAAAACAAGTGGACCTGTAGATTTTTACTGGGTTACATTGCAGTTGAATCAGATCCCTGAATTTAAGGCTGTGTGGATGTGCAAACACTAGAGGTGTAAAGAAAGGGTGATGAAAACATGTGTCTGAGGGCAGGTGGAGAATGCAGAACTACCTCATTTGCTAGCAGCACTGATCTAGGTTGGTATAAGCCAGTTGTCAAACTGCTGTGCAGGGTGACAGTTGTAGATTTTTTGAAATTAGATATCACGTACACACGTGCAAACACACACAGGGACATACAACACAATGTCATTTATCACTACGTTGTAAATAATCTTTTTGACATTTCTCTGCAGCAAAACATAGTACACATGGAATAGGTTTTCTTCCTTCAGCGTCCACACAAGCAGTATGTGGAAATGACATTTGTTTAGCATTGTTACCAGCTCTGTTAGTACAAAGAGGTGTGTTAGTACAGTTTAGTTTCTTGGAAGTTGTTCTAGAAAAGAATACCACTTAATTGGGAGAGGGATTACTTACTGATTGCTTTACTGTAAAGCACTTTAAAAAGATAATCTGACAAATGATAATCTTCTCTTATTGTGTCTTATCACTCTTAATATGATTTGAAAAACTGATTCCCTTGTTTTGGGGTTTGACTTTATCTAAACTAATGTATTGTCTTGCATTTAGATGCTGTAGAATTAGGCCTTCTTTGTTTTAGGTGCTGTTTGAGTGTGCATACAATTAAATCTGCTATGTACTGTACCTCCTGTAGTAAAAACATCAATTACTGATGGTACCAAATCAAGGCTACCATTTGTTCTTTCCTCTTTAGGAAACACTGTGCTCCCAAAGCAATTTCATTAGTATAAGATGCTTTTACAACTGCCTTAAGGGTATTTTCCAGACCTTTTTTCATATTTTCAGTGCTCTATAATACACAGTACCATAATTATGTCTACAGTATTTTTAGTATGGAGCAAAAAGTTTTGCAGAATAAGTCAGTGTTCAGTAATTATGTGAAACTGAGGTTTATCCTTCTTGAAAAAATGATTGAAATGAAAATGATTGAAATGAATGAAAAGTCCTGGCGTAGGTAGGCACTTATGTTGTGAATGTGAATAGAGACAGCAGTTACCATATTTCTATGAAAAGGAGAGAAAAACAGGAATTATGATACTTGCTCCAAACCAATTTAGAATAATCTCTTTCAAGAAGCAGCAGTGGGTCTTATAGTCAAAATAACTACATCTGGACAGTTTTCTAGATTTTAAACTTGAGTGAAATATTTGTAATTATAGCTTTGTTACATTGCTTTATAGCTCAGTTATGCTCTTAAAGCATGCACTAGCTAAATGCTAGTTTTGTAGGGTTAGTATGCAAGTAAGCTGGAAACAGAAAGGATGTTGTCATTCTTTTATGCTGTTATGTGAGCCTTCCTGAAAATGGGGGAAGCCTAAAAAGGTGTCTTGTCTTAAGAGGTGAAGTACTGATACTGTGTGTCTGTGCGCACTTGTTAATGATTTTGTGTAGCAGGACTTCCTTTATTGCATATACTGTGGCTCACTTTCTGGCTCCCCAAACAGGACTGCTTTAGGAGATTGCTCTGGGCAGCAGGTAGTGTTACATGATGGTGGTCTTGTCTTGTTCTTTTCTGTGACTGGAAGGTTTTGGGTTGTTACATTTGCATTTAAAGTGAAGATGCTGGCGAAGGAGACATCAGGTAGGGTGTTGCTACTGTGAGTTGATAATATTACTGAAAACAATTATTTGAGGCTTCTGTGCATGACTGTAATTCGGTTACAGAAACAGAAGTGGCTGTAAGCTTGTCTTGTAACTTACCAAGCTTTTGTTAAGCACTAGAGGAGAAATTATTAATTTGGTTAGCCATTCTTTATAAAAATGTATTTTCCTCTTAGCGATCTACAAGTGATAGCACCATTAAGAAAACCAGCATATCTAGGTCACATGTTAAACCCCTTAGGCAGTTAGGCTTGCATCTAATTTTGGAAGAAAATTTTAGGGTCAGGAAAAGAGGGTTTAAAAGAGTTGTATTGTAAACAAAGATTGATTTCCCAGGTATGTAGAATGCATTTTGTGTGGAAGTGTTTCTCTTTGCATTTCCAATTGCAGTTCTTAAATTAATGCTCTGGGAATAATGTGATCTCCAAACGCACACAGTTGGCACTCTGTGTTTTTGAGAAGTTGAGAAAAGATAATTGCATGTATTCAGGAACAGTTAAGGTAATTGAGACTTCAGACTACAGCTGCTTATTTAAAATTTGGAATAATTTCTAATATATTCTTGTCTGTTAAATGCTAGTAGCTGTATTTTCCTTTTTCCCTGATGAATATAAAAAGTGTTCCAGGGACCATTCTTTGACTCTTAGAAGTAGTGATTTCAGCTGGCCTTTCTCCTGTTAGTAGAAGGTTAGAAGATGATACGCAGAATTATGACCCGTTTGTGTATAGTGCTTATAAACGTAGTCTGAAGGACTTACTTTTTTCAAATAACTTAAAATTTTAAAGTAAATTGGTCCAGCAGACAAGAGCTACATACTGAAATAAATGTTTAGCTTCAACTCTCCTAAATATATAATGATTCCCAAAGACATTTGTTTCAGAGCTCCTAGACTTTTTTCCAATGGAATTACATAATAAAAACCTAACTTCTGAGGTACTGTTCTTGGTGCATTGTGTAAGGATTCATTTATAGAAATACTGGAGATAATTTAAAAATCTTAGATTATCTTTTAATAATTGCTGTGTTCAGCTTGTTTTGGAGTGACGTGTGGCCTTGGTATGGAAAGAGGAATTAGAATTCAAATTGCGTCCTGACTTGCCTGTAGGTTCATTGTCACTTCAAGTAGCTGCTGCTTCTGAAAGAGATGGTCCTTCCTTGTACCTTTACCAGTTACTGCTTTGAGCTGACACAGATGTTCATTTAGCTGCGTAGTGATCACTTTGGGAAACTGACCTGAATGAAAATTACATGTCTTGGATTATTTGCTATCAGGTTAATTTTATCCTGAGTTAGTTTCCCCAGACTGATTTGTCAAACTGTAACAAATGTTTGTGGTAGAATAGGTAGTGCTGCTACAGGAATGGGACAAGAGATGTGAGAGGTGAATGGATGGATTGCTTCTCTTGGAGATAGGATAATGGTTTTAAGGCAACATGTAAAACTATGGCATTGTGAACAGCTTGGTCAGTCTCCTCCTCAGCCTTTTCATGCTTAGAGTTGATATATGCTTGTTCATAGACTGCCTTTCGTATGGAAAACTCTACTTTCAGTGAATTGAGGTTCATGTTTGAGGACACCTCTTCTGAAAGATCAATGTGAACAAACAGCAATTGAAGTTGAAGCCCACAAACTTTTTCATTATATAGTCTAGCAGTGAGAAAACGGCACTGCATTATAGAGGTAATAGCGAAGCATTCATAACCTATTTTAGTAGAATGTGGAACTGGCAGGAATGGCTTTTTGACCAAAATTTAAAAACTTTCTGTATAGTCCTTCTGCCTTTTCTTAGTCTGTTCTTATCACAGCTTCATGGGTGGCTTTTTTGTTGTTGTTGTTGGTTTGATTTTAGCTGAATCTTACTTTTTTCTTTTTGTTTTCAAGAAATACCCGGGATTTTTCATTTTACTCCAGACCCTTTTGGAAGTGATAACCCACTCTTGAAAGTGGTGGGGGCTGGTAACATACCAGTTCTGTTACTGGAGCAGAACACATGCTGTGCTTAACTCGGCAATTTTGTCTCTGACAGTATTTAGATGCCTCAGAGGAAAGTGCTGTGGGAAGACAGAGAGCATTTAAAATGAAACAAAAAAACCCACTTGGAGATTCTGCACATCAGGTGGTTGGCTCCCTGGAGCTTGTGGATTCTTTTCCTTGATTTGACCTGAAGAAGCTCATGCCAAACCCGGGAATAACAAACATCTACTTGTTTCTGTAGCATTCTCCTCTTTCTGCTGTTTCTGAAAACGAGTGAAGTATGTTCTAAATTGCCATCTACAACTGTGCTTCTGGGTCATCTCTCTGTCCTGTTGCTCAGTGTTCCTGCACAAGGGTAATTAAGCATGCATGTTGTTAGAAAAAATGGCATGACCGAGTGATTGCATCCTGTGTAGGAGCACTTCTGACCTAATCTTTCTCTCTTGCTGGTTGCTATCATTTTTAAGAAGTCATCAAGAGAAGACAGTGTACACAGCCCTCTTTGGTCTTGTAAGCTTGTTTATGTATATGTTGAAATTCTTTTTCCAAAAGTTTTACAATTCTGTAACATTCGACTGGAAGTGGTTTGGCACTTTCTACTTCATGTTCTTTCTAACCAGTGTCTTTTGATGGAGGATCAAGTTTCTTACAGAGCTGTTACTACTCTTTTGCTTTTTACCAAGTTTAAAGTTTAGATTTAAATTTAATTGGGGGGAGGGCGGGATTGACAAAAAGAAAAATGGGAAATGGAGATAACTGAAAGTAATCATCCAGAGTTGTTTCATCAGGAAGGTCACTAAGTCATTTTAACCCCTCCATGCTTTGTTTTCCCTGTCTGTAAGACTAGTGTGCCTGTTCCCTGAAATCAAGTTCCAAAACTTTTAAAAGCTATTGCAAGGAACTTTGAGATCCTTGCAGGACAGTAATAATACTAAACACTCTCTATCTTGTTTTCAGCTGTTATACAACTCTTCCAAAATCTAAAGAAAAGGTCTTAATTTATAGATAGAGAAGGTGAGAGATGTAAAAGAATTAACTTAAAAGTAAAGGTCAGTATTTTGCTCAGATTAGTAGACTATATATATATTTAAGATGTGCTATAAATTTAAGTGTCTGCCTTACAGAGTTGTCAAGACTTGTAGACTCCATTTTGCATCATTTAGAGAAGTAAGTGTTAGGAATCTCTGAAAGTCCAGGCCAGAAACTAGCAATGGTCTCTGTTAAATAATTATTTTTTTTTTTAAGAAGCTGAGGCATGTATGCTTGGGCCAGAATAGAAACACAGGAAAACACTTGCCAAGTGGGGAAAAAAAAGAAGAGGCAGCTGGTAAAGGGAAGACTCTTTTTTCGGGTTCCAAGTGCCACTAAAAAATGTATTAAGTATTGAAATGAACTGATAAAGGAGTGAATGCCTATAGTGAGTGCAGTAATCAGAAATTTTTATTCCACGGTCACTTAATAGTCAGAACTGTGTATTCATCTCTGCTGGAGACTTCAGTTGTACTTGTGACCTTCACAGGCGCTGTGCTCTCCGGCAAGCTGCCTGAAATCCATCTAGTGAGTGTGCCTCCCTCCCTCCTTCTCTCCCTCCCTTCCGTTACGGTAGGTAAGAGTGATTTTTTGCTTTCATTTTCTTTCCTTAGAAGGAGGCACTTTACACGTTGTCTGAGGTACAGTGGTCTCTTGCATTCTGCACATGCAGATTAAAAGACTTATAAATTCTTGGCCTTAGCTTTTGCACCTGAAATAAAAGCTTTGGTCAAAGAATGTATGAGAGGAGTCTGAAACAGCATGATCGTTTCTAGGAGTTGTTTTTTGTATCTACAACAGAATTGCACACCAAGTCACAGAATTCTCGTAGCTGATTTTGAAAGGCATTGCCAAACTGGTATTTTCCTAAAATACTGCTACTAATTTTTAACTTGCAGCGTGTGTTTTGGAATGGCTTCAGCAAAAAGAGAAAATCAAGATATTCCAGTGCTGTTAGTCTGTAGCATTCTCAGTGACAAATCAAGAAAGGCATTGCCTAAAGGCTTCTGTTATGTACATGCAAAACAATAGCACAGTATGTTATTTGCAAACAGAAAACTAACCACTGGCTTTTCTGTGCTGTGCAGCCTATTGAAATTCTGGCTGTGATTCCAGCAGGGATTTTTCCATAAATAGCTCTGTACTACTTCAGAACACAAACAAGCCCCTGAAAAGATCTAAAGTAAGGTCTTCTGAGGGGACTATTTAGCCTATGTTCTTAGGGTGTACTTCGGTGTAGATACTGTAGTGGATGTGAGGAATGTTTCTATAGGTTGACGTGGGGGGGGCTGTCAGTAAAATAAATAGTTACTGATTCAAATTAGTTTCAAGGACTCATGAATCAATAACCTGGCTTGAGCACAGGAAAAAAAGGATAATAAAAATGAACAGATGTAAGTGGAAGCAGGTATGTTTTCCTTTTAGTATTGAAGTGATTTTTTTTTTTAACATAAAAGCCATTAGGTAATGACTTTTAGGCATTAGGTAACGGTTCAAGTAAATACAACTTGAAATAGAAATGATTTATTCTTTCAATGAACAGACATCCAAATTAACACATCCTTTTAAAATTTTTACTGATTGGATGTTTGGTTATGTGAATTAATACACAGCTAATTTTGTAGTGCAGGTTTTTCAGTGCTATATAGGTGAACATCCTCTTGAATAAGTAATACGGGGGCAACTTTCATGTAGATATGTTCAGTCATAATTAGTGTAAGCTATCTTGAGTAAGGTAATTTGTAGTCTTGAGGAGAAGCTTGTAAACATTCTGTGAATTAGAAGAGGTGAGTAAATGCCTCTGATTTGCCTAGTTCACAGGGCTGATTTTCTGCTAGTCCTGTTGCTACTAAATATTTTTTTTTTTAACACTGCAGAAAACCCCTTTTAAAGGGAATCAAAGAGCATCAAAATAACTTTGGCATTTGTGAAATCCATGCTCTGAGTGGTAGGCTCTTCAGTGTCCTTCTCAGCCCCTGGTTATCAAACAAATGTGTTTATCAGCTGTCACAACAGAATGAGGATGGTATCCCAGAGAACAGGGCTGACAGGACCTTGGGAGCTTGTTAGTATGTTCTTTAAATGCACATCTTTCAAGTATACGTATTACTCCTGTTGGACGTTTATTAAAAAACCTTCATCTGTGGAGATTCTACAGTCTCAGAAGCCTATATTTGAGAGTTTAACTACCCGTAGTCTTGAATGACTTTGTTCATAATGTCTAAAATCACTTTTGGTGAAGGAACACTTAAAATTTCTGTGTGGGGATTGCGCGCTGGTCTTGAATGGAAGCTAGCCCTGATACCCATACAAGGCAGTGACTTCGTGCTATTAACTGGATATAACTTAGTAGGAAGAACAGCTTAACTGTTGACACTTTTAAGGCCTAGATGGTATTTCTGAGCTTGTTGAGATTCCCCCCCCCCCAAGAACTTCCTTTTTCGTTCCTCCTCAGCATATAGAGAACAGTTCCCTAGGAAGATGGAAGTATAAATAAAACAGGTAGGCAATACAGCAAAGCACTTCTGCTACAAGGGGTAATTAGCGTGGTTTTGGAAAATAGATACATCGCTAACAAGTTTATCACAGTGAGAAGAAATAAAGCTTGAATAAACGTTAGTCGAATTCTTTTAATGCATTTTTTTGAATCCTCATACTATGTATAACTTGCATTTCATAGCGTGTCTTATGAGAATTATGGAGCGCTTCTGTAAGCATTATGTATAAATCCTGAAGGAGCCTAGTGAGTGTGTAGTACTGCGACTTAGCTCTAAGAATAGAGGTTTTCCAGAGAGCAGTGGCTTGAGATGGAGTTCTGGTCTCCTGAATCTTCACTCTGCATATAGTTAATAGGATGTCCTTTATCTGCAGGTTGGCAGGAATGTTTTCAGAGGTCAGGAATGGCAGCGCTGTTCTCTGAATAGAGGCTATTTAATTTCTCTGTTCCAGCATAAAGTTTATTCTGGAAAATCAGTAAACTTGAGTTTTTGCCCTCAGCAGTGCTAAAATTGAGATGTTACTTTCTTGGAAATGACATATGCAGAAACAGTTTTGCTGTAGCTTTATTAATGACATGTTATAAAGTGAAGCTCTGCAGGCAGAAAATATGTTGGAACAAGTCATGTACCAGAGTACTAAGGCTAGACAAACGCTGTGTTAGAGCAGAAATAATCTAATCTGTTACTTGTAAGCCTTTTTGTCTCAATTCTCCTTGTATTGCTCAGTAAGTCCCTCAGTTTTGTGAGTGATAGTGACAGAACATTCAGGCACCTAAGGAGATCTTATATGAAGCAATTGTGGGCATGAAGTTAGTTCCTGCTAGAGTTAATTTTGTTCCCCTATAATTAGGTGTGTATGATCTGTATGTGATTGTACAAAGGACAGAAATGATGAGTAACTCCCCAACTAAATTCTACACAATACAAATATAACTTAACCCTTCTGTCATCTTTGTCCAGGAAGACCTCTCATAAATCAGTGTAGGTTTTGCTGGCTGAAGAGTGTTTCTGTAATGGAAATATAACTAGTGTGGATTGTATATAGTACTGCTTAGTACAATTACTTTGTTTAAAGGGATAATGTATGGTTGAAAGGCACAATCCCTGTAATAGTAGATGTTTGAAACAGGAAAATTCAAAGGGGAGGAAGCTCTTTTTCTGTGTCATTTAGTCAATTATCACTATGTCTGCAGTAATATATAAAATGCTTCCTCTATAGTATAAACTGTAGAAGCAGAGAACACTGACACTGCCAGTTTCCCCCTTCAAGCAAACTGTAGACTTCATATTCTACTGGGCTTACATTTTAGCTAAGACTTCAGTTGGGGTTTAAAAAAAAAGGTGGTTTTAGGTAAGTTTTATTGCTGCAGCACCAAAGAACATATGCTTATTTTCAATTTTTTTAGTGTATTTAAACCACTCAAGGAAGGCTTGGTGGTTATATGACTGTTCTGGGCTGTTACAGACTTTGTTGGTTGCCAGAATTCTGTGGCACTTGCTTGAAGCCTAAGGTTTTGGCTTCTGACTTTTCTGATGGAGTGATAGCAACTTAATTTAGAGGTGCATAGCCTCCGAAGGTGATGTTATCTGGAGGCTGGAAACTACGGTTCACAATCTTTTTTTGATAATCCTAACCTTGAGTGAAGAGGAGTTTTCATTGCAATCGAAAGGGGATTGATGCACATCCTCAGTAGGAGGGCCACTCTTCTGTTCCCCTTTCCCCACCTGAAAATGGATTTGAGTTTCACAGGTTGGAAGCTCTCAGCAGCTGAATTTTGTGGTGTTCAGAAAACTGAACCCCATGATAAGCTTTCACATTGAATAGCTGGCTGGTATCCATGCTGAAATGTTGGATTTGCTGTTGATTTACCTTTTTGTTTAAAAGCGGAACAGTTCTGCTGGTTGGGGAGAGTAAAGCTTGTGGGCAGACTTGAGCTGCTTTTTTTTTTTATTATATAGTATTGCAGTGGCTGCAATGGACAGGCTCAAGGAGAAGCTGTGACCTTTAACTGCTTGTTCCTAGTTGTGAATAAATGTAGTTCTGCAACCTGTGAGATTATTCACCCGCCTTTCTAAGGTTATTTAAGACTGGTACCAGGAGTGGGTCTGGATTTCTGCCACTTATGCCTCTTATGTTTATGATATTAATAACTGGTGTCAAATGTCCTGGGAACGGGTGATGCAGGTTGAAAGACCTTTGTTTCAGCCAACAATAGACCTGAATTAGTGTGACTAGGAAAAGCAAATAGGCACTTCCTGTCATGTTTTAAGGAATACTTGAGTTTGGGGAAGCATGCATATTAAGAGGTTTAAACTAAATGCTCATCACTTGCTTTTTTCCCTAGTAAGATGATCCCTGTGTATGTATGCATATCTATTAGTCTTTCTAAATATGCTTCCAGTACTAATAAAGTAAGGTAGAATCCCATTTGTTTGAACAGGTTTTTTAGGGTATTCTTCAGGGGGAAAACTCTAAATGTACGTAATGAACATCTAAAGAGCGGAATTGTCTTAGTTGTTGCTTTCCTAACCAGGTTTGTTCCTCAAGTTAAAACATAGAGGCCTCTTGCAAAGACTAAAACTATTTGAATTAAAAATATCTGGGTGGTGCTTTAGACCACCTTGAGGTTCAGTTGCCTTTCACAGGGTATTGTAAAAGTCCAGAACAATGCTATTTGTGGTTTCAAGGCAGAGGATGCCTTTAGAGACTCAAGGGAATACTTGTCAGGTATTAAATAATCCCTTATTATTGAGTTTGAGGTATTTTCAGGCTAATCGAGCTTGTGTTGAGTTGAAAAATGGCTCTGTCTTGAACTGGTAATGTCTCCACTTAGCAGTAACTTGCAGATTGAATTATTTGGATAGTGGTAGTCTTCCAGAGTTGCGGAGGACTATAAGAAGCTTCACACACATACACACACTCTCAGTTCCAGGATGGGAAGGATCATAGGATAGGTCAGCTTACCTCATACTCACCCCAGTATGTGGGGGTGGGGGAACCCCAAACCAAAACCACCCCACCCTCGGAGGTCCTAGTAATACATAGGTGAAGGCAGCTCCCAGAGGACTTGGAAACTGTACCAACAGGGCTACAACTAATGTTTCCCTAGTTCCACAGTGTGTTATGTTTTTTACATGAACTAATACTGGAGCTAGGTTAACCTTATTAGTTAAATATGCAGTGCCTAAGTGTGGGCAGCCAAGTCAGCAGTATTTTTTTGCGGTGTTTCCATCTAGACTGATTTGTAAATGCATTTTGTTTCTTGCTTCTCTGAATGCTGTTAGACTGACTGCTCCTTACTTCGTTCTCCCAACTAGATGATGTCTAGCTTAGGGGCAAGACGAGGTACTGAGAACTCTGTTGTTTTGCAGTTTCTTATGAACTAAAGATACTGCTGTGGTCAATTTATTCTCTTTCACCTAGTGGAAGAAGGGGATTTGCCTATTGGTTTCCTATGCATGTGTTCTGAAAGGAACTGCAGTGATGTCTTAAGGTTTAAAAATAGAAAGTAATTAATCAAGGTGATGAGGGTTAATGATTTCTATCCAGAAACCAAACAGCTTTGCATTTGTTTATATATAGAGAAAAATCTTCTATCTGCTGTTGTTATGAGTTTAATGTGAGAGGATTTTTCATAGTAATTTTTGAAGCACTTCATTAATAAACTAATTTGGGGTTAAAAAAAACCAAAACAAAACAATTTAATTCTCTCATCAGATGAAATGGTTCCAAGGCACCAGTTCAAGGTTGTTTTCCGCTAATATATACTAGCCCTATAGGTTTTCTTCTTCCGTAGGTTTACAATGAAGTTTGCATAAAAGGGATTACAGAATGCAGTGCCAGATTTGGTGAGCAGAAATAAAACCTCTACAGTCAGGTATAGCCCAGTGGTTACAGTAATTGTGGTACAGGTGTTGCTTCACCAGTTCCATGGTGGATCACAGTTTTAAATCAATTTAAGGTGTAAAAGTTCTTTCCCAAAGCTCATACTAATTTTTAATGTGAATGCTTTAACTCCTTTCACAAAGATCAGACTTTAAAGCAGTTTTATGTCATTTGAATTTGTAGGAAGCATGGACCAATCAGCTCACATTCGTGTATGACACATCTGTTTTCAGAGTGCTTTGACTTGCTACTGTTTGTCATCTCTGTTTTCTCTATGCCACCACAGGTGTCTTGGAGTCATGTATACTGGAGACTATGGATTTCCTACTAGAGATGGAGACAGGAAGCCAGTGGTCTGAGGTTTAAATCAATTTAGTTTCTCTTCTAGCAATGCCAAATTCTGACCTTGTTTAGGAAACTGTTGTAAGTGTAAGCTTGTGGAGACTGCACATATAGACAGAAATGCACTTAATTGGCATTTTGGTTGTGGGCTTGATAGCCTTTTGCAAATACAGCTGTGCTGTCTGGAGATGTGGTTGCTCCTAAGCATGTTGCTTGCCTGCCCCCCCCACCCCAGCAGATTTGCTCATATAATGCCTTCAGTTCAGTCTTAATGAGCTCTGTTAGCTTAGCAAAAACCAAACTGCTTAATGTAGCTGAAATGTGTTAGGGATCATTCATAAAAGCTTGAGGTGGTGGTGATTATAGTGTTCCCTGTAGTGATTTCCGCTTCTTCTGAAAGTTGCTGCTGTTTTAGCACGGTTGTTTGTTGGCCTCTTGCCTTGGTCCAAAAATGGACCACAGGGGAAACTGGTGATAAATTTGATGGTGGAAACTTGACCTGAACGGAGATGTTGAAGCTCACTCATGTTGGCCCACAAACAGCAGTTGCCCAGTGAGGCACAGCAATTGTTTACCAAACACAAGAATTAAAATACTATGCTACTCCCTATACAACTTAGATTATAATATTGAACAGAGTGTGCTTTCTATGAATTGTATTTAAATGAGGAAGTTGCTTTGGTATCACAGTTAACTTAGAATCACTTAAAGATTTCTGAATGTGTAAGGAGCTGCTTTTCCCGATGAGAGGCACTGTATTTTGGTAGATGGTGATTCTGTTCCCTGCTTTACTATTACCTTGGTAAAATACTTCATCTGCATATTCATTATTATTCCAACTTGTAAAGGGTTTTGAGAGTCACTTCTATTTCAATTCTGTTCTCTGCGGTTCTGATGCTGTCTTCTCACTATTGCTTTGCAGACAGGAGCAGCTTCTGTTGCGTAGGGCAGATGGATTTGGAGTTGTATTCTTCGCTGAGCATTGAGCCTAGTAAAGCTATTTAGGAGAATTACTAGCCTTGCATAAAACCAGTAGCAACAAGATTAAGGCTGGTATCGCTGTATTATTTCAGTGGGAGGGAATAGAAGTTTGGCGCTCAGTAACTGTTGTGTTTTCTAAGAAGGCTTAACAAAAACAGTTGTTTGCATAAAGTTAAACCACAGAATAACATTGTTTTGAGCTTAGTACTTAAGTTGCATTATCTCTAGACTATCTAAGAACATGTTATAAATGCATCTGTAAATTCAAAGCCATCCTAATACGCGTATATCCTATGACATAGTTGTCTTACAGTACTGGTTCCTTCCCTTAGCTTGTCTTGTTTCTGCTTCCATTAAAAAAAGTGACTGAATTCAAGCTCCTACTTCTGAAGGCTGGTGATAAGAGTTCTTACTGTCATTGCTAGTATGTAGATTTGACAGCATAAAGAGTAATCTCAGAAGGATGTGATGTACTTAAGGATACTATGTGAGCCATGCTTACCTATAGGCCCACTGTGAGCTGAATCAGAGTTGCAAGGTAGGCATCGGTCATGTTACTGTAACTTAGGAAGCTACAGGAAAAAGCTTTATCAGGAGGGGTCCAACCTTTATTTTGGGGAACTGAATAGAAAGTTAAAAATAAGATGTGTAATAATAATGAGTAAATCACTCAGGCTTTCAAATCCAAAGTTGAACTCCTACTTGAATTAGGACTTGCCTATTCTAGAAAGTGATGTTTTTCCTCAAAGATTGGCAAAGAAGGGGAGAAGAAAGAGTGAATAAAAAAAGAAATGAGAATATAGGAAAGTCCAAGAAATGGAGGGAAAGTATGGGATTTTAGGACTGCTTGACAAGGTTTTAGATTTGGTTATTTTACTTAGGGTGAGTAGTTTATGCAGTGAACTTCAGATGTGAAGTACTACATGTATTCACTATTTGGAAACTCTTATCTTACGTGTGTATTACACATAGATACAGATGTAAATAGGACTGGGAGAGTCTCAACATTTAAATACCTCTTTACCAAACAGGACTAGAATGCTTTCAGAATCAATGGAGAAAATGAGTTAATGATCGCATGTTTTTTATTTTCAGCATCACAGGGCCTGGAGCACTTGGAATGAACGTGGATGCTAGAGAACACTCTCTAAATCTTTCTCCCTGTGTGTAGATTTCCCAGATGTGCACAAGCCAACAAAACCAGCTTAATTACTCTCTGCTGCTTGAACTGTGTCTTCGGCTCCTGCATGTTTGTGTCCTAACACTGGTAGGGCCAGCAGCAGTGTGACGCTAGCGTGCTATCATACAAATTCCACTCCCCTCCCTGTTCAGGTGCTTTGTGTGCTCTTTGTGTGCAGCAGCATTGCAGGACTGGTACTTGGGAGAGAACAAGTAACCAGCTGGCTCTTGCAGTGCTTCATGGCACAGAAGTGAAAATTTTTGCCACAAGGGTAACCCCTTTCTTTACTTCTGTGTTGCATGTATTTCATCCCATCCTCATATTTCTGAGGAATTAATATATTTTTAATGCCCTCTCCCAGTAAAGAGATCTATTTAAAGGACTTCTGCAATGACTCTTGAAGTAAACTGAACAGTAGGAATGCCTTATCCCAGCTGCCTTTGGTTTTGTTGCCTAGTCACTTCTGAGAGATGGAATGAATGCAGAGAATCACTCTTGAAAGTGAATGAAGAAAAGGGAAATTAAGTCAATAGTAAAACTGGTCATGGTGACTTTAAAGTATACAATCCTTGTATTCCCTTCCCCCTCTCTACGTACATAAATTAGGGATGAGGCTGGAATGCAGAGGGTATTTTCTTTTATACCGTCAGTACTAAACAGCGCTTGCCATTTTGCTCTTAGTCTTTCCCTGGCACGTATAGCTGTGGTATCCTGTGTTGGGAGCTCTCTTCTATGCAAACGCACATGTATAGTCACTCTTTCTTAATCTTGTTTAAACAGCTTTCATGTTCACTTTGAGATTAACACTTTTTACTATCTAGCTTCAGAGACTTAATACACAATATATTAGGACTCTTGATAAGTGTGGTAAATCAAAATCATGCAAACAATGGAGTGATGTTGGGATGACTCAGACATTCAGAGTGCATTGTGTAGCTGCTTAAAATATTTGAAGCCTTGTAGGAGCTTTTGTTTTCTCTGCTGTTTTTGGTTGTTTTTTTTCCTCAGCAATGAAGTACACAACTCCAAAACAAAATCGTTACTGGAAACAAGAAAGTCCAATAAAAAGTAATAATTTTCTGTCGCTAGCTGTGGCTCGAGTTGAGTTCTTGGAAGTTGCATCTGTTCAGTAGTCTGAAGCAGGAAGTTTTTGCTTCACCCTGGATTAGAAAGGATCACACAATTCACAAGTGATTTCCAGGCACTTAAGGTCTGCAAGTTCTCCTGGACAGATACTCATGCTCAGTTTTGAGTGTGTTGACTTCATCTTTAGAGATAATCTAGGAAGAATGGCTCAGGTATGCTCAGTAATTTTGCATTGAATTAAAATATTTCACTGTCTTTATCCCTCATGATGTTTATCAGTTCCTGTGCTGCTTCCTCCATTTGAGGCTTTTTGAGCTTTTTTGGTTTTTAATAATAAACCTAAAAGTTGGTTTGTTAATGTTTCCCGTTCCAGACAGTTTCTGAAGTATCCTTGGAATGACCAATTGATGTTTAGTTTGATCAAAATAGCTTCTTCTATACTTAAGGCTGGCAAACTGAGGAAGTGGGCTCCACATTTGGTCAGTGAATTGTCTTTTTACTCCTTAGGACAGAATTACCAACATGTAAGTAATCTGCTCTACATTATGGACGAGATTTGTTTGAGTTGCTCCTCTGGAAAATTCCAGAAATGGTATTTTGAGCCGCTGGGAAGGTGTATAAACAATGAAGAAGTACCAAAAATGCTTTTTAAATACTACAATTCTTTGTTCAGTCCTTGGAAACATCAGGAGATTGCTCCACTTGTGTAAACATACTCATTTACTTGCTCTCTGCTTAGGCAGCAGATCAACGTGATTCCAAAAACTTGCACAGAAACCTTTTAGGTCTGGTGAAATAAAGACGCTCTTTGTTCAGTGCCGTGATTGACTTGCTGCTGTAGAGTAGGTGACATGTTTTGCCTACCAAGCATGTTTTATAAGCAGAGTTTATAGAAAGTTCATGGTACATTAAAATAGATAGCCTCTTCTGTACTAATAAAATATCTGTTATTCTATTACTGGAAACAAATTTAATACAGAATTGCTTTTCAGGTTCACAGTGGGCCTTCTGGAATGAAGTCATTGGATTACAGTATTTTTTTGCTTATTTGGATTGATAAAGCTGTTTTATTCCCTTATTCTGTAGACTTGTTGACAGTGGTAAAACTTCAGCACAGCCCTCTCTCTAATATTTCAGAAAACTTGCTCGGTGTGTGGTTCTTGTTCAGCATTCACTGAAAAGCGTGGAAGGCCCCCGAAGTGTGAAAATGGTTTTTAATATCTGTCACTGAGTTTTTCTTATTTCAAACATTGCTTTCCTTTAAAGGAGGAAAAGGCATTTGAGATCTGTCTGATTCCTTTATTCATCTATCTTTGAACAGTGTAATCTGCCTACTTTCATTTGAACTGGTCATCTTTCGTAAGCGCACTGGCCCAGCGCCCCAGTTTCTCAAACCATCTGTATCCTGCCTGACATGACAGGTGAATTACCCAAAATAGCAGAAGTTGGTGTAATAAATATTGACTAAAAATTCTGAAATTTTGATTGTTGTCTTCAGAAGCCCACTAGGAAACAGGTTTGTGTTGAGTGGCTGTTCTCTTGCAAAATGATTCATCAGAAGTATGTGTCTGCCACTGGTTAAGAATTGCTTGGGAGCTTCTGGTATGTATCCCTTTCACATGGTGAGCTGCAAACATGTTACTTGAAGCGTTACCAAAACTTTGAGATAAATGTCTTTTCCCCCTGCCCCATCCTGTCCCGTTCTCTACCAAAGCTAGGCACCTTGGTTTGATTCCTTTAGTTCTTACATTCTTGTCTCCGTGTCTACCATGGGAAAAGCTAGTCTTACTTGAATCTAGTGAAGATAAGTGTCCAGATCTTGTGGTGGTTTTGATTTCTATTGGAGCACTTAAAGTGAAGATGTATCATTGAAGCAATACGTAAAAAGCTTAGAGCAGGTTGTGAAAAATAAAGACCATGTGCAGAAGAAAAAGCAACCTTGACAGCAGTTGCAAGAAATTGGATTGTAGTCGCTGTATTCTGTGAGAACAGTCAGGAGGTTTTGAGGACTCTGCCCTGTTGGCATGTGCTGATAGGTCAGGGACCAGAAGCCTCTCTTCATGGTTTGGTGGGATTTTTAAGATCGCTGGCTTGGTTTGCCTGTAGCGTGTTTTGTTTCTTTGAGGTAGGGATACTACTGTACAGTAGTTCTGTGTTTGGTTATAGCATTTCATTCAACCTGCTGCAAAACATTTTCCCTTGGTGATGTACATGCACAACAACAGTAAATGGACTTCAGGTTGTGTAGGTGATATTTTATTTTATATTATTTTTTTCCCTTTGCTTTTAGATCACTGAAAACCATTATTTGGAAGTATTTAGTAGTCTCAGAAGTGTTACTATGGTGTTAACAACAAGTGTCTATGTAGGGATATTTAAGTGGAACTAAAGGACAGCCGTATACATTTGTGCCAAGAAGTACTTTTAAAAACTATAGTAACCCCTGAGCTGTCTATCCCAAGTTATGCAAGAGGGAGAAACTTAGTACAGGTATTGGAGGTACGCTACAGGAATGTAGATGCACATTTCTGTCCTATTTTTTTACTTTTCTCAGACTGTCTTAATCTTGTGTGTTGTTTGTTGCCCTGTAGTGCTAAAAATCTCAGCGCTTGAAATGTCACGCTTCATCTTGGTGTCAAAGATGTCTCAAGATGCTTGGGGGGGGAGGAGAGAGACAAATCTGATCTCTAAAGGCATGGGTAACTTTGTGGAAGTCTATTAACAGATAACGCTATCTAACTGTATCCTGTGAGGGTATGGTTATCAGATAAGGTTTTGGTGGTTATTTATCTCTGATACTGGTGCTTGAAGAGGAGGGCATTGAAATGAATTCAGCAGTGAACAATAGAATACATCATATTTCCAAAAGCCATTGGTGTTGGTGACAATAGAACACCTATACATCTGCTTCTCCCTCAGAGATTTCTCCCTAGTGCTCTTTGCGTGCAGAAGGGATCATTTACAAGCTTCTGGACAGTGGGAGCAGCCCTCTGTGTTTGCAAGACTCCCACCTAGAGACTGTAGCAAAAATAGCATGCACAAAAGGGAGGAGGCAGAGAGAAGGCAGCGTGTTCTATAGATGCTCTTTTGCCCGTTGCAGCGCTGAAGGACTAAAATAACCCTACATGTAACTATCATGGGAATTTTAGTTACCACTTGAAAAGAAAAGGATAACATTGATTTTATTTGGCAACGAGGGTGTTCATACAGATGAAAATACACAAGCGAATCAGTGCACTGCGGAAGATGAAATGCTTCCCCTGTCAATTCTCAAACACTATTACATCCGCCCAGTGCAACACCAGTGCCTTGATGTCTGTCTCTTTCTTTGACCAAGGTATGGGAATACAATATTCTTAACGGTGAGTTATTGGATTTAAAATGTATGATTGGCTGGTTTGCTCTGCAATACTGATTTTTGTATAAAATATGCATCTCAGCCCTGTTTTGGGGCTAGTTAAGCAGAAATAATTTTTCTGCCTACTTTTTTAGCACGCTTGTTTTGTCCTTGGAAAGGGAACAGTCCAAGATCACAGTGCAGAAGGCACATCAGATTATATATGTAGCTTGAGTTAAAAAACCTAATTGATAATTTTCTGTTGTGATTGCTGCTAAGGAATGTATTTTGTTTCTAATTTAAAACTGATCCAAGTACTTGAAAATATCTTTTGCATAGTGTCGACCAGGCACTGGAGAGTTTTGAGTACCTTGTCACCACTGACTGAGGTTGCTGGACTTGTTGGAGGTGTGGGGATGTTAGTACTGAAAGTTCATTCACGCAGTTGAGCCTATAGAGAAAGCAGGACTTTTATCGGCTTGGAGATGACTGATACCAAGCTTCGATGATCTTGACAGTTAAAATAAATGCAAAAAGTGAGAATGTCTAGAATTGTTACAGAAAAGTGGTTAGCTTTCTGCTACGTATGAGACTTGTATAATTAAATACAATATATATTACATCAGCAGACCTAAGAAAATGGAGGTTTTATCCCTTAATTTAAGGCTCTTCTGGCTGTTGTTGCTGCCTGTTCTAATGATAAGGCTTCAAGCCTAAGGCTTTTGACCTTGTAAAACTTACCAGTGACTTTCACCAAATAAGTACTACAATGAATTTATCCTTCTATTCTTCGATGGATATATAAGATATTTAAGGCAAATTTTTCTTTGCTGTTCTCTGTCCGCATACATGCACACATTTAGATCTGCTGATAACTTGCTGTATCGTCTTCTCTGTTTTAAGACTGGCTTAGCTTGCAGTGTTAAATCTCTCAATGTTTTTCAAAATAGTAATTATTCTGTATACTTCTCACTATTGAGAGGTGAGTTATCTTGTTTTTCTTCAATTAATTGATAACTTCCTTAAGCTCTTCTCCTGTCAGAGGGTTACAACAATGTGGTTTGCATTCTATGGAATAGTCAAACTTAGATCACTTGGTTTGCATTTCACTCTTTCTGCATACTGGATTTGATGAATTGTATGTTACCTTTATGCCCTGTTCACCTGTGAAAGGTATATATTGAATGCCATATCTTCATCTGAATGGTATGCAGTCTGAAGTCTTATAGATGTGAGATAAATCTGTTCATCTTGTTCACAAATATGTGAATGAATGGCTAAAGTAACTGTTACCTTCCGGGGGAGCGGGGGGGAATGAACCTTGATTTGTGCACTCAAATCAAGGTTTCTCTGTGTGATCTGGATCCTGGTTTATCTACGTACAAGCTTACATCATGTTTATGTCCTCAACACGTAACACAGTGTTCTTGAGAAATTTCAGCCTCTTTGTGTTTCAGCAGTGCCAGATAATCATGGCAAGGGAGGTTGATGGAGATAGGATAATCTTGTGTTTGTCCTTTGTTATATGGCAGTTAATGCTGTATATTAGAAAACACAACTGAGCTGTACATACCCGTTCGTGCCAAGAATCTGACTCTGCATCTTTTGCCTCTGAGGGTTTTTCAGCTGAGTTTGGCCTGCTCGTCTAGGCTGTCTTTGCGTTGTGCAGTTTACAGACAGATAACGCTGCATGCTTGTAGCTGCTGTGTAATGCAGTTATTAAAGAACAGCTTGCTAATGTCCTCAGAGGCCACTGCCCATGTGTTTGGGACAACCTGAGAATGACGTAAGTTTCATTTTGGTATTAAATGAATAAGAGGAAAATCCTGCATGTTTCACTCCTTCAAAATGAAATAACCTTGTTGCTGTCTATGATAAGATAGCTTCTGTGATATGCTGCACAATAGTGTCTGTTTAAATTCAGACTGAGTATCTCTTGTTTAGCAGTAGCTTTTGGTCTGTAGAGCAGGTACCAGACCTTTTTAAACTCTAAAAGGGAGAATGAATAAACCATCCAATAGAAAAGGTGGATACATTGTTTATCTACGTTAGACTGACATGAAAGTGAAATAGCCTGAAGACTTGCATGTGTAAAAACCTTAGGTACTTTCTTCTGCAAAAAATTAGATTTCTGTAGTAGTATTGCAATTTGAAGTTGGTGTTCAAAGAATGGTTTGGCTTCTGATTCTACTATTTGAAAGTATGAGGGGCACGTGTGCATTTGAAAATGTGAATTGGTGTGCTTGAGCTTAAGTTGCAATTTGTCCTTTTTGCTGTCTAAACAGATCAGTTTGATACTAGGCATGACTGGGTTTTTTGTCAATGTATATTCACAATTTAATTTTAGCACCCCATATAAAAATACTTGTGGTAATGTAAACCTTCCTCATCCAGAAGAGATACTCAAGTTTTTTAGAGACAGTCTGTTGAATTTATTTCCTAACTTTCTGTAGCTGTTTTTGTTCCACATCCTTGTATTCCTTAGACACTGTGTCTGAACATCTCCACCCTAATATGTTTTGCCCTTAAGTTGTCAAATGCGTACAGTGTCTTTAAAAAAAAAAAAGGCTTTGCGATCATATGGGTAATGATTGTATTTAAATCGTCTATCAGAAAGAATGGAGAAAATAAAGGCAGGAATATGTATATACACTGTCTCTCTCTCTGCTGTTACAGTACATACTGAAAATCCATTTCTGTACTATTCTAGAGTAGCAGTCATAACAGAAAATCGGTTCTAAGAAGTGATGATATAAAACCTTTAAAAACAGTTTAGTGCACAACACTGAACTTGTAACTCTGGCATGGTGAACTAGTAAATGGTTTTCAAATGTACAGCTTTAAAAAATTACTGCTATATTTTTGAAGAAATCCCTACTTGTATTTTGCAACTTAAGTATACTTAAACTGAATTGGAAGTATGCATTTTCTTTTTTACTTATAATCGTAGCTTTCTTGGCCACTTAGTATTTAGAAGAATTATTAACTTGTGGGGTTTATTTGTGTTCCTATGCAGCGGATATAATTTCTACAGTAGAATTTAACCATTCTGGAGAGTTGTTAGCAACAGGAGACAAAGGAGGTAGAGTTGTCATCTTTCAACAGGAGCAGGAGGTGAGTACTAACTACTTCAGGTATATTTAATGTTGTCCTCTGTTCTGTTCATTCTCTTTTTAAAGAAAAGGTCTTGGCTTGTATAAAAAAAAACTTCACACAAAGTGTATGCCTGTGTAATAAGTGATTAAAATAATTTCTTCACTCTTAAATTTAATTTAGAACTTTGTGACACTCTTAGAAATTAATTTCTCTTTAAACACTCTTTAGCTGTGGTCTAAAGAGTGTTTAAAGTGGAAACAAAAAAGGGGGGGGTAGGACACAAAAAGACCTTGGGAAAGCTGAAGTTGGTTGTTTTACAATGACTGCTTGGCTGTGATTATTATTTCAGATTTCACTGTAGTTGGGGAAATAAAAGTTGCCCTTAAGTGAGTCTGTACCTGTGACCTAAGACATCCTTTTCCATTCTGATATCAATCAGGTAAAATCATAGACTCAGAGTAGCAAAGGTATCTTTTCATTTTGTACTTGTTCTTTTGGTCTTTGCAGAATTCTACAGATAAATCTTATAATGCTAGGAAAGGGCCTCTACTCACATGTTAAAGGTGGGAAAGCTGAGATGGAGTGCTTGATTTTTAACTAAGGTTGTAGTTAGAAGTTGACTTGGTTAGAATTTATTTCAGGGAGAGGATAAAAAGGCACTTCTGTCATCTCACTGCCTAGAAAAATCATGCTGCTGCTTTTTTCCTTAGTGTTCATTCAGTTCCAAATCTAAAAATCCCAAACCTGAAGAATTCCAGAGTTCCCCAGAACAAGTTGCTTTCTGCTGGTACGTGGGCAATTCGAGTGCAGTACCTTCTCTTTACAAATAAATCACTTTGGTCAGTTGGTGCCATCTAGTGGGATATACCTGACTGACTAGCCTCTTCCCAAGTTTCTTTGGCCAGAGTCTGAGATGAACATAGTATGTAGAGTATCCTTACTGTAATCTTGCTGTAGTTTTGGGCACAAACTCTTACAGTGTTTTGTTGGGTTTTTTTGGTGGTTTTTTTTTTTTTTTAAACTCGGAGTTTTAGCTTGCATCCTTTAAAGATCCTTTAATGTAGCTTAAAGCTTAAATAGCTTTAAGCCTGTTCTCAAGTGAGTTGTCTTTAAATGACTACTTCTGTTTTTGATGCATAACCCATGGCTCATATCCTTATGATCTGTGAATCTAGGTATAGTAAGAACCACCTGGGTTATCAGATTAAGTTGCACAGAATTGGTTTTGGCATAATTTGACTCCTGAGTGTGTTTAGGGAATGAACAATGGGGACTGGATTCCCTAATGCATTAGTAGTTAGTTATGCCATATGCACGACTGTCTAGAGCAAGTTTTATATGTAAGAGTATCTAAAAGACAATTGTTTAAGTATTTTGGTTGGATTTATGTACCATCTTCTATCACACTGCATTCCAGGGTGCTTTACAGACCATACATACAAGGAAGAAAAACACTAAACCACAAGTGCTCTGTATAGAGTTATACAGGCTTGTTTAACTTTACCCACTGCCACCTCTGGGTTGGAATGTGGCAGCCCTTCTGCAACGCGTAGTAAGTGACATTACATAAGTATCAGGCAGGAAATGAATACTGTATGTAATTGAAACTGAGGGAGGAATTTGCGGAGGCAGTCTGTAATTACCTAAATTGGAATTTAACATAAGGCACTTGGGCCAACACCTTTTCTTGTTTTGATTTTTTTTTTGAGTGCCATGAGACGGTCTGATGGTTTAAATTTTGCTTTTATCCCAAGGATGGATTTCATATGTTACTGGTTTTAGATATTATTCTAGTCCTGTAGAGTTTTACTAGAATACGCAAGAAGTATATTTAAGACTCCATTATTATGGTAAGTATGGAATTGAAGGAAAGTTCCCTGAATCATGACAAGCATTTCCTAAAGCACAATAGATTTACTTTAGAAGTCGCCTGTTCTATGCAGTGACCCTGCTTAACTTGTTAGGTCTAACTGAAACTTAGAACACAGTTCCTTCCGTTCTCTAGGGTGGGAAAGCCAGTGTAATTCATAGGTGTGGTACAATATTCTAGTGCCAAACTTTATTTCGAAGCATTTTGTCTGCTTTTCCCTCCCCCACAGCTTATTGTAAAATGTAAGAATTCCTGCCAGCTATTAATGTAAGGGTATGAAGCAAGAGAAAATGATGCAAGGAATGTGACAAATGTGGGCTAGCAAGGATCGTATCAAGAAGTATGTTTTAGTAGGTATTAAGGGATGACATGAGAGACACAAGGGAAGGAAGGAGCAAAGTCCCTAGTCAAGAACATACCACAGGAAAGGCATCTGATGGTGCAACCTGTTGAAATGGGTGGAACAGGAATATATCACAAAATTAAGCTTGAACTAATTTCATGTACACCTAGTGAGCACTATTTCAGAAATTGTTCCAGTTTTCTGTCACCTTACCCATTGGAGGGAATTTAAGGTTCAGTCCATGCAGTGCAATATTACTGCTAGGAAGCTACTGCCTAAAACATAGCTTTTAGAAAGAGGAATTATGCAAGTTTGGAGGTGTTTTGGTTTTCCAAACAGTTCCATCCTGAACAGGCTAGCTGCAGGTGTGACTTCTAATGTCAAAGATGTATTCAGCAGCGGTGTTAAACTTTTTTTTCCCCTCATCTCCAGAATGAGGAAGAAAAAACTTCTTAAGCGGTTTAGAAGGTCTCAGGGAATTTGGAGATTGTAAACCAGAATAGTGGAGCTGCTTGTATAAATTTAGAGGTCACGTGGGATTTCCATAGTGTGCCTAGCAAGCTGAACTTACCCACAGAGTAGATTTGCCATACATGTGGCTGTGTAGCTCTCTTGGGGAATATTCTCCTTAAAAAAGAGAGGTGGAAAATTTAAAGATGAGAGAATGATGAAGAGTTTTGAGTTTTTGTTTTTTTTTAAAGAAAACTTACCATGCCTAGAATGTTTAGGCAAAATGTTTGTTTGTAAGTTCAGCTGCTTGGAATTAATATGAGAACTTGCTGGAGATACTATTCACGTGGCTGAGGGGAGTTTATGGAAACTTTACGAGACAAAAGCTGCTGCGATAACTCGCTCTTCTCTGATGCTTTCTTAGCCAAAATAGTAGAAACTCTAATCAAGTTCTTGCAAAAGAGATGATCCTCATTTTGTCTGTTCGACAGGCTCGTTAAAATAAGGCAAGTTGTACACCAA
Organism: Pygoscelis adeliae; assembly: GCF_000699105.1. NCBI lineage: Eukaryota > Metazoa > Chordata > Aves > Sphenisciformes > Spheniscidae > Pygoscelis > Pygoscelis adeliae. The sequence continues at coordinate 1,217,881 of NW_008824357.1, read as the reverse complement.
AGGATACTTCTGGCAAATCTGGCATAGGCAACAATAGAGTGTAGAAGTCTTAACCCATTCTTATGCTAATTAGCAGTCTGCCTCTATATCTTGCTGCATAAATATCTAGTTCTGGCTTCTGCCTGCAGCCTTGAAAAGCATTCTGTACATTGCATACATATCTTGATCATTTAATTCTCTTTTTAGAACAAAACCCAGTCTCACAGTAGGGGAGAATACAATGTTTACAGTACCTTTCAAAGCCATGAACCAGAGTTTGACTACTTGAAAAGTTTAGAAATTGAAGAGAAGATCAACAAAATTAGGTGGTTACCCCAGAAAAATGCTGCTCAGTTTTTATTGTCTACAAATGGTAAGTTATGACTTAATAGTTAATTTTGCACGGTAACTTATTGTTACATAGGTTCGCCATTAGGATTTTGTCTAATCCTCTCCACTTCCAAAAGGCTGGAAGCAAGTTGGTTTTAAATGCAAGTATCTAGGGATGTGGCTACACAAGAGTTGTGCTGTTTAACTGTACTGCTGTTCTGGCTTAACTGGGTACAGAAGCCCCACAGCATGGGGTGGTATATTAGTCGTTTCTGATTTGGTTGCTTTATAGCAAAGGGGCTTAGCTAAGCTGTTATTCAGTACCTTAGTACGTGTATAACTAACTGTGTGAGAGCTCATATTAGCCATTCATAACAATCTTGACTCTAACTGAAACTTGCTATAACTTTTAGAAAAAGAACAAACTGTGGAGGAGGTCTTTTTAATGCTTTTTATCTTGTCTTGTTTTCTCCACGCAGTATTTTCGTCTTTTTTGGTACACGTAGGTGGTCTTGTCTTGTTTGAAGGCTTCACGTTAAAGTGCATCAACTCTGAAGACTAGTATCTTTGCTAGAGCTTTGGTTTGAAACTGTGGCTGTTTCATTTCAGATAAAACAATAAAGTTATGGAAAATCAGTGAAAGGGACAAAAGACCAGAGGGTTATAATTTAAAGGAAGAAGATGGACGGTATAGGGATCCTACTACAGTTACAACACTACGGGTGAGTAGTTCACTCTCTGTGAATTAGCCACACTCAAGTGATTTCTCCTCTCCCTCTGCCCCCGGCACACAGATTAGCCTGTGGCTCAGTGAGTAGCTGCCCCATCAGATTATTAACTTCACATTTTCTGTGATGCCTGTTGGCAGACACATTTACTTCTGAGGTGATTTTGAGGTATTTTAATCGGCTTGGTGTATTAAAGGACTGTAATTATGAGTGCTAATGTGTTTGTAGTACGTTTGTGTCTGAAACTTCCATTGCTTTGTATTTTGCAGGTGCCAGTATTCAGGCCCATGGACCTCATGGTTGAAGCTAGTCCACGAAGAATATTTGCCAATGCTCACACGTATCACATCAATTCCATCTCCATTAATAGCGATTATGAAACGTACTTATCCGCAGATGACTTGCGGATTAACCTGTGGCACCTAGAAATTACAGACAGAAGTTTTAGTATCTTTTTTGCATTGTTTTGTATGATGGGAACAGCTTGGCTACAACAAAACTGTTGGATTTTCTTTCCTTTCTTGAAAAGCTTTTTATGTAGCATGTTTCTCCATTTCCTGGTTATTTCTGCCTAGTAGTTGTAAGGACTTCTGGAGAGGTAGCTCAGCATAAGCAATAGAAGGAGAACTAGTTATTTGCATGGTGGAAAACAGACTCTTTTAGAAAAAGTTTAAGGTTTCAAGTTAGGTGAGCAGTTCTGGAAGGCAGCATTACAGTAAACTATCTTGTGAAAATTTTCTTGACTTGCAGTAGGAAGCAAGTCAGAGGAGTACCATCCTTATCTCAGCAATGTTTATTCTTTTTTACCTCCTAACCTAACCCTCAGCCCCGCTCGCATGTGCATCTACAGATGTTGCAGGCAGTAGGATCACAGGAGTATGTATTCAGTCCCATTGCTGGGAGCAGAGATTTGTGGACAAATCAGCAGGATCCTGAGCAGAAATCACACATGCCTTCTTTATAATGTAGTAGTGTGATTAGAATTTAAGCAAAATAAAGTTTTATGTGGAAAAAAATTGGATGACATATATTAATTACTGCGGAAGTGAAGCAAAACAATTAAGCAGGCTTGTGCTGTTACAAGAGTTAACTTCAAACTGATATAGAATGCAATGTTACGGTCTTGCTTTCTAGACAAATTGTGGGACTTGATTTTAACTTCTGCCCAGTTTGTGACTGGGTCCCACAGCCTTTGGCATGGAAGTCTTGTCCTGCTTCCAAATTTCAAGCATTATTTTGCTTTGATTGGCTTGTTTTAATTCTGTTTGGCTATTTCAGATATACTTTGGTGAAGCATTGAAGAAGCGTTGCTGAATACATTTAATGCTGAAAAATGTTATGAAAACTGGAGAAAATTTCTTAACAAAATGCTGTAGATATTGTAGATATTAAGCCTGCCAACATGGAAGAGCTCACAGAGGTGATAACAGCTGCAGAGTTCCACCCAAACAGCTGTAATACATTTGTATACAGCAGCAGTAAAGGAACGATTCGTCTCTGTGATATGAGAGCATCAGCACTCTGTGACAGACACTCAAAATGTAAGTTCTGTCCTGCATTGTTTATTGTCTTTTTGTGGAATATGATATCTTGCTGTTAGATGAAACTAAGTACTCAATAAGAATCTATTAAACACTGAAGTGTATGTGTGTATATTTATATTGGATTTCTGTAGTATATTGACTAGACCTAAAATCTAAATAAATCTTAGATTCTTATTTTGCCAAAGTAAAAGTAGTGAATAAAATTATTAGCAGCTTAAGCTGGGGAGCCTGCCTAGATAATAGGACTAGGAACGGCTTTCTGCAGACTTCAGGAGGTAAATACTGGTTGAGTTTGGTCTGTAATTGGTGCTTGATATCTTACACGTGTCAATGAAAACTCTGAATGTTAGCGAGTAGTTCACTTATTTAGAAGCTGACGTTGACTTGCTATGAAAATAAAATGTTTCAGAGTATGGCAATTGTATTATAAGGCTTTCTCATTGAAAGCTATTGTATATAATGCAGGCAGACTAGCCCAATGTGGTAAGCTTATTGAGAAAATGTTAACCTAATTTGGGTGTATCTTGTATTGGAAGAGACATAAACTTATCTCTTGAAATGCCTATTTTATTTTTATACAGTGTTTGAAGAACCAGAAGATCCTAGCAACAGATCATTTTTCTCTGAAATCATCTCTTCCATATCTGATGTCAAATTTAGCCATAGTGGTCGTTATATGATGACTAGAGATTACCTGTCAGTGAAGATCTGGGATTTAAATATGGAAAACAGACCTGTGGAAACATACCAGGTATTCGGTGAAGATGATGTAGGCTAGAAATTAAGACCTTGAAGGATGTTGAGTCTTACTAGTAGTCTTGATGTGGCAGTTAAATTTTTGTTTATAGATCACTATGTCCAGGCAAAGCATCCGTGAGATTTGTGAGTTCCATACATGTGCTAAAGGATCTTGCTATTTGCAGGCTGATTGCAGAACCCAAAACCATGTTTGGGTATGAAAAAGCCTCTCTCTTACACAATGGAAATGTGGAAGGGTAATCTTCAGCTGTGAGATAGCACATGTCTCTTAGAGTCTTCAGTTGACTTCATATTCTCCTATTCTTTCCAGGAGAAAATAGGAGATAAAACATTTCCTTTGCAGAAAAGGTTTTTAGCTGGCACTGAAAATCGCTGTGGTGTTTTCTTTATAAGAAAATTCATGAAGGGATCCTCTTCATCGTGCAGAGGAGGAAGATCAGTCACCAAAGCATGATTTTTAGAAAGAAGCAAAGTCTGATAAATCCTTTTAGATATCTAAAAGGGTAGTGAGGGTACGACAACTGCTCAGAGAGGGAAAGCATTCTGAAGAATTGCCAAGTATTGGGAGATGTCTCTTTCCCCCCTGCAAGTGACTTGCTACTATTTGAGTTCATTTGAAATCTCTGTAGAGCAGAATATGTTAATTCATGCATCTCTTCGTTTTGCTCTTTATCCATACAGTCAGAGGAGGGGAGCTGTGTGTGCTCCTGTGAATAGGGTGTAAGCACTGTCAGATACTTAACTACTTTTGGAACAGAATTTATGAAGGGTATTTTACAGGTATGCAAGTTCACTATTCATTCCACTTATCTAATTAATTTTCTTCCAGGTGCATGAATACCTCAGAAGTAAACTTTGTTCACTGTATGAGAATGATTGCATTTTTGACAAATTTGAATGCTGTTGGAATGGATCGGACAGGCAAGTTTAATTCTTCTCTATATGCATGTAAGACCTTTCCAAGTTATTCTTAAAATGGGCAGTTTGAAGCATGGCCCCAAATACCTGTCTGGTTTTATTCATGGACTGGCTTGGATAGTATTTTAGTACTTCAGTAGACTTTAATGTATGTATGTTAGCTCTTAACCCTTGACGTTGTAGCATAGGATTACAGAGATTTGCCTTAGAGTACTAAAGAGATGTAGAATTTGACTAGAAATTGAGTTTTGTTGCTTTGCCGGAATGAAATATTAATCAACTGTTCCAGCCACTTAAACTGGAGAGGTGGGTGAAGCAGTAAGATTAGAGATGCTTTTCTGCAAACTTTAACTGGTGAAATACTGCCAATACCCTAATCCACTAGGTTTATTATCTCTAGTGTTTATCTTTGGGTTTTTGGGTTTTTTTTTTCTGTTATCTGTTATGATCCAACTTTGGAATGATTTGTATGGGAATAAGGCCCATGTACTCAAACCCTATTGTCTGATTGGTGCTCTAACTGTAAGAATCTACACCAGGGCTGTTGGGGAACCTCTGTGTGTGTTTTCTGTTTAAGCTGCCTTGTCAAAAGGTAGAACACTTGGGAAAAACCTTCTAAGAATTCTCTTTCTTACAGTGAGTTGCCAAGTTTGCCTCGCTCAGGCATGGTTGACTAGTCAGTACTACTATTTAAGACAGCTATCGCTTTTGTGTTAATCGTGTCATTAAATTGTCATTAGATCTAAATCAGCTCGTTGTGTCCCTATCGGTATTGACAGGCATAGCGGTTTATTTAACTCAGTATCTGTTAATTTTTTTTTTTTTCTGAGGCAAAGGAAGGACAGGGAAACTTCTAAGTGTATTTGTCTTACTGAAAGGTGATATAGAATAAGGATCTTCTGTAAGGTATTATCACAAGCAAGGTATGTTAGTTAGTACCTAAATTCATGCAACTTGCATGTAACTAAAATTATATGGCTAAAAATCTGGTGTATTTGGCTTTCATTAGATCACTTCCCCATGTGTGCATGAGAAGCAAATTGAATGATGACATTGGAATTGGAGTGCTTAGATAATAAAGTGTGTACCTTTTAAAAGGTCCAGTTAAGGAAGAAGATAGCTTTTTTTTTTATAAATCTATAAAACATTCAAATGCTTTAGTTTCACTTTAGATTGTAGAAGGTATGGGCAAGGATGCCTGTTTTCTGCTTATATAATAAGGCATGATCTTAGTCAGGACCCTGATGTTTCATAAAAGAGGTTATTTTCGACTGAACTGTTACTTTCTTCCTTCTCCTTCTCTGCAGCATTGTCATGACGGGATCTTACAACAACTTCTTCAGAATGTTTGACAGAAACACAAAGCGAGACATCACCTTAGAGGCATCCCGGGAAAACAATAAACCCCGTACCGTTTTGAAGCCACGTAAAGTATGCGCAAGTGGTAAGCGAAAGAAGGATGAAATCAGTGTTGACAGCCTAGACTTCAACAAGAAGATTCTACACACAGCCTGGCATCCTAAGGAAAACATCATTGCTGTAGCTACTACAAACAACTTGTATATATTTCAAGACAAAATGAATTAGGGTTGGCATTCCTAACTGAAGAGTCCACTTCCTGCATAGTTGAAATAGTTGAACCTAGCATTTGTACCTGTAAACGAAAGAGATGAGAGGTCCATTATGGCACCCCTTTCCAGTGTTTAAAAATGTGCCATATGACAACACACTTTTATAGCTACATGGAGAAAGCTCTGTTGATCCGTCACTGCGTTCTTCTCCATGTCTGCTAGCCATTTAGGTGAGGATAGGGCACTTTTTAATTTAAATGACTACTTGCACCATCTTGCCTAATGGACTAGATTGGACTGTATCAACATCGGTTTACTCCACTTTTTATGCCTTCCATTGTGATGACGTCAAACACAGGGAAAGCCTTCAATCATGCTATGGGATTTAATTGTGTAACCTCATTACTGTATCATTCGTGGCCCCCTTTTTTTATTAAATACAGCTCATTCTTGCTGTGGCTTGTAGCATTCGTCCTCCTTCTGGCCTCCTGGACTCCCCCTTTCCCTTTCATCCCCCTCCACCTAGCCTTGGTGGTGGTGTAATGAAAAAAACAAAAACAAAATAAAGCACATGAAATGGGTCCGTTTGGGGTCAGTGGTAAAGGGGGTCTGTGTTGCAACAAATGTTTTAATGAACAGTTGACTGTAATCACTCCTTGCCATGTCTGGCACCCTAAAAGAGAAAATAAGGAAAAAAAAAAACAAAAAACAAAACAAACTACTGAATAAAAGTGACAAAGAATGGAGAATCTGTTTTCTTTTTTTTAATCTACCTCTTTATACAAATACTCTGTGTTTTACCTTAGATGCATGAAAATAAAATGATGTTTTTTGTAATGATTTTAACCAGTATTAATTATTTTTCACGGGAATGAAGAGAGGGAGGGATTTCACAAGTATCTGCATTCATTCACGAATGACAATACCAGCCGTAGTATGCATTGACCACTTCCACTCCAAAACCATAAACTGCTGTCAGATTTTGCTGTAATCTGAACAGGTCAGTTACTGTTGCAGTATCCTTGACGGCTCTTTTTTAAACTATTGCTGAAATTGGAACGGGAATAGAATTTTCAGGTTTTAAAATCCATTTTATGGGACTAAGTCTTAACGTTTAGTTTTATCCTGGTTTCTTTAATGCCTTGTTTTAGGATACAGTACCTTTAATGCCTTCTTTAGAGTACAAAGTCCCCCGTGGCTTTTTAAAAAGTTGTTTGAATTCTTGTCTGGCAGTATGTTGTTATGTAGTACAAAATACCAAGTGATGACATGGATAATTACTATACTGCATTCTGAGATGCTCTATTTTCTGTATTTTATTGCTATCAGTAACTGAGTGGAAATGTAGTTTTACCATGCAAGTGTTTCTTCTGGCTTTTGGCTTTGCAAAGTTGTTGCACTTACAGAAATGTTAAATGGTGCAACAATCAGGAAATACGTGGAGTACAGAAGCTGCATGAAATAAGTGTTCCTAGTTATTTGAGAGATTTAAACTCTTCAGCAAATAAGGCTTATCCAAAGATGAACTAGATATTGATGCTTTATAAGGCTCATGAGTTTTTACCTTGAGATATTTTTGCTAATTGTGCTTTTAGGTTTACTCTTCCTTCACGGAAATGTTCAGAATGAAGTTTAAAGTCGTCGTGAACTTACCTTGACTGGGAGAATTTTCACTTTTCAGTTACCTATATTTAAATTATTTCTGTGGCTTAGTTATAGGTAGTTATTATAATGCCTCTTATTTGATCAACTAAGATAATGTTTCTGCTGTAAAATTATGGCTGGGTTAGAGATTGTTAACAAGACTACTATTGCTACCATACTTTAATTTCTTTAAGTCCTTGTGCAGTGGTTTGAAAATGTAAAAATTCTAATATTTATTAGATCTGGTTCTCTTAAATACAGTATTTGTCTTGTAACATGCATGCCTGACCATGAGCCTTTGTAAGGATTTTACCTTTTTTCACCTGTTAGCCTTGTAAAAAATTTAACTGCCCCAGGGACAGCAACTGTTTTCCAATGGGTGAATAAACCAGTAGGCCCTACTCCTTCTTACATAGCATGTGACTAATTTTACTCAAATGATGATACTTGCTAACAGTTAAGGAAACAACTTGTTGAGTAACATTAATCATGTGTATAGGTGTTCACAGCATCAGGGCCTAGGTTTATTCTTTATCTTATCGCAAGGGCAAAGAGGTAATTAGATGCTTCTTTTGCATCAGAGCTGGTACAATTCATCTCTATTTTGCAAAGAACTGCGTAGGTTTAACAACTGCTGTTTGGGGAAGACTGAGGGTCGTGGTATCAAGACTGCTGCTCTTGTGTGTATCTGTATATTGCAAATGATGCACTGGATACCCGAAATTTGCTTAGCACAGATGCAAAAGGAAGTGAGGATGTGAAGATGACACAGAACTGAACAGGTAGATTTCACATAGAACAAAGTGCAGCCTCCTAGCAATACTACATTCAAGCGAAACTGCCTCTCGGACCTCAGCTGTGCATGTTGGGGTGGATTCAGGGGTTTTAAAGCTAGTCTTGGGAAAGATTCTTGGTTTTGTCAGTAGCGGCGACTTCCTGGCGTGTCATCTGAGGTTTAATTTCTCCTCGCCAAAACCAGCTACTGACTTTGGTGTCGTACTATTCAACTAGATAATTCTCCAAGCACACTGTCCATTGACATATGCTGTAAATCTTATATTTTATTAATAAAAGTATGCATAGAATACACTTTGTCAGGTTGCTTTTTATCCTCTTTCCTGTCCCTTTCCTTTTCTCTCTTTACAGGTGTTTTTGCAATTACTGATCTCTTACCTCCTGCATGTTGAACGGTACCCCGTTCTGCTAGCTTCTGTGTTGTGATTTCTGGGCCTTACCCTAGCCAGCCTGCCAGGCAGGATGGGCGCTGGGGTAATTGTGCCCTGCACCAGCATGCACAGTTACAGAAAAGCAGCTGCTCCGTTCCAGCGGTCTCTTCAGTGCCCAGTGAAACCAATGCAAATTCTCAATTCTCGGTCCTTGAATACCGGACTAACTACAGAAAAGGAGTTCTGTTGCCTAGTGTCTTGTCTTGAAGCCAGCGATTGCTACCTAAATGCCAACAACTACCACTTAAGCGGTTGGTATCTGCAAAATTATAACCATACTCTAAGCCACAGCGATCCTATTGTCAACAATTAATGTTCAGTGTAAGTTGGTTATCCGACTGGTACAATGCTGAGGTGTGGGCAGGTTCTTTGTCTGGAGGTCCGTCACCGTTTTCATGCTAAGAAGTGTCTGCTGCCTTGAAAACATGTTGAATGTGCAGCAATACCCTGCTTTCCCTTACTGTTCTGTTGAGGCAGGACTAACTTCAGCATTTATTTAAATACCTACTCTGCTACTCTCAGCGTAATTGGAAAAAGCTCAGTGCTGACAAGCAGAAACCTGTACTTTTACCCCTCTTGGAGAGGGGCTGCTGGATGATGGGATACTAAGTGTTTTACTTTTTTTTTTTTATATTGGCAGCTCTGGAATTGGATGTTCTTAGGCACGACATAGCCAGGAGGTAACTTCCTGTGTACTGCTCTTCAGCTCGGGCTGTAGAGAAGGTGTATAGTCTCCCCGCTCACAACATACACTTCTGACTGTAATCGAACAAAAGATGTTTCCCTTTGCCCTTTCCCATGTAATCAGCTGTTGTAAATCGAAGGATTGGTGTATTGAACCGGGATGGGGAGAGGTGTGCTGGAAGTGAGGTTGCTGTGTAATGGCCATTGGTGTCCTGAGTGGCTTGTATGTGTTTGCTCTTGGCAAACGTCTTTGACCTGGTATAGAAAGGTTTGGGCTTGTGAAAATGAGCAGTGGAAGAAAGCAACAGCAGTGGCTGAAATAAAAACAGTAAGCATTTCTTTCTACTGAGATACAGCTGAGAGACTAAGAAACCGCGAATTCCGTTTCTCTACACGATCTACCCTTGAATTTTAATAATCTCAACCCTTTGCAAACAACTCATCTATTGCTTCTCTTACAAGAAAACAGCACTCACCATTTTTTCTGATGCGGGTTTTTCTGTGTCGATGCTCTCCACTAGGAGGCAAAACGTCACCAAGCAGAGGTGGGCGCTTCAAAAATGCGAGGGATCAAGGTTAGATATTGCGACTATCCCTCGAAGTCATCTTTGGAATTGCTAGTCGTTGGCAAGGACTGCATGTTTGATCAGTTGTTGCTAAATATAAAATACAAGAAAAACGTTTTCAGTACACACTGTCGCTACCTCCAGCATAAAGAAATCAACCGAGGTGTGTA
>NW_008824357.1:1205159-1207745 GCF_000699105.1 Pygoscelis adeliae | reverse complement strand
CTGCTTTTGTGTTTGCTGGATGCTGGGGTGGCATCCATCTTAGCAACAGGTTAACATTTTTTTCAGATTTGGGGCATAGGAGCACTAAATTAAGAAAATAAAAGTAATCACAGCATGTTTAAGACCCTAGATCATTCTTTATTTAAATTGCTTCAAACATTGAGAACACCTTGGAACCCTGAGAATAAAACAGAGGGATTAGCTTTGTTCAGCTCTTTGAGATAAATCAGGTGGCTTGTTACTTGTTTGATTTCAATCAACTTAAAGGCTTTTTATAACTTTCTAGATAAAAAAACCTTTTTATTGCACTTCAGTACAAAAGGCCTTTCCCAGGAGTTTACAGCCATTGTTTCTCTTCTATTAACATGTGGTTTTCTGTCCCTCCAACCTTCCTATTGTCATGGCATTTTCCAACCAGGGACTCAAATTACTTTACAAACATTAATTACATCGTTCAACTGCCTTAAGGAACCTGTGTAGTGGTTAGAGCACAGGGCTGAAAGTCAGGACTTGTGAATGCTATTTCTGGCTCTGCATTGACTCACTCTATAATCTTGATCAATTTGTTTCTGACTCAGAAATTTTAATAGTCCCACTTTACTGATAAATATTCATGCCACAAGTATTATGGCAAGTGCTTCCTGAATGATGGAGATGACAAATACTCACAATGCTAGCCTGTGAGTGTGAGGGTTGCAAAGTAGGATAGGTTTACCTAGGCAGGTTTTATATTCAAAATCGTAAGTAGCTCATTGTTCTGATTCTGATCTAGAAGGTATCTGTGGCCCTCCTCCCTGTAAACAGCTGTTTTTATTAAATCATTTAAATTATTGCTTTCTTTTTACTACAAGTAGCTAATTCTGTTTCAGTGATACCCACGGGACATCCAGATTTTCCACAAGATTAGACATTTGATAGTCATGCAGGGTATGCAGTCAAGTTGGTAAGGAAGGTCAGCGTTACGAAAGGTGGATTTCAGATGTCCACGCTTCAGTATTTGGACACTTGTCAACATAGTAAAGATGAACAGAAGATGAAAAACATTTGAAAACGGTATTTTAGTATGGGATGATTGTGACAGTTGTACATACAGGCTTTTTCTCTAGCTTGAAATAGTTCTGACACAAACAGAAGAAGTGATTTCTTTGCATGTGTAATGGGGAGGTAACAAAAGAACGAACATTGATGGAGATGGATCTGTGTGACTTCAGTCTCTGATGGCATTACTGTTACTGAACTCCTACTGTAGATGCAATAATGTAAAACCCCACAATTTATATTCTCGCGACTGCTGACAGGAGGAGTTTATGATATAAAAGGCTCCTTTACTGCTTATATATGCGTGTGAGATGGGACTTAAGTTACGAAGTTCCACCAAAAAGACACTCAGCCTCAAAGTAAACCTTGAAGTTTAAGTGATGTCAAATGGAGTGAAGTTAGTAAAGTTGATTTCTCAAACTGTGAAGGCAAATTAAATAATCATCTGTGAGGAAGTTAGTCTCACTGATTCTTTTTGTTAGAGAATGTCAGTGAAAAAGGAAATTAGAAACAGAAGAAACCTACTAAAGGTTCTGCTAACTGCCATACCAAGTATCTATGAAAACTCACTCTGCCTTGAGGAATTGACTCGTTTGATTTTCAAGATAAAATTGGCTTTTATCTTGAAATTAGTAACTTAGAAGAACCTTGTTTTCTATATATGATCATTTTATGGAAGCTACTTAGAACAGATAATTGGCACAGAAGCTTCTTGTGTTACGACTGAAGAAACCTCAGCAGGGTAAGGTAGATGTTTGCATCTATATCTCGCTGCATTTGAAAGTCTCTTCCATGGAAATTCAGTGTTACTCCCATTCTCAGTGCAGCAGTAGGTGCATAAATAGCCTGAGCTTGCCTCTTCATTTTCACATTGAAAGGAAACTGTGGTGCACACTAATAATTTCACTTTTTATAGCTGTACTTTTGCGTCCCAGTTAAGAACAAGTCCAATTTTGTTACATAGATGCTATCTTCTCTATCTTAACTGTCTGCCAATAATTTAAAAAGTTGTCATGCATGAGATTGGTTGGTCTGCTAAACACTATCATTTCAGGTAGGTATTACTTTTAATCTGAAAAACCATTAGTTCTTTCAGAGTGTCTTAACTATATTTCATAGACGTACTACTTGGCTTAAAATTATCTAAGGCAAAAGCAAGACTGATGAGAGGGGAAAGAAGTGTTCGGAGACTCCTACCATTGCGCCATGCAGGTTTGACAGGTTCTCTCACCCCCGTTGCGCTTAGGGAGGGGAATTTGCTGCAATGTCTCATGTGGAAACTCGTCTGAGCTGGAGGCTTGATGGGCACTGTGATATGCGCTTGACAGCACAGAGTTGTGAATGCCGATTCTCGTCCTCGCTGGAGGCAGAACAGGATCCATGGCCTGGAAAAGGGGCCGGAGGCCCTGGGGCTGAGCCTCCAGCCAAGGCGCGGGAAGTCTTGTCCTCTCAGCTGTCTCCCCTGAGAGGACAGCGCCGTCCGACGGCTCCAGAGAACCGTGTGAGGGGGGCCGGGCCCCTCCGGCCCGCGGTTCCCCGTGATCTCCG
>NW_008824357.1:1200139-1204177 GCF_000699105.1 Pygoscelis adeliae | reverse complement strand
TCGGTGGCTGGTATTAACAGCTAAGATGGGGATACAGCAGGGTAGGGGGAGGAGCGTGACTGTGGGAATGAGTTTATTCAGTGGCTGAGTCAATACCACTGACGTGAGCTATTTTCCTCTATATCCGGCATCTATGTCAGCTGCTCTGCTGTATCCTTTTGTTCCTGGGATAGCACTAGTAAGGCACATCGGGGGTTTTCATGTAGGCTCTCGTACTTACTTGGCAGATGCTTTTCTCTCGTTGTAAACAGCTGCTTCAACGGGTCCTTTCGTTTGTAATTATTAAGGATACTGCAGCTGAAGAAGGTGAAGAAATTGCGTTAATCATTAACTATTACCTTCGTGATTTACAATGAAGTTAAACTGAAAACGAAATATATTGGTTGGTTGATCTCCTGTAATTCAAAGTGAATTGTATTAAAGAAGAATAAACTATGCCCATTTCATAATACTGCTATTCTGTTATGGTAACACAACATCTTGTGATAACGATGGCAGTTTACAACAATGTTCACCTGAGTCAAACAGGTATTTTAGCAAATTATTCCGGGCTGTTAGCATACTTAAATAACAATTATGCTGTCTTAAAGTTGCGACATGCCTAGTGCCTAACTCGATGCTTACTTTAGAAATGGCAATCTTTGATGCTTCTGTAGTTTAATATTTCTTTTTTGTTTTCTGTAAGCACGTTAACTTACTCTGTGGGACACGTTTATCTGCTGCAAGATAGGAGCAACAAGAGATGAGTGCACTGTAAGCCTGTGCTGGATCTGCCCATGTAGATCTTATTGCTGGATCAGCACAGGCTTAGGAAAATCAATGTGATTACTGAAGGTGGTGAGCACAAGGTATGAGAGGAAATGTTTGATAGTCTGTGCTCCGTGAACAAAACAAATGCAACCAATCAGCTCCATGTAGGCTTAGTACTGCTTTCAGATGTTCAGCCGCTCCACAATGCTTTGGTGTTATAGGTACATTTTCTGCCATTATATAAGCTTTTCAGTGAACCTTTTCAGTCTAATGAGCTTAGACACTTATTCATTTTGTTCTGTATGTCATTTGTGTGTGTTTAGGGCCTTTCATTCAAAGATCCCTTAGCACTTGAATCGAAGGTCAGAAGACCTGGGAATAGAACTGGTAACTGAACCTCTGGTTTGCTGGGTTCACAAAAAAAAAAAAAAGAAGCTTGCTTGCTCTGGGAATTCTAGATGCTTCCTGTATTTTAATTATTATAAAGCTCTGTTACATATTGACAAAAAGAAGAAAGCCCACCTTAGGCAGGAACCTATCTAGCTCTGTCATGGAAAAACTGCTTAATAATTACCATTATGGGAATCTGAACAACTTTCTTTTCTTCTCTCCTTTCTCTTTTTATCTTTTTTTTTTTTTTTTTTTTTTTGGTTAATGGTGTACTTCATTGTAAAAGTGGTATTTCTTAGTTTATTCAAGCTGACCATGGCTCAGACTTCTTGTGAGCTACCAGTTTGGAGTATTTTTTAATATATATGTGTGTGTGTATATATATAAAAAAAAGTGTATATGTATATAATTTATATATTGTCCTTGATATCTCCCCCCCCAAGTGAAATCACAGAGTGAATAAACAAAATGAGACCCCTCTTCCCCCACACATTTAGCTACTGTTGTTTAAACAGTCCACCAGTTATGGAAAAATATGTAATTGAAGTCAGTGTATATCAATTCATAGTGAAAAAATTAGCCTTAGAGCATGGCCGAAATTCAAACGATTTTGGAGAAAAATACCATTCATGTAAACAGTTGTGTTTGGTTGTTTTTTTTTCCCCAGAGTGTGTGTTATTTGAGGAAGGGAGGAGAATTCTCTACCATATTTCTTAATTCTGCCACTCTTAATTGTACCATATTTCCCATTTTTACTCTAAAGTTGGAAATATGGTAAAATTAAGAGTTCTCATGTGGGTGATTAATGTAACTTCCTTAGTTTTGAAGGAAGCTTGGGGCAAAAAGCACTCTCTATTACTAGGGCAGTTTATTCTCAAATATATTCCTGTGCATTCTTTTAAAGAAGCAGAGATTTATGTCCCTCTAATCAGAGTCTTTGAAACTACTAGGGCTCTCTGGCTCCCTCTCCCAAACCGGTTGTGACTGCCGGTGGGAGTATGTAGCATGTTTTAGCCTGATGTCAGATTATGCTTCCTTGAATGTATTTTGACTCATTAAAAGTGAGGTCAGATGGAGAACGTGCTGCTTGTCATGTAAACTACTGCTCGACTTGTTGGGACTCTTTACTCACAGTTTAATTTGAGTGTTTTTCCTTTTATGGCCACAATGCGTTTTAGATAAATGGCAAGTTTTGTCAGTCCAGGATAAACGTTAATAAAGATTTTATTTGTGCATAATCTTAAGTGCTGTGGAGGTGTGTGTAGTAGTTGCGTGCTAGAGCAACCAGTCCTGATCATCTTCCACTGGGCTTTTCTCTGCCCGTGCTTGGTGTCAGAGGAAGACGTCCCCTTGCACCTTTGCCCTCTGTTCTTTTCATGTTGTTTGTCACTCACTGCTGATTTTTTAATAATAGATGTCTTTGCATATCCTGACCATTATAATTCTCCCAATAGATGCTCTTTAGTCCAAAATGGTTATTGGGGAACATACAGCTTTCTGGCCTGTCTTCTAACTGCAGTTGCCATGTGCTCTTCTGCAGCTATGGCCTCTTGCTGTAAAGGTGTTGCTTACAAGGCAAATCTACCTTCCTGATGTAGTGCTTACAATATGGCCTTTTTATTTTGAAATGTAGACACCAGCAGTCATCATAAATCTGAAATAATATGGTCTCTCTATCTCATGCTGACTAGTCTGAGCAAAGGCTGCCTCTTCCCAGTTAAAACTTCATTATCTGAAGAGCCCGGTATGTAGTACAGAGTTGGTTTACATCGTGTGATTGTGCACAAGAGCTCTGTGCACACCCTAAATTCCTTGTATGTGAATATAGCTTGGGGAAACCAGACTGCAAACCACCCAGACTCTTAAGACTATGATGCTTACACGGTCATCAGTATAATGGCGTAGTTAATTGGTACTAAGGATAAACTCTGTTTCATCTTCACAAAATCAAGCTGAAAATAGGTGAACTTGTTATGACATACATCCCTTCCTGTGTCACTGATACAGTTCCCAGAGCCAAAACTTTGCCTTAAAAAAATAAGTGCAGGCACTCTAAGGTGTGTTTCCTGATTTCAAGAAATCAGTGTTAACATTTAGAACCTATTAAATAATGTTTAAAAATTCATTTCAACTGTTGTATTCATATCTTTAGGCTTTCTTTTCTTTCTTGAATATTTTGACCTCAGTGGTGAAGATGTGAAAACTTTAAAAAATAAAAAATCAACCAAACACAAAAAACCTGAAAGCGCTCACCTTCAGATGGCATAAATTAAATTACACAGGGGTTGTGATGACATAATGTACATGTGCGAAATCATTATCTGACCGATAACGGGAAACAATATTGCATTGAAAACAGTATGCTTTTGAGAAATTGGAGATCTTTCCCTCAATAATCGTGGCTAATAAAGTGCCTGTATGGTCAAATGATTCTCGTTATATGTCTTAATGAGAAGGTTGGAATTGCAATTGAATAGGGAATGTATTAATATATTTGGAACAGATAGAGCGGTAGAAGTCTTTACCCCTCAGGACATTAAATGGTATGTTTATGAATTAAGAGTATTGCCAAAACCTGTTTGTTTCCAATTGAAACATGTCACTAATGAACATCGTGGTAAATATTGTTTTGCATTTAGTTAATTTGCCCATAAAATACAAATGAAGACGTTTAAAAACTAAAAATCCTCGACCTAACTACAGACTATATGAACTTTTTAGCAGATGCTTTTATTGTTCATGGTACACTCTTGCTCTTTTGACAAATCTTAGTGCACATGTGGATATCCCATAGGTATAACTACAAAAAAAAAGGGAAAACCCAGTAATTCTCAACTTGTAGGCTATACAGCCTTCCCTGGCTAAGGAAAGAAGAAAAGGGCAGGGGGGGGGGGGGGG
>NW_008824357.1:1194090-1200119 GCF_000699105.1 Pygoscelis adeliae | reverse complement strand
GGAAATGAAATTATTAACTGTTATTACATGTGAGAACTTTGGATTTCTCGTGCTACTCAGTTCTTTATTTTGGCTTATTAGCAGTGAAATCTTTTACTCTAAATGCAATGAAATGTATGTGAGCACAGTACTTCAGCTGTGTATGGAAACCCAATGCCTACCTCAAGCTTCTGGTGGTTTGAATTGTGGTATGACCCGTTATGGTAGGATAGGAGAGGTGGCAGATGGAATTGCATGGGAGGTGTTTGTTAGAGGGCCAGGGCAAAGAAAGTTGTATGAGGCCTGAGAATGGCAGCCTGCCTGATGTATATAGAAATCAGGGTTTGATTCAGGGCCTTTGGAAGTAGAGGGAAGAAGGAGAATATAAAATTGCGGATGGGGGAGTTGTACGGTAGGGAGCTAGGGGATGAAAATTTTGTTTCAAAAAGGAGCGTAGTAGAACAGGGAAGCGAGGTGACTAGTGTAATTGAGTGATACATAGATAATTGAGGCTTCAAACTGCAGAGAAAAACATGGCCTGTTAAAGTATTAATAGTTGAGGAGAGAGGGGACATTTTATTTGACTAGCTCTGGGGGTAGGTAGCAACAAAACATAACTTTTTAGGGGTGTTTTTGTTGATGAAAGAGGAAGAAACATGTCACTCTTGTCTCCAGTACATGTTTATGAGCTTTCCCCCAGCAACAGTGTATGTTATCTGAATTCACCATATTCATGTTTTTTTTCTGTGTCTAATTGATAAACTTAAGGTGGGTTTTAGTTTCACTGCTTTTAATGAAATGATGTCTGGCTGGCCCAACAGGTTCCTGGGTGGAGTTACAGATGAACGGCAATGGCAATAGCAATGATAATGGCAATGGGAAAAATGGAGGTCTGGAACATGTCCCTTCATCATCCTCCATCCACAACGGAGACATGGAAAAAATTCTCCTGGACGCCCAGCATGAATCAGGACAGAGCAGCTCAAGAGGTAGTTCCCACTGTGACAGGTAAAGAAATGTTTGCTGTCCTGCATACAATTTATTGCAGTTTTTATCCTGTAGATGCTAATGGAGGGGTAAAGCTTTTTCTCAGGCTTAAGTTTGTCATGCTCCAGTATTTGGAGTACTTGCTGGCTCATGATAACTGGATATCAAATAAGACATCTGACTTGAAAGATATATCGTTGCTACAGAAAGCTAAGGAATCCAGGGGTGGGAAAGAAGAAAAGAAAAAAAAAACCCATCAAGACCACAGTTAAACTTGTCATTGTCATGAATCACACGTGGAATAAAAAAATCTAATTTTACTGGCTCATTAATAATAATGTTATGTACATGTGCTTTATATTTATTCAAGCATAATAAAACATATCACTGGACTTAACAGAAAAAAATATTCTCAGAATTTGTACTCCTTGCTTTCAGTATTCTCCTTTTTTCCTGTGAAGGCAAAATATTTCTTAACTAACAATATAATCCTTCGAGGCACATATGAGCATTATGATATTCTTATGTGTTCATTGTACCTTTTTTCTAGGGAGTTTTGGGGCAGTTTTGGAAATCCTTGAGCGGTTTCTATATGTAAATTTAGCTGTCCTTCTGCTCGTGCCTCCTTTGGTTTTGATGGGTGTCATGTCTACTGTGTAGCTTATATAAGTGGTTGATCAGATATAAAACCTATTTAAAATTAGTTAGACCAGATTTAATTACTGAATGTAATAGACTGTTCGAAAATAATCCATACGAGTATTTAAAATAGAATGCTTACGTTTATAGGAAATAGTTTGTTACATCTGTGTTGCTAAGGAACTAGCTGTCAGTAGTTTAGTACTTTCCAGTCCAACCAGGAATGTTTGCTAGATGATGGTTGCATAGTTTCTTTTACTAGCATGTAATGATTTTTTCAATCATTACCCACGTTTTAAGTGAATGAAGACAGATTCCTCTTTTTTTTCTTTTTTTTTTTCTTTTTTTTTTTTTAAACTTAATTTTCCACTTGTTAACTTTTTGGTAATTCTTTTCCCCTTTTGACAGTTGAAGTAACATACAAGAAAGGGGAGGTACTTTGATATTTTGCATTCTTTTCTAAAAGTTCTAAACAGTAATTTGCTCTTGAATGTGGTGGTTTGGGGTTTTTTTGGGTATTTCTAAAATACACCTTTTTCGTGAAAGCTTAAGTCAGGTTAAAAAGATGCCCTTAGCGATTTAATGAGACACACCTGCATTGGTGCATCATACAGCATTTTGTATTGTTCCTGACTTAAATTCTCTAGCGTTTCCTTGGTTGAGGTGTGATAATTGATTAATTTCTCAAGTAGATTAGCAAATTTTTAATATTTAAAGTGAGGCTAACAAGGGGAATATGTATTCTTGCCAAGCATTAAAAGGTGTTTTGATGTGTGATGTTTCTGCTTGTAATGATACAAAAAGAGGTATCATTCACAATATTGGCAGTGTTATCTAAAAGAAGGAAGGGATCTACATCTTTTGTGTAGCAGTTGGAAGTTTTGGACAATGCTTTCTTTGCTTCAGTGGAAGGACGGTCAACCCTGTTGAGAAAGGTAGGATTACAAATGGAAAAAAATTGAAAAGATGAGGGGGTTTGGAAGACTTTCTAACACTGATATTTGTGATCTGAAAGGTAGTGTAGTCTGTAACTCATCTGAATAGTGCGCAGAAGTGCATGTGGAAATGATTCAGCTGAGATGCTATTTACACTAATGATTCTTTAGGTGACAGTGTGGTATGACAAAATGACATAATGAAATCAATTTTTCTTTAGCCCTTCACCTCAAGAAGATGGACAGATAACTTTTGATGTGGAAATGCACACAAGTAAAGACAGTAGTTCTCAGGTATTTTCTTCATTAACCTTTAAAATACATTAACTTTAAAAAAATATATTTTGAAGTTGTGGATATTGTATATAGATCATATAGATGAGTATTAGGAGTACTTGAGGGGTAGAGCAAGCTCTCTGTCAGGTCAAAAGGTCTAAAATGTTATGCATTTTATGTGTCAAAAAAAAAAAGCATTAAACTACTGCTTGCAAGCAACTTTTTTTTTTTTTCGTTCTGAGACCCTAAACTTGGCTGTTAGCTGCAGTACAAGCAAATGAATTAAATAAACCTTATTTATTCAAAATTTGGAGATGTCCCTTAGTCATTTGGGTAAGGCTGTTTACTTGTCTTGTACTTTGAGTAAAAACCTGCAAGAACAATCTTCTTTATTAGAACTTTATATAGTACCTCCCTGTAAATAGGTATAGTAAATAATTTTTGTGCACTCAAGCTTAGGTTAGTTTAACTAAATTATCTTTTCTTTTAAGGGGTTGTTTTCAGAATAAAGTTTTTTATTAAATTAAAACACATTTCAGAACAATTATTGTTAACAACGAGGCAGGGTTAGTAAACTTTGTTTAGGCTTACATTCTGTATTAATTGAAATTTGACTTGCAGAGATTAATAGCTTTGGAGTGAGGGGGGAAAAACAAAGCTCCATCTCTAAAGTTGAGAAATCCCCTGCTTAGTAGCAGTCATATTGTTGTTTAACACTCTGCTTGTGCTGTGTGTGTCAAACCTGTTTTGTTTTTGAAATGTTTATGTTTCTGCACAAGATTTCAGGGTGTTCAGTTTATTGCTCTACAGATAGTCAGCTCACATGATAGTGAGTAATCTCTGTAATACAAACTGAGAGGAGACTAATGCTGAACTCTTAGTTTGATCATTTAATAGAATTTGCTGCCTTCAGCAATATAAATAAAAAGCATTCCTGGAAGAATGAAACCTTGCATTTCAGTTTGTCAAAGACCTGGCCGAACAGTGGGACTGTTGCAGTTCTGCCCTACAGAGCCAGAACGATCCGAATGAAGTTGTTGGTTAGGTCTGCCATCTCACTTTTGTGACTGTCCTATTTGATTACTTCTGGTTTTGGTATGGTTCCCACTTTAATGTTGTAAGTGGTTTATCTTATTTTACTAAGGGTCACTCAGGAAATTGTTTTACTACTAAGGAGGAGTTTGTACCAAAGTCAGTGGCGTTCTCTAGTCTTTCTAATTTATTTTTTTCCTATACAGTAACATTTGCATCTAATGATGTAATGCTAAATCTTTGGATCAAGGCAATTGTAGTGAGTGCTTGCCTTTCTCTAGTGCCTCTGGGATGCACCCAGTAGAAGCTGCTAGTTGCAAATAATATAAATTCTAAATGACTAATAACACCTTTAAAAAAGAGAAAATACTGCTTTTGAAACCTTTTTATTAGGCTGTCTTTCTGTGCTTTAGCCACGTTCTGTACAGTTTAAATTGAATGCCATCAAACTAAAGTTTTTGCCATTTGTAAAAGCTTTGTTTAATTTTTTTTGCGTAATGCTGGTTTGTTACATTTAATTAAAAAATAATCCTTTTTTGTTAGTTTTAAAAAAATAAAACAACTTGCAATGATGTGGAAGTCCTGGATATAGTAACAAAATTTGTGGTGTACTGACTTCTGCAGATCCTCCTGTTAGCATAATAAAATCTCTTCTAAATAATCAGTAGGCCAAGAGCACTTGTTTGTTTATCAGGTGCCACCATTTGGTACTTATCATTTTACCACTGTTGTTGTTGCTCTCAATTTAACACTGTAAGGAGGAGCTAATTGAGTGTTATAAGGCTTGTCCCATGTATATTTTCAGTCTGAAGAAGAAGCAGTAGAAGGAGAGAAAGAGTTGGAAGTTTTGAAGAAAAGTGCTGACTGGGTGTCAGACTGGTCAAGTAGGCCTGAAAACATTCCTCCCAAGTGAGTTAAACTCTTTTTTTTAATGAATATTTTATATGAAGAAGAGAAGTCACAATTGCATGGAATTACTCTGGCTCTCCAAATAAGATCATCTTAGAAAAAGATAGATTTCTCTTTGAGGAGGCTACAAAAAGTCAAAACAATGAAGTATGAAAATCTTAATAGCAACGGAATTACCTTTTTATTGAAAGTAATATAAATCCACAGCAAGCTGATTACAAGGTTTCTTGACAAAATTATAGTTATTGGGAGAGCTGGGTACTTGGAGCTGGGATTCATGGGATTTAGTTTTGGCTTATTGAATGGAATAGTGTTGAGCAAGTCTCCTAAATTCTCTGTACCTTTTTTTTTTTTCTATGTAAAATATGTAATGTTCATCCACGGAAGGGGAAACGTTGAGATCCTTGAATGCAAAGCATTTTTATTAAAATAGAGGATGCTGTCTAAATCTGGCAGACTTCTGTATCTCTGTTTGGAACAAAAAATGAGGCTCTTGCTAACAAATCACATCCTGAAATTCCCTCTCTCGGACCTACCTCTCTCTTCAGCTACTGCTCCCTTTGTCTCTATACTGTCTGTGTAAGTGGTCTCTCCACAATACCTCCTATTATTCTCTTTGATTCCTTACTCTGTGTAAGGGATCTCTTGCTTTGATCTGTAGCTCTTTGTACTTTTTAAAAAAAAATGTTCCTACAGAGATCTGTGCATTTGTGTGTGGGGGAAAAAAAAAACCAAAAAAATCTTGTTGAATTTTTCCCCCTTCCCCCTCTTCTTTCAGGGAATTTCATTTCAGACATCCTAAACGTTCCGTGTCTTTAAGTATGAGAAAAAGTGGAGCAATGAAAAAAGGTGGCATTTTCTCTGCAGAATTTCTTAAGGTTTTCATTCCGTCTCTGTTCATATCTCATGTTTTGGCTTTGGGACTAGGGTAAGTATTAACCTAATTCTCACTTCAACTTTTGCATCTGGCTTTCCTTTTCCACTTTACTTGTATGTCAGGTGTCTGCTGAAAAGGGCTTTATCTAGAATAACTAGAGTATTGTTGCACCTTGCCCAAGAATGACTTGGTGCACTTTTTGAAATGCAGGAAAACTTTGCAGCAATTGAAAACTTTGCAGCCATTAATATGTTTTATTTCTAGAACAGATCATGCATTTTCAATATAAGAAACTTGGATCATCATGAATTTGCAAATAACCTTTGCAATTATAACATATGCCATTTGATTATCCGCGTCTTCTGCTTAAATGCTTCAGGTTATAATGTAGGGAA
>NW_008824357.1:1171855-1194077 GCF_000699105.1 Pygoscelis adeliae | reverse complement strand
AAATGCTTCAGGTTATAATGTAGGTAAAGTAAGAATAGAATAGGTGGAAACTGTTGTAACATTTACTAACCATTACAAAAACACGTTGTACAAATAATGATGCTGAAGTTCTGTGTGTGTGGCACATACTCTGTAATTTGCAATGTCTAATGCTGCAGTTGTGTGATAGTACTGAAAGTCAAGGTTTGAATACTTGAAGATATGTAAAATACTGGATGTGTCCTGCAAGATCAGCTACGACTGCTCAGCAATGTTTTCATTGCCTGCGTAATCCAACATAATCTCTCATCTTGCTTAAATCCTTGTGTTATGTTTATCCATCTTACGTTCTTCTGTGATGGGGGCAAAGACATATATACAAAATATATTTTTATTTAGCTTCATATTTGTTTCTGGGGGTATAGTCCAAGTGTCTCTTTAAATTCTTGTAAACTATCAAATAAATTGGGAGGATAGAATATATGAGAATATATTGTAAGATATTTGTACTATAGCAAAACTGTGTATTTCTGCGACGAATTAAATCTTGCCTGGATTTATTTGTTAGAGGTCAGCGTTTGCGTAGATCCTCAATGCTCAGTGTTTTAAAGCTCACCCCCTCCCTTTATAGGCAGTACTTTATTTGTTTTATCGTAATAATCTGGGAGTGTTGCTTGGCTGTTCAAGAGCCCCTGTGTTGGGTACTCTGCAAACAACACAAAAGCTTTTGGACTGGGGTTTTCAAATGAGCTTGGGACTGGAAGAAACCCACTTTTACTGAACATTGATTGCATTGGTCCTTCTAGGCTCATCTGAAAATCTCACTCTTTAAGTAATTTTATAGAAGAGAAGCGAAGTCCTTGGAAGAATCTCATCAGACTTACTTGAAAGACAAATTAGAATAGCTGAGTGCGTGAGGACTGTTTGGAAAACAGGGAGTATTTCTCTGAAATACGATATGCCTTATACTTTTTATTTCAGCATCTACATTGGAAAACGACTGACCACACCTTCAGCCAGCACTTATTGAAAGATGGAGTGCAAAACCTGGAAATCCACGTGACCTGTGAAGGTGTTACTGTCTCATTTAGTACATTTGACTTGAGACCATTTTAAGCATGACCCTGACTTCACCCTTTCCTTACATATCCAGGTTTTCGCTAACTCTGGAATTCAGTATTGTGTTGGAACTCTGCTGAGGTGTTTCACTATCCACATTCTTTCCCTTTCTCCTCCCATTCCCCTGCCTCTTGGCCTGCAAGACACGTCAGAGTTGCTGAACGGAGTTTACAACTGTCTATATGTTGCAAGGGCTTCTCTCAATGCAAAATGCCACCAGCAAGTTTTAATTTTATCAGTGATGCTGTTGCCTCTTTAGTGCAACCTGACTTCAATTGCAGTTGTGCATGGTATAAATGTTGACTGTATTATGGTGATAAAATTAACAGTCTCTTTGGAAGAAAATTATTGATTGGAGTGAAAATGAATTTCTCTTTTGAAAAACAAGCTGGTTGTGAAATAAACTAGGAAATCACTGGCAATAAAAAACAGTTTAAATCAGCTTTTGGGGGAATTTACTTGGCCCCTTGGATTGGCTAACACCATTTGATTTGCAGGAGGCAAAGACTGCATAAATTTTAAAGTAGGATAACTAAATCCATCAGCATATTTTAATATTAGGTAATTGTTGTAATCTTGTCTTTTCTATGAAGTCAGCTCCTTATTCCTTGTAGGAAAACCTGTCTGATGCCTAGAAAATAGTAGAAAAATTGCATTGTTTGCATGTGAAGAAGCTTTTCTTTTCCTTACCTGTTTTCTTAAGGGAGAATTTTAAATGTGAAATTTTCCTTTTAAAAGTAGTTTTAAATTAAGGAAAAACCCAACAGCTGTAGGTGTAGTTAGACTCTGTATAAAAGGATATGATTCTGTTTGTTGTGGAACCATTTACAATTACAATGATATGGCAGTTTCAGAAAGTAAAGCGTTTGACTTATCTTTAAGGGGGACAATCTTGCAGGTGCGTAAAGATTCAGAAGTTGTAAAGCTCTGAAATGTCTTCTGCAAATGAGTTTTCAATATTCCTATCTCTCATTGTTTACTGTACAATCTCCTTTGGGGATACGTGGAATCTGAAAGTCACTTGTGATGTCTCATGTTAGATAGACTTCTCACTAATGTTGTTGAACTTTTATCTTAGGGAACATTAAGCCTTGTCCTCCTTCAGTGACACTTCTTTTCAAAATGTGAAGCTTTAGTACCAAATTGTTACAAAGCATTGGGACAGTCATGTCCTTAAATAGATTTTATTGGATTTCAGAACATGTAGCATGACTCTGAAGGATAGAATACTCTTTTTTTTATATATATATGAATATAAAAAAAATATATATAGACTTTAATACTAAGTATTTAGGGAACCAATGCTAATTTTAAGAGTAGCAAAAATCTCGTTTAAATAAAAACTTCAGTAGGCTGACTTGTAGAAAATTATAAGAAAATACAGTCAGCCCGTTTGGAGAGAACAGCTACCTATAATTGTTTGCTTGCATCAGACTTTATAAAGTTGATTATTTGATATAGCAGTGATCGCTTGAAACAGTTGATGCATAGAAGCTAAATCCCAATGAGATCTGGTTTAAAAGAACTTAGTTAGCTCCCAGGAACTAGAAAGTTAAGTATAAATCCACTGCTAAACTGTATGTATTTTTATTCTCTACTTCTGAATGCTGTTAGAGAATGCTTTCAGGGTGAAAGGGCAGTCTAACAACAAATTCTCTTGAAGACATCTGCTTTTTTTCTTGTAGTTGTGAGTGTTAGTGGCACTTGAGTTGCCTACAACTGCATATTTGTTTCAAGCGTGGATATTGGGTTTCACCCAAAGGTGGGGGAGGGAAGGGGGACGTGGTGAAGGGTGTTTTAGATAGTATCAAGTACATCTTACAGTCCTAAAAACTGAGGGGACGGGAGAAAGGCTGAAACACTTTCAGTTCTAATTACAGCACCTTGTTTTGTATGGAAATTGGAATAGTGGAAAAATAGATTTTTACTAAGTAGGGAGTACATTTAAAAAAAATAATCACCCCTTTCTAAATTAAAAGGTAATTCTTCTTCAGAATATCTGATAACTAATATTGCAAGCTTGTGGCTAGAGTAGCAACACAGCTTATAATATTTGAAGGAGCCGTGAAGTAAAAATTGTGAAAACTATAGATGAGGAATGGATATGTGATCACTGTAGCACTTGCTATGATACAATGCAGTATTTATTGATACCCTACTATAAGCTTCGGATGAAAGTCTACACATTCTAGTTTTACAATGAACAGAAACAGATTGTTGTATAATTTGAAAAGGGGTTTCAACTATTGATAGTTGAAGTTTTGTTAAGATAAATGTTGTTTAAAAAGCTTTATACCTGTTTACAGTTTTGGGAAAAAAAAATGCAGGCTTCATTTTTCTTACATTCAGTGAAAACTGGCCTAGAATACTTGTAAATAGGATCAAGAAAAAGAAATGCATAAACTCGCACATAAAAAATGCAGCAGGCTAACTTAACTGCAGCAAATGCATATTTACTTACTGTTTTAAAAAGTGAAAGCTGAAGATTGTTAGAAATTCAAATTTTTTAATTGACATTTGTTGAAATATTGGAGTTAACTGAGCCAAAGTGATTATGCATTCTTCATAAATTAGTTAGCACTTTGTAACATTATATACAGTTTACAGTACATGTATAAGTTGTAGCTTATAAACATTTTGTGCCATTAAAGCTCTCACAAAACTGGTTGTCTGAAATTACTTCATGCTGCGCCTTTCTTCTCTTTTTCTTTATTCTGTTTTCTTTTTTTACAGGATTGCTTTGTATAATGTTTTATGAAACTATTGTGTTCTGGGTTATATGAACATTGAAGCCGCTGTTTATAGACTGGAGTAATTTTTCAAAAGATTGGGGGGTTTTTTGGTGACTTGGGATCATCCACTTCTTTTCCTGAAGCACTTCATAAAAATATTTCCATTGTCAGCATTGTATACCTGCGCCAAGTCCTCCAGCACCTTGTCAAGGAAAACTTTTAAAGCAAAATAATGTAGTGGCATATGAAATGTAAAGTAGAATTGATGAGATTTTGTATAATTGGTCAACTCTATTGTACTCCTTGTATTTCTTTTCTGGTTCCTAATTCTGTTAAATTTGCAGATTAAAGAATAAGGGACATAAACCCTAATTGTTAATCTGCCTTCATCTTCTTGGTTCAAGAGCACTAGTTATTTCTAGGAGTATGGTGTGGAGAGTTGTTCATTCGAAGTGTGAAATGTCATCATTCTGATACTGTTACTAACCATTTTAGTTACCTAGTGATTCTTTTCCCTCCGTTTTTAAAGTAAAAATCCAGAACTTTGTGAAAATGTTTTCGGTTTGTTTTGGTTTTTCTGTTTTTTGTTTTTTGTTTTTTTTTTTCCCCAGAAGACTAAGATAGATACAATTATAAATCCTACTTTAAGAAAGTTTAGATGTCTGGGGCTTACAGTGGAACTTGGGCTTGAAGTTTTGAATTACTGCTACTTTAAAACTGCTTTGGAGAGTAGGGTTGTGGGGGTTTCAAGCAGATTGTTTCTCTGTAGCCAACTGAGAAACACATTTGTTTAGTAGGTGTTGCAGGAAAAAAAATTCTTTGTGTGCTTCAAAACTTTTTTAGTTGTAATGCAATGTTTTGCGAAAGAATAAATACAAGACAATGTTACATAAAGCAGCAGTACCTTTGCACTAAGATTAGTCTGGTATAAGTCACATTTTGATGGAGTTTGAGGACAGTCTTCAAGTTTCTTTTCATTCTAGTACAAGAGTGTTCAAGTAAAGATTGAAGAGAATTTTGGATTTATTTGCATACTTAATTTAGAGCAGCATAGTGATAGTGCTTATCTGTTCAACTAAATGCAATGTTTCTAGACAAATGAGCTGCACAGTGTCTAGCTTTCCTCTGTAATCAGCACCAAGAAGCGTGTTTCGTGTTACGTTCTGGGAAAGTTACCTTCTACCTTTACTTAACTACAGTGCACCTAGAGATTTAGCTAAGTTAGCTGTTCATGTGAGACCGACAGGGGACGTTGAGTCCTACTTACACTCTGTTTTCAGACTTAACTGTATACATATGAAAAGATTAGTAGAATTTACTCTGAATTCTGTGTTTTATTAAAAAGTTCTATATAAAAAAATTATTTATACGTTTATGTGTGTGTGCATACAGATAAAAAGTCTATCTAAAAATGAAATCCTGATTCTGTGCAAGTGTTTGTAGGATTTTTGCCTTGTACTTAGTTATATATGAAGACTCCTTTGTGGTTTGGGTCTTGAAAACCAAATAAAATGCTAGGACTCTTGAACTATGCTGTATAGTTCAATCATCACTTTAAAAACAAAACTAAAACCTTAAGATACTCCTGGAAAAATCTTGTGCTGCATACAGCATCCACATGAAAAAGAAAAAGCTAAATTAATTTCCGTTTCGTTAAATCACTCTGTGTCCTGCACTGTATGTCAGCTTGGCTAAGCGCAGCTGACTCAGCCAAACTTCTGCTTGCAGTACTTAAAGCATGATTAGTCTTGACATTAGGGGGAAAGCGAGTGGTGGTTTTCCATGAAGGAAAGTAAACATGACTTAACTTTTTGAGCGGCTGCCAGAAAATTGAGAGTATGGAAACTAGCATTTTCTGTTTTAAACTGTTTCCTAACGCTTTTCTGATAAGATTGTGGAGTTTGTTTAGAGACACTTTTTTTTTTCATTGGTACAGTTTGTTTAACTTGCAGTTTGTCGTCTAAAGACAAATTAATGAATTTTAAGGCCAGAAAATACCTTAAGAGCTTATTCTGGTGTATATAATGAAAGGGAAGAGTAGTGAGTCTTACAACTGTTTAAATTGTTACAGTTAAGGTATATAATTTAGATCACAGAAGGATGCATATATCCTTGCAAAGGTTTCAGTGTATGGTGTTATGCTGGACCTCCCACTTGATTCAGCTGTTACAGCCTTTAACTTACATCTTTCTTTGGACCGAAGTTTAAATTTCAGCTACTGGATTCCGGAATGCCTTTCTGTGGTAGACGAAGGAGCCTTTGACTCTCAGGTAGCATACTCCTTATAGACTGTGTTTACTAAATAAGTGTTTAATGAAAATCTCTGTATTTTAAGACAAATTTTCTGGGAATTTTCACGACCTTTTACTACTGACGTGTAACATGCATCTAAATACATGCTGGGAGACAGTCATTTATCTGTGACCAACAGAACAATTATGTGTGCAAAATCTTCAGTGAAACATACTGGTTACCTCTCCTTTCCTAAAAAAAAAAAAAAAAAAAAAAAAAAATTCTCATTTACTTTAAAAATACTACATGAGCTTTTAACCAAACAAAATATGAGGTGCATGTGTGGCATTTCAAACGGAAGCTACGCTCATCATTCTTCCAGATTGTTTTGTGAACAGGGGCAAGCAATTTGATTGTCCTTCAGGTAAAGAGCTTTTGTGGGACGATTCTGACAGATCTGCAGCTGGAACAACATGCCTCCTCTGCAGCTTACTGTTGATTGAAAACCTCTTGCTTCTGCTTTTCCATTATTCACCGTAAAGTTCATTGCTTGGATGCTTCTGTTCTCATCTTGCTTCATTGCACTCCTCTTTCCTATGGTCTGCCCAGTCTTCTCTGTCGAGTGCTGCTTCTGTTTCCTTCATTTGCTTATGTTTTCATGCTGCTTCTCATTTGTGGTTAAATAACATGAGTGAGCACAGTCTCTTTGTGTACCCACGTATTTCTTGAAGAATTTCAGTTACCGAGACAAAATATGGCCTTGTTTTGTTGTGTATTTCCCGGTTCCATGAGATCTGCAATTTCTTCAGGTAGGTATGTGGTCACTTACACAGCTTCAGATCTTGCAGTCTGTTAATCTGTGGTTGATCTGTGTAATTGGATCTGGTAAAGCCCAGGAGGGTGTGTAATCAAGAGTCACTGTTTTGCTTTCACCTCAAAGGAAGTAGGTTATAAAGAAAGTAGTCTGTCATGTTTCTAGGTAAGAGGGTGATGCGGGCTTAATAAGTAAGGTAAATTTGGATTAATCTACAAACTTCGAATCATCTTCTGAACTTTTCTGTTGGAGAAGTCCTCCTGGAGGATGCTTTGTGACCAGTGTTCACTTCCAGTGCTGCTGGATAAAACATAATTGCTTACAGCTCTGAATTTCATACAGAAGGGAGCTCGCAGGAATAAGTCACTATTTCTGCTAGTGTTTTGCTTCTCACTGGAGATGAGATGAAGAAGAAGCTATAGCTGCCAATATTTGAGTTTCAGAAAGACTAGTTAAGTGTTGGTGAGAGGGTAGCGAATCCAGCAGGCGCAGACAAAAGTCCCAGTCATCTGCCTGATGCTCTGCAGTCTGCTTCAGAGGGGCAGAGGTCCATAATAATCCCTACCTGTACCTATCGGCGTAGCAGAACAGCCAAGGTCTGAATGAGCTGCAGAAAGTGGCCTCCTGTGCAGCGCAGCGCCAGCGCTGGGACAGCGTGGCAGAGCTTGGCATGGCTGTGCTGCCCCAGCGCTGGGAAAGAACAGTGTGTTCCTTTTCCTGAGGTTATCTAGTTGGCTCTAGTTGCAGGATTCTGCTTTTTAAAAATAGATATTTTTGTAAATACTGATAAGGTAGGAACAAGTGTTCATATCGAAGTCAACAAGAGCAAGATGGATACCGGAGTTGGATTTTTCAGCTTGATCTTTGCAAACTCAGGAGTAAAGCCTTGTAGTGTGTGTGACTATGCTATCCAGAGTTGGAGCAGTGCTCAAATACTTTTGCAATGAGTGTGACGTAAAAATGTATTTGTACTCATAGGCTTTTTAGGTGCTGCTGAGTTACTTGGGTTGAAAGCTGTGTGCCTAGAGTACAACCTACAGCCTCCTTGTGAATTCTCACAGAGGGCCTGGTTTTTTTCCTCTCACGTGAGTAGGCTGTACCAGAACCAGAAGACTATACGGACTTGCTTACTTGATGTACCAATTGTCATTTTGTTTCAGAGTGAGAAGCAATTGACAATTACAGCTGCATCTTTGAGAGCACTGTCTGACAGGTAGAAGAGATCTCTGGGGTTCCTACCAATTATTTTAATAGCCTGCTTCATTGGGTGACAATGTTATGTGCCCATTTCCTATTTCTCCTCCGAGATGGCAGCTGCAGTGAAGTACCTGGTGTAAACACAGCATGTGCTTGCAAGCCTCAGTTTGCAGCATTGCAGCTTACCCTGGTCTGATGCTGGGCTTCGCTTTTGTGTGCTAAGAATTAGGTCTTGTCTAGATAAATTAACAGAGATGTCTGGGGGAAGTCAGAACATAACTCTAGCTTTAAATTCTCTGCTGTCTTTTTGCAGGGTTACAGGCATGATTGGGCTGTCTGCCTGGAGATGAATTGCTTTTAACACATTTGGGATAGAAATACAAAGACCGTTAGCTGCACAGTGTCATAACAATGAGTTAAAATTATCAGTGACTTAGAAGAGGAAGCTTCTTCCTCCCACTGAAATTGCTGAACAAAAATATGAATCTCCAGAACCAGCAGGAAGTTCTTACATGGATCACTGCCAAAAGCCTAATACTCAGAAACGGATTTTTGCTATGCATTGTTGTTTTGCCTCCGCTGTGTTCTCTGTGTGTGTATGTGCAAGTGTGTGCATATGCACGCTGGAGTGGAAAGGGGAAAGAGAGGAGGTGTGGCAAGATAAGCATCAGCAGTGAAAGAGTGAGTCCTTTCCCAGTGCTGTAACAGTTTCCTATAGGCTTCCCTGCTAGGTGAGAAATAACGGCTGCATGAGAAACCTCCCCAATTGGCTGGTAACATAGTGGTATGATAAGTGATGTCACCCTGGCAGGCCTATTCACAAGATTGTGTTCTGGCACTTTTCAGGCTTGGGCTTTTATTTCTCAGTAGAAATGTGTATGAGAGAGAGAGAAAATGGTGCTGAAATGTGCCATGTTCCATTTTCTTCTGCAAAACTGAGAGTCACGTATAAATCATTACTGTTCCACTTAGGAGTGCAGTCAGAGCAAAGTTAATGTAAAATCAGTTGAGGGGGGAATTAGATTTCAGTACTTCTGCGCAAGAGTTATGGGTTTCTGAAGAGTAGGCAAAGAGCTGCCGGAAATGTTTACGCTGATGAATGCACAAGGAAGACAAATGCAGTGGCACTGAAAGTATGATGTTAGTCATGAGCGTTTATGAATAGGTAATTGGATGAGTGTAACAAAAAAGAAGAAGAAAAGGCACAACAGAAGAGATTTTCTTCCCAGCCTGTGTCTCTCTTAACCCTCTGACTCAGGGTTTGTGATACTGAATTCTACAAACATACGAAGATGTCTTTTTTTGCCCCAAAGCGCTTGTATGTTGTTCTTGATATACATACCTAGTTGAGCATGCAAATTTGCATGCGTAATTGACACACCCACTGAAAGCCAAAACAGTACAAGCTATACAATGTCACCATTTACACCTTTTTCTTACCAGTTTATATTTTACTATTTACCCCTTCTGGTGAATTTGACCTTTTTTTTTTTTTTTTTTTTTGTTTTTTAGCTATACAATGTCACCATTTACACCTTTTTCTTACCAGTTTATATTTTACTATTTACCCCTTCTGGTGAATTTGACCTTTTTTTTTTTTTTTTTAATATGGTTTACTTTGAATTTGTTCTCCAAGCGTTAAGGATAGGTTTGTTTTTGGGGGGGTTTTTTTGGATTGGGTTAGAAACATGAATTGTGGTTTTGTTTTCCAGGATGAGTACTTAAAGGAGCAGCCTTCTTTATGCCACTGACTTAATACTGGCTTTAGGAAAGTCTTTGTGACTCGGTCCTCATCTGTAAAATGGAAATATTAACATACCGTAGGAAGGTGTTAATGATGTCATTTAAAAGCAAAAGATTTCTATAATCCTTTTGTGTAAAGATCTCAAACGCCAATGATAATTTTTCCAGATTCTCAGCCAGTGTAGATAATTTTAGTGTCAGCAAATTGTATGCTGTGTGCTCTCTGACCTGTTCTGGTTTGATTAGTTTTTGAAGTAGATTATATGGTATGTCTGTCTTTGCTTATAAGGCCAGATTTGATGACCCATGAAGCAATTACTACATTTATATTCCTATAGAAGAATATTCCTATGAGACTCAAACTAGTGTGGAACTCGATTTTTGGTGAGCTGTTTTTGTGGGCCATATCTTAGTGAAGTAATGAGATGATGGTCTTTAATCTTAAATTACTGGTTTGAACTGGACTCGCGTGTTCGCATGCTGAGTCAGTAAGGGTATTTTTAATCTGTGTTTTTGATAGATAAAGTGTAATGTGAATATTTCACATTCATATACAGTACAACGCCATACTTGTTCAGCGTGGTCAGGCAACGTGATTGCCGTATGAACTGTACCGTGAGGGTCAGGATCTGAAAATCTATTGCCTTGTTTCTGCAATTAATTAATACATGTGGAGCCTCACTGGAGAGCGGTGGGTCTGTGTTTGGTGTCTGTGGGTATCAACTTATTTGTGTGAACCAAACTGGGGGATTATGGCAAATTCTGTCATGCAGCGTAGCTGAAGCCTATAGACATACTTGTGCATTAGAATGTAGATGATACGAAGTAGGGTGACTGATGCTGTCATGTTAAGATCCTTTCTCTTTAAGTGCATACACAGAGCCTGTTACATAATCTATTCCCTACCATTTTTATCAGCAAGGAAATCTGCATTGTTCTCGAGGCAGAATCCAGCGGCCTTCCCAGACCTCCTATGGAGAGTGATGAAAACCTCATTGGTAAGCCTGAAATGCTTTTATCACATGCAGTGGGGCAGTGAGCCAGAAACCTAATGATGATCTCTAGAGGTTAGGCAGAGCGATTAGAATTTTGGTAGGACAGAATAATTTAAACCTTCTGAAGGTTTTTATCCAATGCACCACTAAGTATCATCTTCTTTTGACTTGAAGAGAAATGGGGCTTGATTAACACTCAAATGTAGTGTGCTGGCATCACTGGTTTCTTCCTTAGAACTAGGATTATGTTCAATCATCAGCTGCTTTTTCCTTTTCCTGAAGTAAGTTTCTGTCTTTTTGGTCAAGCTTGTAAAAGCTGGCTAAATGCGTTTGATTGTATCATCTCTGCCTGAATTTGCTAGCAACCTGAAACAACAGCTTTCAGATGGATGAACTGTCCCATGCAGGACTGTGTTGGCTGTAAGACTTGCTGTCAGAGGGCTCCGCATGACAGATCGTGTGCTAGAGCTGGGTCACACACCCAAGCTGCTGGGGGAAGGCTGTGGCAAAGAGGGTCAGGGTGGATGCTATCCAGTGTCCTTGCATCTGTCAAAAGAGGACTGGCCTAAAGTATCAGGAAGAGGGGCCGAGGCTTCTAGGCAGGCTGGGCACTGGGTTAGAGTTACAGTAACCCAAGCTTGTGCTATGCCTCATCCTTCACTGGGAGTTGTAGATTTCAGCAGGGTCAAGCAAAGGCTTATTTTCTGAAGAATGACTATATGAAATATAAGCAGCTCTAATTCATCAACTGTACTGATAAGAGACGTGGGTTAAGTTCCCCATGTACAGGCCTTCTTTTGTGAGACGTAAGTGCTGCCCAGGCCTTAGGCCAGATCTCTGCTCAGAAGTGAACCTCACTCTGACCTCTTGTGAAGCAAATGCAGAGCTCTTCTTGGGTGTTGTGACCTCCCAAGTGATTCTGGGTTGCCATGGCCACGCAGCATATTAGTGGCAGTGAGTCTAACTCAAAGGTGAGTCTTTCCACTGGCCTCTGCAGGCTTCAGAGTGAGGGACAGAGCATAGGAGTCTCAACTGACAGCTATTCCTTCTGTCTTGTTAGTGATCTGCATTCCCCAGCCCGAAGCTGAGATTGAGTGGTGGTCTGGCACTCAGGAGCCAGCATGCTAACACGCTTCTTTTTCTGAGCTCTTACGCTGCATTAAGTTCAGTTCTGTCTCCAGATGCTCTCCATACAGCACTTGAACATGCTGTGCTGCAATTAGTCTAGCAGGTGCCCAGCACTACAGTTTATTATTAGCCATCCCTAATACCGTGCTGCAGATGCACATGATGCTTTGCAAAGAGAGGGATGGAGATTCCTTACCCCAAGCACTCATTTGCCTTTTGTTCCTGAAACCTCTACTCCCTAGCAACTCGGTGCCTCACAATGGTTTCTTCCCCACCCCATGTGTATTCTGACAGATAATTAACCTTTCAGCAGCTTGATTAACCAAGAACTCCTGCAACCTACCCTTCCTGGTAAAGCAACAACTTCCCTAGAAAACCACACTTTTCTCTCTTCCCGGCTTGTGTTTTTTTTAAAAACTAAATCAATGGACACTGATACTTCGTCACGTGGCTTTTGTGTGTGTTGGTCCTGTGTAACATATGAAGGAAACCCAATATCTGGCTTTTGGCTAGAGCAGATTATAACTTTGAAAGGTTTAAAAAAAAAAAATCACCTATGACCTAGGTAAAACTGACACCATATTTTCTCACAACTGTAGAGATACTTTACTATTTTGAATGTTTAAAAGGAAGTCTGCAGTCTGTCTTTTTTTTTCTTCTCTCCCCTCTTGAGTGGGGGGATACTTCTTTGAGATAAAAGAAGTTGTTTCACTCAGTGCATAGATTACATTGCGTTTCACTTTGAGGATAAGTACAAGGAGATTTGGCCCAAGATAAAGGGGAATAAAATGAGTGAAATCTATATCTAGTTGAATGGTCATATGAGCAAAGAAGAAGGTGTGATACACATTTGTAGTATTAGGATCAGCCAGGAAAATAAGGAATAGGATTTAGCCTGAAGATGCTTCTGTAAAGCTTTCAATCACAGCAGCCTGGATGGCCTTATGTTTTACGCATTAGGTCGTATTTTTTCTCTCTAAACATCAGGGTGGGATAACACAAATTTTTATAAGGGCCTTTATACATGAGTATAAAGCTTGTAACAGCTGTCTGTGCTGAGCTGTAGTCTCTGGCAGAGTACTGGTAGATACATAATTTTGGATTAATCTGATGAGAAAGCAATGGCCAGCCTAATTGCAGGCATAAGTGAAGGTAAACTTTCTTTAGACATTGTCTAGGTTCTCGGATGAATCAGATCCAAGCAGGTTCACAAAGCAGTCTGCAGAGGGAGGGCTAGTAGCTAGGAAGCGGCTGGTGTGTCAGTGCAGGTAATGGCTGGTAAAACCAGAGTACAAATGCAGTTGAGTTTCTGTCCTGCTTGTCAGTCCACTGGGGAGCCTTTGTTTTCTTCCCTTCAGCCAGTTTCTTGGTAACCATTTAAATACGGTGACATGTATTGCCACTGCCCTGCCTTTATTTTTGCTTGGCCAGGTAGCAGTCAAGCAATGTGTTTGTATTGCAAAAGAAATCATTGTTGTATTCCCTGAGTTGCAGCTGTATTTATCCTCCCACCCCCGTCGCTCCGAGCACCTGCATTGTTTTGTCCCTTCCAAGAGAGACAGAGTTCCCTAGATTTAAGCAATAAGCAGCTTTTCGTTTATGTGCTTTCACAGATGCTTGCAAACAACTCCAGCCTGAACAGCATCTCGTAGCTATTCTGTGTCAGTTAATGCCCTGATCTTGCTGTAGGCTGTTCTTTCACTGGTTGACTACTGAAGTATCTCTGATTCAGAAAGGTAATCTTCCAAGAACTTTCTAGGAAAAATTATAGATAGATTCCTATAGATTAGAACCTGTTATGCCCTAGGTAGTAACTTTAGGGCACCTTGGGTTTACTGAAGAAGCTAAACTCTTTCAGAGGGCTGTTGCAAAACTAGGCCATGCGCATTGCTAGCACACATGCTTCTCTCTGCTTTCTGTATCAGCAAAGCAATACAGACTCTCACCACCATTTAAGGTTGTCTCGAGGGCTTTAAAGCTCCCTGCAGCTGAGGCCCCTGTTTAGTAGCCTCATCCTACCTCTTTCAGGATCTGTCTGACAAATGAAGGGGGTGGGGAAAAAAAAATAAAAATGCAATACCGTCTTCCTTCCCCAATTCTCATCTCTTATTTCCTTGCCATGGAACAGAGAGATGAGAACATCTCTCTGTTCCCATGTGCCAGGAAATTTGATGCACAGTTTGCTGGAGGCAGGCACACTAATAGTCTAGACCTCTGTAAGATGTCTCAAGTTGGGAATCTTAATTGCTAAGCACTTTTGAAATCCTTGCTGTAAACACTTTAGGGTTTTTCCTGTCAGGATGGGCGTCTGGCCAGTGCCTTTCTATTCTGCACCCTCCCTTTAACATCAGGATCTTCAGAAGAGCTGTTCATGACAATGGTGTTGAGTGTTGGGCTGCTCCCAGCTGTTATTTCTAGGATCAGCTGCCTGACTTTCCTGACTCAGGAATCATAAGAAAAACAAACACCATGACAGGAAGTTGCTGCCCTCCAGTGCTGCAGCCTGGCTGTCAGACCCAATATTTTGGAAGTGTCACAGTAGATCCACCCATTCTGGTATGTGGGTCTGTTTGCACTAGCTTGCTCATTCTGCTATGCACTCCTTGATCAGACTTGTGTCTGGTACTGTGCTCTTGTTGAATTTATTTGTGCTTATGTGTTAATTCAGGGGTGAAGGATTTTTTTTTTTTGTTCAGCTCTACAGAGAACCCCATGGAATTAAGAACTGCAGGTTTCAATGCCTCCCCATCTCTGTGACAGGGATGAGCTGACAGAAGGACTTGTCCAGCTGAGAGCCTCTCCTTTGCCTGTGTCTGAGCGAGCAAAGGGAAGGAGGGCAGTGCAGAATGAGTCATAGACTGGATGAATTGTTCTGGCAGGGCCTGACCCTGATGTATTCAGATGTATCCAGGCATAGCTGAATGAAATGTAATGGTCTGAAGTTCTGTGATGATCTTAAGTTAGGGTGGGGTTTTTTCAGTGGGAGTCTGATATTTAAGTCCCTTCTGTTTCTTTAGTCGATCCAAGGCTTACTTCCCTCCTGTCCCCCGAGTTTTAAGGTTAGATGGCCATGTGGGTGCTTGTCTTGTCCTCCCGCAAAAGAAGAAACCTGCATGTTTGCTACATCCAGAAAGATACCAGGCAAATCAGATGTAGCCCAGAGCTGTTCACTGTGGAGTTCAGTAAAGAATAGCAACCCCCAGAGTAAAACAACATTTGTCACTAAGGTGGAAGAAATCCTTTTTTCCTCACAGATAGAGACTCCTGCAGGAGCACTAGTTCATTTTGTTAGTTCTAAGATAAAGGAAGACACTTCTTTTTCTCAGCTCTGGGGAGTAAATAGCAAAGTGTGGCCATTTACAGTAGTTCCTCTTTCAGGATGACTTCCAAGTGTTTTACTGATGTGATGCTATGGGAGAGAGAGGGGCAACTTGAGTTAAAGAGGGAACGTGCGAGAAGGTCGGAAGCTTCAGTGGGCTAAAGTAGGAGAGACTTGGCATCTGTCAAGGTCAGCATAGCAGTAGGAGGTAGTCTGAAGAAAGAGCCAAGTAGAAACAGCAAAAACATCTGGAGCTCTGTCAGCAATGGCAATTTACGTATTGAAGCAAATGATAGTTTTAGGTGATGAGGAGTTTGGAGCAGGCTCAGTCTGACAGTAGGGACTGTCTAGCACCCAGTGCAATAGGTTTACACTTCACAACTAGAATACAAACAATTGCAATGAAAACATTAATATCAAACTGGTAGTAGCACGGACAGCTCAGCAGAGTTCAGTTTTGGTAAAGAAGATCTAGCCTTGATGACAGAGCGTAGATGTGTAACTGCTTTCCTCCAGCATGGTCCTGGCTGGGACTTCAGAGCAGTAGTGCCTGCCTGAGAGCAGCATGGCAAGGGACAACTGGCAGCATGGTCAAGTGTTTGTACACACAACAGGAACAAAGTGTGGCCAGCAGCCATGTTATACCACCCGGCTTGCAGCAATCCTGGAGAAGAGAGGTCCCTCATTGTATCTAGGGGCTAGTCATCAAAAAGAGGTGATTTGTGATGCTGAGGAGAGTCGGGGGAAAGGACTCTGGCTAGTGTGATAAGTGCGTAAGAATGATCATAAGCTGGGCCCTTTTGGATAATTGATTAATTACTCTCATTTTATTAAGCAATGTATTAAGTAGGGTTCAGTGCACTAAAAACTCATTAACTAGGGCAATCAGGGACAAGCACAACGAGCACATGCAATTTGATTTTCACAAGGGTTGCAAAACACCCTCACGTATACACAAAACCCCTTTGAAGTCCCAAGTCATCATGTCCTGCAACCTGGAAGAGCAGCACAGCTAAACTGCTCCACCTAGTACTGTATGTCTTGCAGAAGGCCTGTCAGGACCCTATCTTTGGAAGTTATTGGGACTTTTGCTTTGACATCTCTATGGTCAAAACTAAAAGCTGCTTGTAAACTTTGCTTTAAAACTGTAGTGAAAAGAAGGCAGCTGTGTACATGAAGAGAGCTGTGGGAAGAGTTCAGAGGCCTCTCAGCAGCTGACTGATTTAGCCTGCGTCCTCCATGTGAAGGAGCAGGTCAGTTGTCTGGGTGAATGTAGTAAATGGGCATGAGTCCATAGTCCCTGCCTGGCTTGGAATAAAGTGCTGCCGAACTGAATTTGGGTTGGAGGTTCTGACAGGGTCTGGGCAATGGGTAACACCAGAGTCAAGTAACTGCCTAAGAAAGCCTCACCAATACACGTCCTCTCAACTCTTTTTAGTGTACAACAGAGCACTGCCTGATGCACCCACAAACCAAAATGGGAGCTGGATCTTAAGTCCTCTTGGCAAATCTTTGGCTGTATTGTCAGTAATTGGATTGGCAGTCTGTTGTCAACCTTGAATATTTTGTGGAGATTGAGACCACTTTTGTTATCATAATGGAACTCATAATGAAACTGTAGTTTATTTTAGTGTGCAGTATGGCTCAGTGGACCATTTACCATGGCCTCATAGACATTAGTGCTTTGTAGTTGGAGAACCATTGACTTAATGCAGTGCTGAAAGGTAATTTTGCTGTTATGCTGATGGATACAGCACAGTAACAAGGGTAGAATATAGCGTCTATTTATAGGTCTCTCATTGAGATATATGAACTACAGAATGAAACATTTTCTCAGTGACAATCTGAAGAATCGTGTGAGAACTGCTGACAACTTGGACTACGGCCT
This sequence comes from Pygoscelis adeliae, assembly GCF_000699105.1. Taxonomy (NCBI): domain Eukaryota; kingdom Metazoa; phylum Chordata; class Aves; order Sphenisciformes; family Spheniscidae; genus Pygoscelis; species Pygoscelis adeliae. Next base: position 1,176,931 of record NW_008824357.1, on the reverse strand, counting down.
GTGATGGTGAGGTACAGAGAAGCAGGAAAGATGGATACAGCAATTACAATGAAGGCAAAGTCAGCTGACAAATTGGCTGTTTCCTTTTTTCCATTCAGTTAGGAGTGACAAATGGTTTAATTTATATTCCTTCCTTACATTAAACTACAGCATGGCCAACTGCCTGGAGATTAATACAGTCTATGGATCTTGCAGATCACATTTATTATAATGTGTTTTCTTTTTAAAGGTTCACAGTGAATTTTGGTTTTGGTTCTAGTCTGTTAGGTCCCTGAAATGTAGTGTTTGCTAGAAAAAGGATTACAGTGCAATTAAAATTCCTTGTCCTTTTTCTTTTTCCTTTCTGGCACTCCTGTGTGTAGAGTGGATTGTTTCTGTCTGGAAGATCTAATTAAGCTTGCAACGCTGAAAGAGACGGTAAAGAGTTAGAGGTGGCCTTTTCAATTCAGTATAGGTGGAGCATGAGAGCTGCATGATATCTTATTTATTTCATGTTCTTATATAATTTGCACTTGATGTGACAATTTGAAATACCGTAAACATAGGAATGATTGTTTAACGGAGTCACATTGATTTACGGTGCTGAGAATGTGGCCTGTACTTTCCAAAAATGGGATTAACCGAATCTAACTTGCTGTCTACGCAGAAGAATGCAGAGACCTTTCTCAGTATGTATTGACATTTTAGTGGGCTCTGAATCAATTCTCTGAGCCAGTGCTGAAAAATAAAATCAGATGTTATTTTTAACTGTAATAGTGGATACAGAAAATAGTTGGTTTCTAGGAACAGGAGAATAGTTAACAGTAAACATTGTTTTCATTGGATTTGGCTCCATCTTCTTCTTTAGATTTATCCACTGACACATCAAAGTTTTTCTCAGTGTATGTGTTTATCACAAGCAGCCACCGATTAATCTCTCTGTGTAAATTTTGGTCTGTGCTATGTTGATGAGTGTTCAGCACTCTTAATCCAAGCTGGTTTGAGTACATATGCCAAATATACACCCCCCCACCCCTTGCCTAGGACCTGTGTGTAGCCTTCAAATCTGACTTATGTGCTTTTTTCAGTAGGTTGAAATAGTGCATAGGCCTAAAGTTGGCTCCTCTTGACAGAACAGAAATCACATGTCAGCAGTTACCTGTTGAGGAATAGGATGCTACTCACAGAGGGGAGGCTGATCTTGCGGATCTGGTGCCGAGTGAGGACTGAGCAGATGTGGTTTCAAAACGGGCTCAGGCGAGGGGTACAGGCTGTATGAAGTGACCGAGTGTGTGCCCCTGCTAAGGATCTCTAAGTGGCAGCTACAGCCTTGTCGCTTCCTGCCTTTGTCCTTCACTTTGCAGACTTTGCAGACCCATCTGCTGTGCTCTTTAGAAATCCTGCCTCTCGGCTTCCGTTCTTCCTCTGTAAAATGGGTACAACAGGATTTCTTTCCTCCCTTGCCTTCATTGGACTATGAAAATTTGGGCTTTGTGCGGCAGGGACTGCCGAGGACTTTAGGCACATGCAGCACCAGTGATGCCCCAGTTTCGGTTCTGTCTCGCTGCCGCTGCTAATTGACAGCAGAGTGAGTGCCAGCTCCTCAGGGTGTAGGCTGAGCGTATTTTGCTGTGAAACCTACTTGCATAGTCTTTGTGGCTAAACTAATACAGCAGTGTGTCTTCTGCTGCTGTTTTTGTTATTTCTCACTGACCTTGTGATTTATACAAGACCTCATGAATGATGCACATCCAAAGGCATTTTCCTCAGGTTTTTTATTTATTTAATTTATTAATTGAAGTCCAGCTTTTTGCTGCGCTGTCTGAGAGCAGAAATCTGTCAATAGTACGAAAAACAGGACAAAACCAAGGCGAAGGTAGATTTCGACAGAGCTTGCAAAGGCCTAGGCTTGATGATTGGTAACCAAGGCAACGAGGCCTCTTTTGAAATAAGTGCTTGCTGTAGACCCCCATTTTGTGCGGAGAACTGGTGAGCATTAAAAATTAGAGAAGACAAGGTAAGATCTATTAGGCAAACAAAGCCATCAGGCAATCAGAAGTGTCTGCCATCTAGCTGACTAAATTAAAGCAGGCACCATGTGGGAACAAATGTTCACTGCTGGTTTGATCATTGCCTTGTGAATGGTTAAAGAGGGTGGTACTGCTAATCAAGAAATGAAAATACAGATTGCAAGGAAAAGTTTTTATGTAAAAGTGGCCGCAGACTGCTCTCTTTTTTCACACTGTAAATCTGTGGCAGAACTCAGACTGCAACTGTTGTAATAGAGGGTGCAAATGTAGCCCAAAGTCTTCACTGAATGGGAAAATTCCTACAGGTCTGATTTTAATTGTTCAATTTGACATGGGGATAAACGGGAAGGAGACACAAGTGACCGTTTTAAGCCACTTTTGTGCTCCCATCATCTGTTAGAAGATCCGGGCATTAACAGGTATTATGGCTGCTTTAATTTACATTTGTAATGTAATGTCATGTTCTTCAGCTGATAGTCTCTTTCTTTTCACTTAATAGCCCTTTAACATGCCCTGCATCTCTCCTGGTCAATATTTAAGTTGCGATTTTAGTCTTTAGAAAATGATCTGTGGTGTAGGGAGAGGATCTTGTATGGATGCATCTGAACCAGACTTCTGTTGTGGGGTTGCTTGCAATTGCAAGGGGCTGGTCTCGGTCCTAGTCAGTCCTTCTGGTCCAATATTCCCCAGGGCTTTTCCGCGTTTGTATCTGGACAATTGGATCTGCTAAGAGATGAGCTTAGTTTTGCCTCAGCACGTATGGAAACTTTGATCCCTAGAGCTGAACCAACAACATTGTATTCATTTCAGATGGCTGCATCCAGGACTCATGTGCTGCTTAAGCCTTAGTTGCGTTGAATCCCGTTGTAGGGGTTAAGTCGGTCACTGAGTCCAGCTCCGCAGGTAATCTTATGGCAAGGTTTGAATCTGATCCTGGACATCTGTGCTGCAGAATCCCTTGCAGTGCACTTGTCACACTGCTGGCCAATGTGATCACATCCATCCACCAGCAAAACTTTAACGGGTTGGAAGTGGACAAATCTGTTCCAAAGCTAAATGCGTCATAAACTGTCTGAACAAAGGCATTAGTGGAGGGGTCTGTAGCCACAGATGTTTTTACTGCCCAGTGCTTTTTGTCATATAAAGTGAGCCCAGCCTTTTTATTGTGCAGCCATGAGTTACTTTTTGGCTGCTTCAGCACTTGGAGAGTCAGCGGGTGGATGGTTGTCTTGTCTTCAGCTGGGCGTCATTTCAGTGTTGTTTAAGCTGTTGAAGCTAAAATTCAGTGATCTACAATAAGCATTATATAGAGAGGGGGGTGTAATGGCGAACTGGGGCTGATCTGTGTTTGGCAGCTCCGAACGATGAAGAGAAACAGACCCCTGCATTTCTTTAAGAGCTCTTCCTGCCCTCTGAAGAGCACCCATTCTGCATTCTGTTGCCATTGCTATAGTAACTTTCTGCCTCCTGATTTTGTTATGAATGGCAATGGGAAAAGCCTCCATGCAGGCTCCAGCTGATACCCTGCTGTTTCAAACATCCTCAAGGCTTGCTTTCATTTTTAACCCATGCATGGATGGTGCTTTTTAGCTGGGGGTTCCTTTGTGAGCCTGTGGTTTCTTCCTTTTGTCTCTGTGCATTCAACAACACGCCATATGTCCATTGTACACAAAGAGGAGAAATTTAGAGCGAGCAGCTTTATACAGGCAAAGGTCTGGGTCTTTGGAGGAGGGAGTGCTGGGCATTTTTGGGAGGTGGTGGTTTATAGTGGTGTTTTTGCAAGATGAATGAGAGCCAGTGGGCTTTAGCAGTTACCAATGCTGGGCTCTGAAGGCTGACTTTGTCTTCCTTTATCACAATCCAGGCATCCCCTCTCCAGACACAATGCAGCTCTTTTCCTTCTGCCAGCACGCTCTCCCTCTGGGACTTGCTGCTACCATGGAAAACAGCATAAAGCACGGGTGAATCTATTCTTTAACCAGTTGTGAGCAGCAGGTCAATATTATCGCTGCCATTTAACAAATGTGTAGATGGAGCCCACAGAAGGGAATTGGCTTGCTCAGGTCAAAAGAATGAATATCAGAACTGGGGAAAGAGCTCAGGAATTTGGGGATGCTGGCACATTAACAGTTTTTGTTTAGAACAGTACTGAAATGACGTGACCTTGAAAATGACCTAGTGCTAGAGGCTATACATGTACAGGTAGCTACCAAAAGAAAGGATGATGGAGGAGAGACAATCACAGGTGAGAGAGAGACTGAATCATTATCTCCAATGAGGAGACAGGTTTCCTTGTGTTCTCATACCGGAATCAAACCCAGTTCCAACTTAATTATTGTTCCTAGGTAACCATTTCCTCCCAGCACCCTGCAATTTATCCTCAGTTAGAGCATCTTTTCTGCATGACCAAAAAATTTATTCCCCCATGCTGCCCAAGGTGCTGTTGAAACACTTTTCAATATTTGCTTTAACTTGAATTTTGCTGCTGCTTGTTAAAGTTCTAAGGTGTGAATATATTTTAGGCTCACAGAATCTGTCCTACCTTGAATTGAAAGAGAGAGATCCTTTGAAAAATGATGTGCTTTAATATCCTGTCCTTCCAAACTTACTGGACTTTCATGGATTTTCAGATGATGGGTATACTGTTTGTGCTGTCATGCACATTTCTTATTAGAAAATAACTGTTTACCTTAACACTAACATTTCTCAAACCTGATTTTTGAGATGCTGATTAATTAGTGTATAATGCAGTAGACCTCTTAAGTAATTTCATTTTGTTACTGTGGTTTTTTGTTCTTTAATCCCCACATCTGAAATAATTTTCTACTCACTAAAGAATTAATGAATCTATCATCTTTGCAGATAATTAGTATTAGAATCATAGAATCATTTAGGTTGGAAAAGACCTTGAAGATCATCGAGTCCAACTGTTAACCTAGCACTGCCAAGTCCACCACTAAACCATGTCCCTAAGCACCACGTCTACACATCTTTCAAATCCCTCCAGGGATGGGGACTCCACCACTTCCCTGGGCAGCCTGTTCCAATGCTTGACAACCCTTTCGGT
>NW_008824357.1:1160592-1171414 GCF_000699105.1 Pygoscelis adeliae | reverse complement strand
CTGGGCAGCTTTCCAGCCCCTCTTCCCCAAGCCTGTAGTGTTGCATGGGGTTGTTGTGACCCAAGCACAGGACCCGGCACTTGGCCTTGTTGAATCTCATACAGCTGGCCTTGGCCCATCGATCCAGCCTGTCCAGGTCCCTCTGCAGAGCCTTCCTACCCTCAAGCAGATCAACACTGCCGCCCAACTTGGTGTCGTCTGCAAACTGACTGAGGGTGCACTCGATCCCCTCATCCAGATCATTGATAAAGATATTAAACAGAACTGGCCCCAATACTGAGCCCTGGGGAACACCACTTGTGACCAACTGCCAACTGGATTGAACTCCATTCACCACAACTCTTTGGGCCTGGCCATCCAGCCTGTTTTTTATTGCCACCTAATAAGCACAGGTGAATGCAGTGACATGCTGAAGGTCACGAAGTGAGTCAGTTGCAGAGCCAAGCAGGGTGCTTTGAGTTTTCATTCCCCCTTTGGTATAGCAGACAACTGACAATGCTGCTTCTCTTGACAGGTTTTGGTATGCAATGTAGAACAGAGAAGTAAGTGTGCTAAAGTAAGCTGGTTTGCTTGTAAAGACTCACTCAGGTATGTGTATTTATTTCACTGCATACCTAGCCAAAGAAGCCTTGCAGATTAGAGTCCTCTGCCTAACTCTTACATTTGCACACATTAGCAAAGCAAACAGGAAATTGTAGAGCAGCCAGTGCATACTTCCCACTGTAATGCTAATTTGTTGGCTTCTGTTTGGGAAAGAAAATGGTGAGTAATTTGAGGGAGATTATTTGTTTGTTTTTCCTCTGTAAGACTGGAAAAACTGATCCAGATTAAAAACTCATTAGGCACTATTGGGCTTGGGGAGAATTCTGCCATATTCTGGGGCTCAGACTTGAAAGTGTGGAGCATTGAATTCTGCAAAACACCTGAATGGTAGCTTAAACCTCTGTAGCAGAATTGCTCTACCAATGCTGCTGAGGCCATTGCATGTTTCTGATTCTGGCCTTGTTGTTTGCAAGGAGACGTAGGTGTGATCCATTTTCTTTTGCATCTCAGTTTCAGTATTGAAGCTGCTGAAGAGTAACGTGTGTCTTCCTTAGAGCACTCTTGTCAGAGTTAGATACTGAAGCCATGCTCATTGTTTGGAAATGTTCTTACGCTTGCAGTAGGGCAGTGTTGGCAATGCTGGGATCTCTGAGGTATTCCCTGACTCTGTGTCTTCCAAATGTTAGCTCAGCTAAACTGGCTTGGGCCTGGGCGTTGCCCATGCTAGAGATTTGTAGTGGTTACGGTGTGAGGCCTCTGTGAATATTCTTTGTCCAAATATGTGAAGTATCAACTCTATCTATTGAGCCATGCTTAAAATGGATTTGAACACTTCATCAAATTGTTTGAGAGAGAATTTCTTTCCTTTTTTTTCCTCTTTAAAGGGTTAAAATATTCATGCTGGTTCTTGAAAAACTGCAGTTCTTCATTTTGAAGTCAGAATGTCTTTTTACGCAAATATTTCCTTTGATCCTACAAAAAGTACAACTCAACCTTAAAAAAAACTATTTAGCCCCCAAATGAGATGTTTCATATCAGATGGAAGGCAGGTCAGTCTGAAATTTTACATTTTGATTCACTGAAATTTGTTTAACAAATTGTTTCATGTTGACCTCAGATCATTAAAACAAAATCCCAGCATACAAGTGGGAGGAAAGGCTGTTTTGCACGAATGTAACACAGAGCCTGACCTCTTGGTACTGCTCTTCTGGAAGAGTTAGTAATACCCTGCATTTTTACTGAATTACAACAGGCTCTTTGGATGATTTTAAACAAATATTTCCATATATACAGCCCATATTGGAGGGTATGCACTCTTACTCTTTTTGAAAGACCAGTACCAAATTTATATGGATGTTAAAGCAGCATCTTGGGTGCTCCCATCCTCCCTTACTGTTTAAAAGAGAGTATGCATTTCACTGGTGGGGGAAACAATCGCCCCGTGAGTCACTCTGAGGAGTGCCCAGGGAAGGTGGGGTGTGACACTGGCATATGTCTCTGGCTGTGCAGGGATACCCTGGCAGAGGGGGATGAGTGGTCTCCATGTGCTGGTGACACATTACTGTTCCTTTCAAAAGCAGCAGCTGGCAGCCCTCTGATTAGTACGCTACAGATGGCAGAAAGATGCAAAGGGCCTCTCCCATCCCCTCACTGGAGCACCTTCCGTGCTGTCACCTCCCTCCCTAATTTAAGGGAACCCGTTGCTGCTTGCTGGGGTTTCCCATCCTGACAGTTGCAGCTGCAAAGCAATGAGCTGCATCTAGGGCTTTGGCCTGTAACGCATGCAAAGTGCTCTGAGTCTCCTCCAGTCCTTGGGAGTGATGTAGTCGGCAGGGATGATGGTTTTGTCAGGAGTGCCTTCTGCAAGCTATGGGGAGGAAAGGCATAGTCCACTCAGGAGTTAATTCTCTGGGTGATCTGGGAGGCACACAGATTTATGAAATAAAAGCTTGTAATGCAGTTTAATAAGATTAGATTTATTTAATAAGTGCAACATGAGGACGTTGGTTCATGTTAGCAGCAACTGCAACGCCCCCACACTTAATGGGTTCTACAGAACAGCACAGAGAGTTCTGGTTTTTGCATTGCTTCTTTCTTACTACTACTGTTATTCCTGGCTTTTGCCTGCTTCTGCCCCTGCGTGGAAAGAAGGGCTGAGAACTACGGGGGTAGAGTGAACAGAGCGGTGGTGATAGCTAGGAGGATCCCCAAATAGGGCTGAGTACAGACAAACAAGAGCCTGGACCAGTGTCTTGCTATTGCTCCATGTGACAGGCTGCTTCTGCGGTTTTAGGTGGGTCATTTGAATTTCTATGCCTCATTTCCCATGTGTACAGTGAGGCTAATAATGCTGCCTTTGTCTGTCCTGTCTATTTAAAATGTAATGAGATGAGATCTTCAAAAATGACAAATGATTTTCAGTGCCTTGTATGAGTGCTTAACTGAAGGCGTCTTCAGAAGTGACTGAACCCTCTCCTGCTGGGCAGTGTGGCCTGGTGAGGTTTTCAAGCTGTGTCAGCAACATGAAGAAACTGAGCAGTACAGAGACAGCCCAGTGCAGGTTTCTGCTTGAAGCTTTTTCTTCTTAGCTTAACTTTAAATTCAGCAACACCAATGCATCTTGGCAGTTAGCATTGGTTCTCCCAGACATCGCACCTGGAGAGAAGAGAAACCTTTGTAGAAACAAGGAAGAAAAGTGAAGTTTTTCTTTTTCTTGCTTTCCAAATCGTGGGGCTTCATGATTTGATTTGATTTTTGCTTTGTAATTTCCAGCATGAAATTTTTGTTTAACTATTTATCCTTCACCACCTTCTTTCTGCCATTGAACTTCCGAATCCCAGTTCAGCATGTCCTTTGAAACACTGGTCATCAAGAAAGACTTTGCTTGAGACCTTTGGAAAAGACTGCATCTTTTGTGTAGGTTTATAATATTACATAGCACATGACATGCTGCAATAGTAATATGGAGCATATTGGGAAACTTTAGTTCTATCTGTTCCACTTGAAAGTGTTGCAGTTCTTGGAAATCTGTTTGCTTTAGTAGGGTTATTCCCTGTTTCTGCAGTTGGAAATGGTATCAACCTGGCACGATGGCCCAGCTTAGCCATAATGTTCATTAGCTTTCCAGTGTAGTGATTCTTTCTTCTGTATTATTGTCTCTGGTTGGCATTTTTATTGCAGAATAAAGCATGACAGTCTATTTACCTTTATCAATGGATTTTCCCTTTCTCTCTCCTTGGGCTCACCAAGTAAGTCACTGCATGTGTGTAAGCATGATTAACAGTGTATTCAGAGCTGTATTCTAAATGCCTACCTGTGCAGACTGGTGCAATGTGTTTAAAATAGGCTCTAAAGTCATCACCAAACACAGAGCCCATGAGGTGAAGCTGTTTAATGCAGCTTAAGGGTAAGATGCTTTTGTGCTATGAGCTGGCAGAGCTTTCATCCAGTGATGCTGATAAGCAGAACAATCAGCACAGGTAACATCGTCTTCTGCACTCACCTGGGCATTTGCATCCGTCATTCCTTCTCTACCTGGACCCTGGGTGTGCCCTCCCTCTCTTTTCTTTCAACTTGTGTAGCTCAGATCTCTGCAGTGAAAAGTCTTGAGTTTCTGGTAAGGGATGGGGGAAACATTTCTGTGCTCATGGGACGTGCGTGTGTGCACGCACGTGTAATGAATATTCTAAGCACAGTTCTGATCCAAGTGTTGATTACATCGCTGCCTGTGAGTGCAGAAAACTCGTTTCAGTGTCCGAGGAAGCTTTCTCTGAGCCCATCATCCTGTATTATGGCCCATCATCCTATATTATGAGTGCAATGTAGCAGATGATGTCCCAGGATATTCCGTAAAGTGTTTCCATTCCAATAAATGGGGAGCAGTTCCACTTACAGGAATTGCCATGAAATAGCAGGGATGGGAGAGAGCAATTCTAGAGCAGTTGAAGGGGAAGGTGAAGCTGGACTGCATCTTCGATACAACAGCAGCATGTTAAGCCAAGTAGTATTTGTTTATCGTGAGTCTGGGATACTTCTCATGTCGAGTTTACTGCTGACTTTTATTTTTAGTGCTATTGTGTCCTGTCTTAAAGGAAACCAGAGAGCTGTAATGCTCAAAGTCAAATGAGTGAATCGTTCATAGAGCACGATATGCCTTATGACCCTTACTATTATTGTTGTCATCATTGTTTATTAACAAAGGGCTTAGAAGGTGTGTGAAGCCATGTGGATCACAGCTCTGGCATGCTTGCAATGGAAAGATCTTATCTGGAGAGACAGAGAGCAGTCTAAGAGGTCCCAGTGACAGGACATAAACAGTAATATTCACCCATTCTTCTTCTTTGCTTTTTGACCTGAGCTCCCTGGCTTGGAAGGTCTCTATTTTAAGCCATGTTGCAATAGTAAAGATTGTCATTGTCTGTTTTGGACAATTTGGACAATTGTCCTTTTGGGAAAATCCTGGCAAAATTTTAAATAATTTCCAGTCCACAAATCAATAGCTATTTCCTGTTGAGTCCCAGTTCCATATGGATTTTAATGGTGGTAAGCCAGTAGCTGTCATATTCTTAGAGAGGTGTTCAGAGGAAATGTTAATATTTAATGATGCCTTTTTGTGGTTAGACGGGTGAGTTCTCTTAATGACACTGTCTGGAAGAAGCATACCTCAATCCTCAGCTGTAATCAATCCACACAACCTACTGCAAGGCTTCAAAGTGTCACAGGACATTTACGGACCTTAATGAAATCAGCAGTTTTGCTGGAACTTTTGTCTTAAATACTGAACACTTCAGAGAGATTCCTATTGCTTCTATCCATGATTATCATCCTGGGAATAGCTGAAAAATGTCTGATTTCAGAGCAGGCTGGTACCTTTCAGATGCATTTATTTTATAAAGACTGAATTGGTAAGGAGAGATTTTGAAGGCAGTGAGGCTCTCCGCTCCCTCTGGAAGTCAGTGGGAGTTGTGTGCCTAATTTCCATTTGTGCCTTTGGAAAATCCCCTTCTAATTGACTAAATATTTGTACTATTGGCTGTGGGCATGGTGGCACAATGTGGCTTTCAAACCATCTGTCTTCGTGGACTAAAACCCACTGGCAACAAACCTTGATTGGCAGAAATTCACCAGGGCTGGTTTACATTAGTTGAGGTTGCTGAGGACAAAACCATAAAGGAAAAGAGAGGCATAGGATAAGCAGAAATAAAAAGGACCATGGAAATAAATGAGCTTTGTTTCAGCATTTGAATGGACTTTACTCATTTATCAAAAGACTTTCTTCTCGTCTTTAATGTTTCTGAAATAATGTGTCTCATCTTTGAGTGCTCAACGCCAAGAAAAGCTGTCAAGCACTCCAGCAATTATCATATCCCGAAGGGAAGTTGGTTAATGATTTCTCTGTAGATGACTTGGTCTTTGAGTTTTTGTGCTATGCCAGAACAATTCCAACCCAATGAAGCATTTTAGGATTTGGTTTGATTCTTAATGTTCAAGGAGTATTCTGGAAATATAGTTATTCACTGCCACCTCTTGATACTGAGCCTGCACCTTAGAAAATGAAAATTACAGGGTCAGATGCAGGGATCAGCAATAGGTAAGGCAACAACCAGAGAGAAGAAAGATGGCTTTCCCAGCTTGTGGTCAGGCAGGGAAATTCACAGGCTATTGCAGTGGCACATGCAACAAGTTGGTATTTTTAAGGGCTGCATGATTTTGTAAGCCATGATGGTTGCAGAGGTCAGCACAGGCTATCCCAAGTCCTTGCTCTGAGCATCCTTGAAATTTGGTTGTGGGTTTATATTCAAGCTTTGTTCAGCTTCTCTTTGAAAATCACTTGCTAGTGTATATAAGAGTGGTCATTGGATCTCTGCTTTTAGCCCTATGCTCCCAGGCATCATGAAGATTTTCCTCTACATTCAGTAAAAGCAATTAGCTAACTTCACCATGGCATCTCCTCTCAGTGGACCCAGCTGAAAACACGGTATCAACCTGATTTAATTCTGAGGACAAAACTGTATTCTTAAATTGTGACCCAATGAAACTTAATTGAAGGATTGCCATTGACTTAAAAATGTCTAGTATTTCACTTGAATTTGCTCCTGAGTGTGAATGTCAGCTGTGCTTCAGCTAGCATAAGCCCATGTTTTGGCACATAGACCTAATTCATTTGTATGGATAGCTGCAGCTTTCTCTGGTAAGGTTGTGACCTGTGCTCCTTAGGGCTGTTTTTCAGATGTTGGAGGCATCGAGCATGGTACCTCTGCAGCCAGGGACAGGTAAATCTCCCCTGTGCAGACAGGCTTGTTATGTTCTTGATTACCTGCCAGATACCTGGTTGCCATGAAAACCCTGGCCTTGGCTAGATCTTAGGGGCCCTGTCCTACGGAGGGTCCAGGCCAGAGTTCCATAGGCCGTGCCGTAAGATGGCATGGTGGCTCATACCGGTCTCTTCCTTTGTTCATTTTCACCGGAGAACATAGGTTTTCTGGAGTTCTGCTTTTGCAAATATCCAAATTTCAATGGGATCCTGCCTGGCATGATAAATTTTGCACCCACTGGAAGTATTAATAATTAATTATTTGCAATAGGAAGAGTGCCAGATTTGGAAGTAGTTGCTGTCACTTAATAATGGCAATTTAATGGCAGAATATACTGCTGTAATTTCTGGCTGGGTTCTTAATCTTTAAATAATGAAGAAAATTCTGGATTTGCAGCAATTGTCTCACCTAAGGATGGTAGGCAAATAAAGCAACATAGAGCTTATATTGCATTGTTTCTAATTCAAATCAAGTTTGATTGTTCAGCCTTACCCTGCACGCGTAAGTAACTGCGGCAATGAAATGTAATAAAGCGCCATTCGTCATTTTATGCATAAGTAAGTCGGCATGTCTTGGCCAGACGGAATAGGAGATCAGGAATCACTACAGCCATTGATGCAATGCAGGTTAGTGAAGGACTCCTATGCTCCTGGGTTTTTCTAGGCAGGCCACAGATACCAGAGCACTGTAGCACGGAGGGAGTATTAGTATGTAAGTAAAGAGACCTAATTCTCCACTTGTTTGACGAGGAGCCTGCCTACTTCATATCTTTGTGCTCACATTTTCCCCTCTGCATCATTGTAAAACTTTTTTGCAAAAGGATCCTTGTGAAATCCTCGTGCTCTTCATGCGGTCCTTTTTCTTGTCTTTGCCAGGGCAAATCCCCAGGCAGGGATTGTCTTTTGTCATGTGGTACTGCAGTGCTTAAGGAAGGGAGTACTTATGTCACTTAGGACTTTTGTGCACTAGCATAAAAGAATCTTAAATTAAGCCAGTTCTGCCACTGCTTTCCTCTGCAGTTTCAGGCAGGCTGTGCAAGCTCTCTATTCATCACTTCACTTTTTTGCAGCATTGAGATATTACTGCTAGAAGTCACTTGCCCAGAAGTGTCCAGAATGTTATGATGTTAAGAAAACCTGATGTTGTGATTCCACTGTTTCCCTCTTTTGTTCCTTTTATTATATGGTGTGTAGATAATATTAACTGATAAAATTAACTAATTTTTCATGTATTGCCTAATAGTTTATCTGTAAATAAGTGCTCAAGTTAGTTATTCTACTCTGCATACTTACAGGTATCCTATGGTATATATCCTACAGGTATACCTATCAGTGTGATATTGCAAGAACCAATTAATTCTCATTACAGGATCGGAATAAAAAATCTGCTGCATGGAGACTGCAGGCTACCGGTGTAACTGCAACTGGCCTGATTTGTTGCTCAGGTTGTGTTTATGTCGCTATTCAGTGTTTCTCCACCTTTGTTGTCAATAGGGCTAAGTATGAGCGGTTACCTGAGGAAATTTTCTTACTGATGCTGGGTTTATGAAATTCAGATGAGGGTCAGTGTCATTTTCAAAGTAATTTATGTGGTTCAGAGTGAAAATAGATGCCCTATGGATTACTAAGTACACATGGATTATCAGCGTCTGGTGATTTTTTTTTTTCAGGAAAATTGGGTTATTTCCATGCTTAGAGCATGGGCATATCTGGTTGCTGGTTTAATATATTACCACTCAGGAGCTGTGCCACGCTAACTAGCTGTAAACAAACTCAAACAGAAGTTAAGTTGCATCAGCCTATACTCTTTTTATGATAGCAAAGTTGGTAAGGAATCTCATATATCTGGCTGGGAATTCTGGTATCTTAAACAAGACCTGTGTGTCAGACATTATAGAGGCTCAACAGGACTCATGTAGGCAATAAGTTTTTATGGCTGGTCCCAAAGTCAGAGTGATTTTGGGGGTCTGAGTTCCCAGTACGCTGGCTAGTTGAGCTTTACTCATGATAGCACTCTTCCTGTAGGAAAAGAATATCCTGGGAATAAAGCTGTGGATTCATGTAGGCATATCAAAATGTTTCAGTTCAAGTCTAACAGAAAGAATGAGTAGAATTTGCTACAACTGGACATTTCTCAAGATCTGATAATTGAGTTTCACAGGTTGGAATAAAAACTTTTGAAATTACCCCAGTATTTTTCAGTGTCCATAAAAGGACCATAAAGACAGAGAGAGTACTGTACAAACACCCTGTGAAATGTCCAAAAAGGAGCATGCAGCCAAAAGGAGGATTCCTTTTAGTAGTTCAGTGATTCTTTTGGAATGCCTGAGTTTCCACATGGGTGATTGAAATCATCTTTGGTTTGATATGTGAGGCCAATCAGAGACTCAACAGATCAGCCGGTGGTAAGGTGTCTTTGATAGACTTCCCATGAGCACAACTGGAGCTGAACACAAAATGACTGAAGACACTGCTGAGTGTGTCCTCAAGTGTGTGTGGAAAGGGGAAATACTTGGAGATTGCTGTTTGATATGTGATTGTTGTCCACGTTTTGAGGGTTTGTTGGAAAAGAGAGTCAGATCTGTATGGTAGGAAACCTTTTGGGAGTGACCTTTATCAGGTCTGAAACATTTGGAAGTTGCAGTCTTGTCTGCAGGATTTCATTCTTGTCTCAGTCACTTCACAGCCTCTAGGCTAGCTTATTGGCAGATCATTCTCTTTCCATCCCTCCACAAAGGCCTGTGTCCGTGGCCATCTGAGCATCTTCCAAGGATGTGCCAAGTGATGAATGAGCTTTATTTAAGGCTATCCCTGAAAGCCACTGCATACATTTTGGCAAACTGCAGAACGTGTCAACACAGTCGCTTCAAGGCTTTCAGCTTGCTGGAGCCTCTGTCAGCACTCTCTGCAGCTTCTGTGGACTGCCTGATCAGCAATGCTATGACTATTAATATTTATAAACCTTAAATAATACAGGACTTCAGTGTACCTGAGAGACCATATGTTGGCCTCCAATCCCCAACAAAGCACCTGAGAGCAGTGTGGCTACAACCCTGGCTGGTCCACTCTTATGGTCCCAGAAGGGGAAGGAGGTGGAGCTTTTCCCCTGGAGGGCCTCTGCCTTTGGATTTCTCCCTCCTTCATTAGTTACCAGAGCACATCGTCTTCATCCTTCAGGGCCAAGCTGCAGGCTTATTTCTTTCCTTTTAGTCTGGAGTCTTTTATCACTGTGCTGTGCATTTATTACAGGGCTTCACTTGGTTGTGACCTTGGCTTTGGTTTTTTCCCCACCTTTTAGTAAAAATGCATGGATTTGGGTGTGGTTTGCAGGGAGAAAGGGCTCTGAGATTTTTATTATTATTTATTTATTTTTTGCTTTTGGTGGGGTTTTGTGGCCTGAATCTTACGAAGGTGCTTGGTAACCATTTGGACACAGATGCCTCTAAATTAACATTTAATGTATGCATGTGCAAAGATGCATATCAATGAATAATGCATAGTAATAAACAGCTTGGTGATTGGGTTTGGCTCAGAGCGGTATTGCATATGGATTAGCCTTAAGGACCCAGATCAGCGGTGTTAATAACATGTATCAGGTGGAGACGGCCAAGCTAAACCTATTGTGTGCTGCACCACTTACCTCTGTGATAAAAATGTCTCTCCTCCCACGTACACAGCCTCAGCTGGACTCGCAGAGCCATTCGGTGTACTCTGCTGAAACGAGCCCTTCGGAAATGACTAAGGCAACCCTCCCTCCGCATCGTCAGCCGCCGGAGCAGTTTATTTAGGTACAAACCCGAGAGAATAAGTAAAAAAGGGTCCCTGACACATGCAGCTGTACCAGCCACGAGGAGCAGGAGGGTGTGTTAGAGCCCAGCAGCTCATGCAAGGCGCTGCGTGGCGGAAAGGGGGCTAGGGGTGGGGTGCGAGTGCCTGGACGTGGCTCTGAGCCTGCCCGGGCCGGCT
>NW_008824357.1:1148901-1160515 GCF_000699105.1 Pygoscelis adeliae | reverse complement strand
GGCCCGGCCCGGGGGGGGCTGGTCCGGCCCGGCCCCCGCTGGCCGCTTCTCCTCTGCCCCTGTCTCTGCTTCCCTGCCCCTTCTCCTCTTCCCCCCGCTTTCTCGCCTTCTGCCGCCTTGCCTCCGTCTCCCAGCGCAGGGACGCTGTCAGCATGGGCAAGAGCGGGGAGGCAAGGGGCTGCTGCTCTGTCTCCTCCTCTAGAAACCCGCATTCAGCCGGAGCCGCCTTTGGCTGCCTCCCCTGATCCCCCGCAGGGAGGGACTGGGGGCTTCTGGCATTGCAGAGGCTTAATTGACTAGCAAGGTCACTAATTTCGGCTCCTGGAGGTAAGTCCTGGTTAACGGCTCATTTTCCTCTCTCCCTCAGTTCTCACACCCCTCTCCCATCTGTCTGTCTCTCTCATTCTCTCTCCAGTGCCATCAATCAACCCTTCCCCCCCCCCCACGGCACCAGCGATGCCCCAAAACCCAGAAAGATGCGTCAGCATTTTGCCTCCCACGAGCCCCAGTAACCCAACCGCGGTCTCATCTGCTCCCCGCCCTCCGGCTCCGCTGCTTGGAGAAAAGTGAGGAACAATAGGATTGCCGGAGCGCTCCCTGACTCCACCATTGCGGGGCTAGGGGAGGAAGGGGAAAGGGTGGTGGGAGGAAGGAAGAGATCCTTTCTCCCCTGCTTTGGGAACACGCCTCCAGAGCAGCCGGAGGTGGGGAGGGTGCTCAGTCCCCATCAGCCTCTGTGCAACTTGTAGCAATAGCAGCACGCTGGGGAAGGGGAGGGGGGAAAGGGTGTGTGTGATGGGGGCTGTTGCTCCAACCTGATCGAGTCCATTTGCCAATTCACCAGTCGCATCACTTCCGGATCAGTCCTCAGTTTCTGCTGCAGAGTGAGGATTTTTTTTTTTTTTTTCTCTCTCTCCTTCTCCCTCCCTCCCCATCTGGATGCTGGGAACTTGAAACCTCCCCCCTTGATTGCAGCAGGATCTGCCCCAACCTTCCCTTAACTTTGCACTGCATCAAAGAAAACAGAGCGAGCCACAGGCTATATTGTACTGATGGGGGCAGGGGATCTGCCAGGCACAGCCCTTTGCTATTGATGTTGCTGTATCTCTAGGACCCAGAGCGATCTCTCTCTCTTTTTTTTTTTTTTCCCCTCTCTCCTCTTTTCGTGTGTGTGTGTGTGTGTGAAGGATCCTCCTGGTTACCGCTGTTATTATTTTCCCTTAGCAGGGAGACCACACGAGCCATGGCTGAGAGGAAGCAGTCTGGCCGGCAGGGCGAGGAAGAAGAAGTGCCGGCCTTCTTCAAAAACCTGGGCTCGGGCAGTCCCAAGCCCCGGCAGAAATTCTGTGGCATGTTCTGCCCAGTGGAAGGCTCCCTGGAGAACAAGACCATCGACTTTGACTCCCTCTCGGTGGGCCGCGGATCTAACAAAGTCGTGGCAAAGCAGAAGGATGTTGCCCACCTGGGTCCGGATGCTCAGTCCGTCTATTCCAGGCAGAGCGGGAAGGGAGGGGAACCATCTGTTGATTTCGGGAGAAAGGTGGAGATCAGGAGTGCCACTGGGAAGGAGGCGCTGCAGAACCTGAATGACAAGGTGGGTACATATGTGTGTGTGTGAGAGAGATGCAACTTGAACACGCGATAGGCTGCGGAAGGGATGTATCCTTTCCACCCTGCAGTTTCTTGCTTTTATGTCACTTGCATGTATGTGGCAGTCAATGTCTTCCTCTAAGCAGCAGCATCTCTCCTAGAGCCTTCTTGCCAGACCTCTAATGTTATCCGTGTGCTCTCTGCAGGTGTGTGTGTATGTGCACAGGGAGGAGGGCAGAAGAAGAAAGGAACCCCCGCACCCACAAACACCCTCCCTTTCCCTGCCCTGCCTTCCTATTTGGTGATAGAGACCGACTTTTTTGTTTCTTAGGCGATTCCCCCTAGTACAACGGTAGCAAAATGCCCCACCCAGCTAGTGAATGCAGCTCACAGGAACAGAAATGCAATTGTTAGCAAAAGAGCATCAGTGAGCCTCCACCTACGGGGATCAAATCCCTGCAGGCTTCTTCCAGGGGAAACTCCTACCCCCTCCTCCCAGGGAAGGACAGACCAGAGTGACCCTTGGGAGGTGTATTTCAATAGCAATTCTGATCAAGGCCTTTGGCTACAGTGGGAATTTTTGACTCGGGAAGATCTGGGACTTTCACAGGAATGTGGCGGTCTCTTAGAAACCCACCGAACTCCTCCCAGTCTTTTAAGACTCCTGAAGCTATTTTCTCACTCTCGGTATGTGTCATGGTGTAATAAAGCCTATCCTCTTCCTGAGGCAAAACCCACTCAACCCACAGGTCTAGCTGGCCATGCACATTTGTTTTCCTCGATAAATAGATTTAAGCAAGCTTTATTCATATCTGAGCCATGAAATACTCTGTGAGTTCCTCTGACAATGCTGGCTCCTATGCATAGGCTGCAAGAGCGGAAATGATTGAAGCACCAACCTGCAAACTGATAAACTTCTAGCATACTGGGAAAGAATTTCTGTGAGTAGTCCCCCAGCGGGTTTACGGAGCGGTCCGTTCTTCTGGAAAGTGTTTCTAGGATGTGCCTCCTAATTTTTATTAATAGTATGGATTGCATATACAGGGCAGAAGTCTACCTGGAATTTATAATAGGGGCTTGTTCGCCACTTTCTCCTGCTTTCAGAAATGTGAAATACTACTAGGAGTATTACTGGGGGCTTATCCTCCCCAAATCAGACCCTGCTCTGCTTCTTCCTACTACAGTAACCGAAGGGCTCCATCCAGCCATGTTTGCATGCGTGAACAACTGCCATTTACAGTGAGATCACAAAGGTAGGCCCTGATTGTCAGAAGAACTATGCACCAACGTTTAATTAGGAGTGGGATATGCTCCATGCTGCTTCAAACCTGATTTGGCAAACAAAAGTTTGCCACTACAAATGTCTATGCTTTGATTTGACCGTGTTGAAGTGCCTACTAATTGAGTAACTTTCTGTGATTAATTAGTCTTGTTGGACTAACCAAGGTGCATCTCGAGTAAAGGGCATACACCTTTTCAGCTTGAGGAGTCAAAGGTTTTGTAATTCAGGACATTTTCAGGACTAATTTCGGACAATTTGATGTGGTGATATCCTGTGGGACATAAATATAAACGGGTGATACATTAATTCTGAAAAGATGAATTATTTTGTGATTGAAGGGTACCAGTATAATAAAAAACTGTAAGTATAACATGGTGAAAAATCAGAAGTCCATACAGAATATTAATCACATTTTTTAAAAAGTGTGTTTTTTGGTTCTATTTTTAAAGATTGTAGTATAAATGTTAACTGAGGGTATGAAATAATGTGATAGTACAAAATATTTGAGTTGTTTCTCATTAGCTTTACATAACACTGATGCCAATGGATTACGTTGTGAGGGGCTGTGAGCATTTGGGTAAGTGCAGTCTTTTAATATAAATGTCTTGCTATGGATTGGCACTTTATTGCAGGAGTATTTTAGCTTTGATGGTTTTCCAGTTGACTGCATCTATAGCTTGAATCAGTGATCAGATCCTCAGCAGGTAAAACTGGCTTTACTTCAGTGTAGTTAATAGAAATGTGTTTATGATGATAATCAAAGCTCAACATATTAAAAAAAAGGTAAAGAAAAATAATGTTGCAGGAAGTGGCATTAAAGGATAGGATCAAAATAATTTCAGATAGGAGTTAAAAGGCTTCTGAAGTTTTGCAACGGAATTTGGCCCATTATTTTCAAACTTCTGTCTTAAGCATTTAATAACACATCTGAAATAGGTTCTCCTTGGATAGACTGTACCCTATTTCCATGTGATAGGAATCTAAATTATAGTGGAAAGGAACAGTACACTAATTTATAGAATCTTGAATTTATAACTTGCATAAATTATTTCACAATAGGCTAGAAATCTTACTGCTTCTTTTTCTTCAGCTTGAGGCTGACAATAGTTGTAGTTTTTGTCAATACATGTAACAATCAACGTACAGGATGGTCCATGCTCTGTTTCAGCAACCAAAGAACCATATCGTGAGCTGATGGGAATGGGTGCCGATCAACTGGAGGCAATGGAGATAGGTGGAAGTATTTTAGCCAGTGATTGGATCCAAAGTGGGTTTAAAACAGTCATCCTTTCTGTCACTGTATAGAAAGATCTTGTATTAATCTCCACTGAAATAATTAACAAAGCAAGATGGACAAGCTATTTTTCATTTTTCTGAGGTCTTAACTGTCCAGAGGATAAAAAAAGGAATGTAATTATTCCACATTAAATTGCAATATATTGTTCTGCAGGCAAAGATAAGGGTAATCAAATCTCTTTGTGTCTATCCTGTCTAGGGTATTCTACAGGCATCTATCATGGCCTCGCTTTATTGCCTCTGGGCCATGCTGCCTCATAATTCAGGGTTAAGATCATCTCTAGAGGCACCAGGAAGGCTCTCTATCTTAGTTTAAGCAGCTCTTTACAGTTAGGCCTCTAGAGGCAGCGTGATCTATTCAACAGGTCTGCAACTCAGCAGATCTGAGGCAAGCTCTGCTACTTCCCAGCTGTCAGGCCTTGGAGAATTAACTGTGCTTCTATCTCCCATCTTAAACTTTGTCGTCTTCCCAGTTTAGACTGTTAATGCCTGGTCCTGTAGCTACTTGTTCAGTGTCTGAGCTCTGCTTAGTGCTTTGAGGCCCTGACCTCAGCTGGGCCATCACTGCGGTCTAACAAGAATGTCATGTTCAAACCCAGGATTTCTTGAATGAGACAATAAACACTTGGCCTGGCTTTCATGAATTGCTGTGCACGTGCAAGCCTGTTTCCTACAGTGGGATTTGGTATTCAGATAGCATCAGGGCAGGGACCTGTGGAATTTACTCATAGCACTGCTTTGTAGTAGTCAGTGCAGAAGCTGCAAGCTACCTCGCCTGAGAGCAGGGGGACTGATAAAATGGCTTCCCAGGGCATTAGTCATCTATTCCTTAAGTGAACGGTCTTGAGACACATGCATTCATCTGGGTTTTGAAAAACCCTGGCCATTGCTTGCTTGACCTGGGTCGTTTCTCTGTGTGTATTTCCCAGATTTCCCGCATGTATAATTGGTATTCCTTCTGTCTTCCTCATCTGTTGAGATACTTCAGGACAGAGACGGTCTTTTAGGGAACATCTATAGGGAAAAGCGAGGTTTGATTGCAAGAGGGATCAGCAAGCCTGGGGCTTGCTTTAATCTAGTTTGCATAGAGAGCCTGAGTAGGTGCTAAGACATTTCAAGAAAAGTACAAGCCCTGGGATCCCAGGTTTCTTCTTAACTTGCTAGCTAAAGTTCCCATTGCCATCTTGTCGTTACTCTGGTGATTCAGGTGGTTCCCCTGTGCAACAAACAGTCATCTTTATATACCTTTTTTTGCATCCCTTAGAAACAGTTCACGGACCTTTGGGAAGTGCAGAGCACTGGGTGTAAACTACTGGTTTAAAACAACAAAGCTATGTCCTACTGTGATAAAAGTAACAATAATGAATAAACAGAGACTAGGAAAATATTTTTATTTTAGAATTGACGGGAGACTAATCGCTTGCAAAACACAGTTTCATGAAGCTTTTGACATGACTGGACTTTTTGCTAAAACCTCAAAGCTCTCAAGATCATGGTTGTTCATTCCTGGAGAGAAATAATGAATAACAGGACATTGTTGAGAGCTCAAATAATCATAGACTCTGGAACATTAATGGAACTGTTGTGTAAAACAAAGCAGCTGTTCCAGACAGTTGGAAATGCAGTTCTGAGTTTAATTTGTTATGATGCCTGTAATTTTTCTAGCCTTGTTTCGATGATCATTGCTTGCAAAATAATCATACAGGAGGATGATTTGCATGTTCTTCCAATGGATCATAATAGTTTGTCTGACTACTGAAAAATAAACCCATAGAGAAACTAACAGTGATAAGCAGAAATGCCAGATTCCTCTTAACTTCTTAGATCCCTCTCAAAGCCATCAATCTGCATAGCTGGAATGTGATGTCCATCCAACGGGCATCTTGTGGAGTGGTCTGTTAGTGTTATGTCAGGAATTTACCAATACCACTCTCTCTCATGCAGAAATGTGCAAGGGGCTTTGATACAGGGCCAACTTATTATTTGGGCTAAAGACTGGAGGGAAAACTTAAACACCTGGGGCTGGATCTCCCCACCCAGTTTGGAGCTGAGCCAATTCAGAGGTCTGGTCCTTGAGCAGCACCATGCGATGCAGGCTTTATCTCAGGGGATAGATACAGTACCTGGCACAACGAGACTGGCAGCTTTGCATGCCACCCTTATGCCAGTGCTGTGGCCATCATTTGACATGAGCCATCTGTTTTTAGTAGGTGCTGAGTAGTTGTTTAGGTCTGCCTGAAATTTTTCACCTGCAGGACCATGTTTAACTCCCCGTATCATTTGTGTGTCTTGTGGCACATGAAATCTGAGTCTATCTTCTGTGGTGGTGTTACAAAGTTGGGAAATGATGTAGGCAGCAAAGCTCACGTGAAGTTGATGTGTGTGTTCTGCATGAACTCTCTTACCCTAAAAAGGGACAGCATCTGGGAGCAGAGCTGTAGGAAATCTACCAAAACCAAACCTCTTTACTGTAGGATTCACACAGAAGCACAATGTCCTGTTCTTTGGTCACCTCCCAGAGATCTGGAGTGAATCTCAGCGTGGGAGAATAGAGGTCAGAATTTCATTTTCTCATTGTCTGGAGCAATGATTGTCCTGTACATCAGAGGTAGACAAAGCTGGCTGACACAAGTAATGACAGCAATTGCTGAGAGCCTGATGCTTTGCCCTGTAGGTTTTGTGGGAAGGAGAAGGGATTATAAGGTTAAGAAACAGTGCCGATCACTGTGAAAAAAGCTATTTCTTAGACCCTACCCATGGTTCCCATGGGCCTGGAGATGCTAAACTCTCTCCACTGGAGGAAAGGGAGGAGCAATGACAAGGATGCCCAAATGTCCCATGTCTTTGTTCCAGAAATGCTGTAGTTAACTATAGTATATAGTAAAGGTCACAGCTCAAGTGTAGGCTTGTAAGCTCTTTAGAGAGAAGACTGCATTTTTGCTATGTATTGTGCTACCCATGACAGAGTGATCCCTGCCTAGACCCCTGAAGAGAGCTGTCTCTTTCCCAATAACAATGTGATAGTAAATTAACTGTGGAGCAGTGGCTCAGGCTTGTTTAAGGACAATTAAGATTGTAGTGCACCTGAAATGCTTGGGACATTTCCTCTAAGAAGCACACTATAAGAGTAACAGTCGTCTTGGAAGGTTATTTCTGAACCTTCTCAAGGTTTCCTGGGATTTTGAAGGAAACAAAATCAATTGGAAGGTTAATTTTCATTTGAAGATCAAATGTACATTTTTATCGACCTGTTTGTGTGGCTAGAAAGTGAATCTCCCCCCTCACAATCTCAGTCTGTATTCAAAAAAATTAGGCTATTTCTCTGAGAAGTTGTATGATTTTTACCTCCTCGTGTTTGACCTCTATGGTCATTTCCATAGCATGACACTTAATTTTCTCCTGTAAGATAATAAAAAAACCAAAGATGCCCATTGGCAAGTATAATTCCCCTCTTTAATTTAATTTATAATGATTAATAATGGACAGTTCCTTCATCACCTTTTGGGAAGGACAGATGTATTCCTTCTGCCACGTATCAGCCTGTATTTAATCCTCCCAATTCTTCATAAGATGCAGAAGGTTGCTGGATCCATGGGAAACTCCTTTCAAGTCACTGAGACTCGGAGTTGATGCAGCAATTGGCACGGGCAGAATCATGACAGAAAATTAGAGCCTGATCGGTAAACTCATGAAAGCTCTTTTGGCCCAGTCCTGCTGCCTCTGATTGCAATAACAAGAGCCTCGCTGACTTTGGCAGGGGGTGATTCCCCAATAGGGAGTGGGGATTATTAGCATCTAACAAACCTAAAGGGAAATCTAGAGCTTGTTGATGCTGTAGTGCTAGAATTTCAGATACTTCCAGGATGCTTTAAATCCATCTCTGATCCCTCTTTTCATTATATTTTAAAATGTATATTTCCATTTGCAGGTTTTATAATTTCATAGCAGAATGTCCTTGTGGATAAACCTCTAAGAATTCAGTAGGAGTAAAAGCAATCAGGTGTTGCAGAAATTCTGTGGGGTTTGTTGCAATTACACTAAAATTCCACAGAGAAAGAGACTCTTTTAATAGTTTTTTCCCAACCATCTCCACAGTGGGAATAAAATTCCTTGCTAAGTGCATTATGGTAGTCCACAGAATCTGTAAAGTTAAGATTCAGAGCTGATGTGAATTGAGTTCCACTGATGCCTGTGATGATTTATTTTAGCATAGATTATCGCTGTACAGAGATTCTCATATTCTTGTGCCATTTTCCCTCTAGACCTTTCCAGAAGACAAATTTAGACATAGACGTTCCTTTAACATGAAATGTGTTTCTGCTGCAAAGAGCCTGCACAAGATGTCCTACACCAGCTGACATCTGTGCAGAAATGGCTGACGGCGACCTTGTGTACCCACTGGCCAAAATACCCCCCAACTACCCTAAGCCTAAGGAGGGGCCAGGGACACTCGGCCAGTGCAGAGCACAGCTCTGTATGTGGCTGGGGTAGAGGCTGGCAGTTGCAAACGTGGATGTAATGCTCAGTTCTGTGCATTTCCTCCCCTGTTCTGCCATTTGGGGCATGCTGTCAGGGCCCTCAGAAGTGCTGATGTAGCGTAATTGAAGATATTTATGTTCTTTTGCTGTTCCTCTGCCACTGATGTGACTTGGCTGCAGCAACCTTGCTGGTCCTGTCGTAGTGGCTGCAGTCAGGGAGCTGGGTTGGACTGGCCAGCCATCCTTCATCACTTTCCTTCGTTAACGTTTGGCAAGAAAGATTTGGCAGTGCTTGTTCTCTGTAGCACCTTCTAATTTTAGCCTGCTTAGCCTGCCGTGTGCATTAATAGACCCATGGAAGACAAAGTGCACCAACATCATCTAAAAATCCCATCACTTCCCACAGTACCTTGGCAGGTAACTGCACCACTGTATGACAGCTGGACTGGATACAAACCTGCAAGGATTTAAGAAGCGGGTTCAACTCTCCTCTTTTAACCTAGGACCTGTCTCCTGCCCCTGGCATTTCATAAGTAGTTATCTTCCTTCATTTAACTTACAGGGGGAATTTATACATAAACTATAGCTTTACCAGGGGAATGAACCAGCTTTTGTAAAAAAGAAAAAAAAAGAAAAAAAAAAGCAGGTATACATCTCAGTATTTTCTGACTCTGTTCCCCGCTTGTTCTCATCCCAACATTGTCCTTTAACTTCAATAGCTCTTCTCCTTCCCTCCTGATCACCTCCCCTCATGTGTGTTTATACCGCAGATAATATCCATTCCTTGCCTTTGTTTAGCAAGGCTAAATAAGCCAGTTTGCAACTACATTAATAATTTTAAAATTATTCATTTTGACAACCTTTTAGCTCATTGCTAAAAGGAAAGAAAACTGGGCCATATTGGCAATTGGTGTAATGGAGCTAGAAGATACGCCTGGGAGCTCAGTTCTGGTCCTTTGGGTACACGCTAAATCATATGGAAGTTTTTACAATTTGGCACTGTGTAGGTGTTGGATATTGAACGACCATGTTTTTCAGCCCTTTAATCTCTTCATTTATTTTATTCTGTACTACTTAGGTTCTTGCAACATGGTGATGGGAAGGAAAAGCTAAGTCTCATCTGAAGATTCGTTATTACTTTCTGAACCTAGTCACTATTGGATTCAAGTTATGGAATGTATTCGAAGTTCAAGAGCTGCTGTTCTGAATTAGGCCCATGTGCAGTAAGGACTGCCTTTTAAAAAAAGTATTTTAAATAGCTATCTTTGAGCAGATGAGAATAGCTTTAGACATATTAGCGTGGTGATGACATTATCCCCTTAAAGGCGCTTCTATTTCTTCTACCAGTACTGCTGCTCCACAACTTTTAGCATAATGTGGAGAAATGACCTGCCCGAGGCCAGGGAGGTGAGTCAGTGCTGGAGATGTATGCTTTCCTGTGCCCGTGTTTGTGGTCGTCCCTCTGTAATCATGTTGCTGCTGCCAGGGCAGGATCTTGAGATGGTAGCTGGACTTGGCACATCTCAGACCAGCTCCCCAAGGGCCTTGATGCTATCTCTCAAAGCCTTAGGCAATGTTTGCTTCCTCTTTGACAGCTGGAGACACTCTTTTACCTGGCACGCAAAGGCAAGAAACCGCTCAGATATAAAATTGAGGAGGAAAGCTAGCATTAAAGAGAAAAAAGGAACAGTTGCGCTGTCTAAATTTAGAAATCTGATGTAGATGCTTTCTTCCATCTTCTGAGCAAAAATATGCTGAGGTTTCAAAACTTCTTCCAGCACAGATCAGAGAGGGGCAGGATAACTCATTTAGTATTGTCTATTCTAATCGTTAAATCAAAATAAAACCCTACAGGCTAACAAATTAATCATTTTGCTACTGTCGTGAACCACTTTTTCATTTATTACTAATTGGCTATTAACTGATGGCCATATTAGCTACTTAAATGTTGCCTGATGCCCTACCTATACCCAGGAAAAGCTCTTTTACTCTTTTCCTTACAGCCTCCTGTGAACTAATGTACATAAAAGGTCCTGATAGTCATCTGTTTGAACAGATGTTGCCTTTATAATGATTTACTGGAGTAGTATACTGAAGGTTTTAATTTCTTACGGGCTGTGCACTGTGTGTTTCACGGAACTATTTGGGTACGTAAAGATCACTACATTTTGTGATAGGGGAAGCTTGCAGTTTGCTTTTCGTGACTTGAAATTCACCCATGATTGAGGGAAGAAGGTAAGTCTTTGTCGGTCATTAATTGTCTGTTATAACCTTCAAGCAGAAGTGGATTTGTGCCGTTTATGAGTTCTCCAAAAGGTGTCTTGTACCTTCCTCGAGAGCAACTGATGTTAAGAGGAACTGGTGTAAACAGATGTATTTTGAATGGTTATCTCACACTCTGGCCACGAATCCCATCTCTCTTCATTGCACTGGGGCAAGTGCACTGTAAATAACGAGGAAATAT
Source organism: Pygoscelis adeliae (assembly GCF_000699105.1). Taxonomy (NCBI): domain Eukaryota; kingdom Metazoa; phylum Chordata; class Aves; order Sphenisciformes; family Spheniscidae; genus Pygoscelis; species Pygoscelis adeliae. The sequence goes on along the minus strand of NW_008824357.1, from coordinate 1,149,405 downwards.
TTATGCCATTTAATGCGTTTCTTTCCTTGAAGTGTCAGCTTATGGAGTTCAGGGACTGAGAAATTTAAGACTCCAAGTGTGACTGAAACATTGAATGTGGAGTTTGCGACACTGGATTAGTAAGAGGTGGCCAGAGTGACTGGAGAGGACCACCATGCCTGTATGCGTAGCTCTGATCCCAGATTTCCCTGGCACTAAAGCTTCAGGTTAGTGACCACAGGAGGGGGGACTTGAATTTGGGCTGTATTTTCTGGACGAGGAGGTGTGGGAGAAGGCATTTAGAAAGCATGGCTGACATGCTGGGAAATCAAAGGGCCGGGACTGGCTTCAACATTATCCCCCCCCCCCAATTTGCTAATGCTCCCGACCAGCTCTCTGCTCCGGCAGCGCCAAGAAGGGCGGGGTGGGACAAAGAAGATGGAGGGCAGCGCGTTTTACGGCGCACCGGCTCCCCGGGCAGCCTCCTCTCCTCCCGCTGGGCTCGCAGCCCCGGCGGGGGTAGAA
>NW_008824357.1:1137189-1147405 GCF_000699105.1 Pygoscelis adeliae | reverse complement strand
CCGACCGAATCCCCCTGCCCCGGAGGGCTGGCGCTGGGGATGGAGCGGGATTTCCTTTTCTTCCCCAAGAAGCTTCTGGCAACGCGCACGTTTGAGTCCACTCCTCGATGCAATCCTGGGGGAAAAGGGCAGGAGCCGTTATATAAACCCCTCCCTTGATGTCGTTATCGTGGGAGCCGATTTAGGGCAGGTATTGCAGCTCCAAGGATCCTAACTTTTCCTTACGTAAGGCCAGATATTCGCATCTAACGGACTGTTACAGCCATTTATTTTTTTGACACAGAGTTGTTCATTATTGGCAGCGGCGCAGCGGCTCCTTCTCCCAGCCCCACGGACACACCCATCCTAGTCCTCCTTCCTCAGCCTCGGAGGCAGAGAAGTGAGCTCTGAAACGGAGCTTTGAAGTGTGACATTTGTGCGGGAGCCGCTGGGCTGTACAGTTATGTTTTAAATGACGTTTAGGAAATGCAGGGGATGCACAAAACTGGTATGTGATAAATGAGCATCCTCTTTTGGTTTTTTTTTTTTGGTTTTTGTGGGGGGAATAGTTTCCCTCCAAAAGTCCAATGGTAGAGAGTTTAAAAAGATGCCTGTGTTTAAATAACGGTGAAGGTTACTGCTGAATTGCTGTCACGGGCCAAGAGTAGTATGACGCATTTTTCTTACGATTGAATGCTCTGATTTATGTTGTGTGCACCCGATGCAATTCTCTTGTAAAGATAAGAGATAAAAAAAATCAGATTCTGGTCTTACTTGCTGTTGTATAAACCCGGAACTGATCTACTGAGACTAATGCTTGAAGAAGAAGGATAATCAATGTGTAGCTGTCCATCAGTAGGATAAATATATACAGATTTAGAGGCAGACCCTTGCAGGGTTGCAAACTGCGTGTGCTTTTGTCTCCAAGGTGCTTGAAATGAGCAGAAGGATTCGCACTGATTTCAGAGCCTACCGTTCAGCCGCAGCAGGAGACCTGTTTACTAGCAGAAGCATTCAGAGCATCATTAAAATGGTCCAGGCTGCATTTTTGTTGGTCGCTATATATGTATTTTTTTTTTCTTCTTTCCTAACTGATGCCCAGTGCATTAGGACTTGGGCTGTGAGTAACATCAACAGCCAAACTAACCGATTTCAACAGTAGCTGGCCTTTTTAATAGCACAAGGAGTCTGCACTAGAGGTGGGCATAAATACTGCAGTGTTTCTGGAAATGGTAAACATGTAGGACAGTTTGCTGTAGAAGCTGGCATTGAAAGACAAGTGGGTTTTTCACGCCCCAAGTTAATTCATTCAGGCTTATTGGCATTCACAGCAGATCCTAAATTTAAATCTTGGGGTTTTCTTTCTTTGTTTTTTAAATTGGTGGTGTTATTCAGGGAGACTCTCCATTGCAGCAGTAGGAGGAAGGAGAAAGAAAAAAAGGAGAGGGAAGGAGAGACACTTAGCATCTCATAGACGTTTAGCAGTTATATAAAAGATGGATATAATGGTATAAATCAGTAGCTGATGCAATTCATGTAGCCCTTTTGGCGTTAAAAGAGCCATGTCAGCTTGTGTCAGCTGAGAATCGGGTGCTCCAACTCTTCAGTTTTATTACAGGCTCTTTGGGGAAAATGCCTGATTCTTCTGGTGGACCAGCAGAGTCCCAGCTTGAAATAAAGGCCCTGAGCAACACTGTCGCTGTCCTATATGTATTTGCTATAAGTTCAAGGCACCACCAAGTTACAGTCCTGCTTTCTACCCCTTCTTGAATTCAGCATTTGGCTTCACCAGCCTGGCTATGCTGTTCTGGTATAGCTTTGTTCTCTTACAAAGGCGTTTTTGGGAGGAGGAAAGAGAATCTGAGTAAGTACAAGTGCAGATATAAGAGCCAAGGTGTAGTTTAAACTGAACGCTGCATAACGTGTATGTGCTTTGCTTTAAATAGATGCATCTGTAATGTAGGGAATGAAGGAACCAGAGGAACATCACAGTCACTTTTAACTTTCCTCCCCATCCAGAGCTCTGTAGGGTGTGTTTCATTCTTGTTTATGACTACTGCAAAAAAAGATAAATTTGTTTTTGACCTAAAATCTCGCAAAAGTGAGATGTAACCTGGGCTGCGATGAAAGCACATCGCTTGATAGCTGCCTTGTTATAATTACCTTTCTGTTCCTGCCAAACTGTCTTCTAATTGGACGGAATTCTATTAACTGTTTTTTAAATCCTTCTCTTGGACTTAGTTTGCTAATATGTGCTTATTTCCATCTGATGTTGCAGTGGTGCTCTGGAAAGGCGGTAGAAGTATCCACTGCATCGAAACATCACTAAGTTGGACAAAATGAGTTTGTTTGTGTTGTGTAACCCGTGGCAACAGACTTTTGGTCCATTTCCCTGACAGCAGTTGACTCACAGTTAGCCGTGATTCCAGTGTGTGGGTGCATATAGGAAATTTTGCATATGACCAAGGCAGAAAAAATAGGGATGTTGCTATTACACATCCTTCAAAGTATTATTTAATGCTTTTGCTGTAGGTGATGGTGGCAGACTGCAGGTATGAGTGAAGCTGCCAAGTAGACAAGCCTGCTGGAACTCAACTCCTTTCCTGTTCTGATTTTTTTGGATCATTAGTGTGATGAAAGAACTTGCAGATGAAATAAAATATTTTATCTTTCCAGTTAAAAGTGCAGCAATTGACTTGTGTTTTGACATGCACTTTTGAATAATGCAGAGGTTGTTTCCGTCTCTACTCTTTTATCTCTGAAGTGACACTGCAGACTGTCAGCTTTCTCACAGAATAATTATGTATTGTTGTATGCTTTTTTGTTGCAGAGTGATCGTCTTTTGATCAAAGGTGGTAAAATAGTTAATGACGACCAGTCTTTTTATGCAGACATTTACATGGAAGATGGGTTGATAAAGTAAGTGAAGCCTGATGCCATGTTGTGATTGGAAACGTACAGAAATGTACTGCAGATTGGCAAGGAATCACTTAGTCTCAGTGAGCTATATAAATTGCAATGAAAAATGAGTATTTCACGTATATCCTGGTGTTTGATGGAGGAACTTCAAAAACAAGGTGTTGAATTAAATAAACAAATGGGCCAAAACCCCACTGTTATTAAAGCATGGGTCAAAGGAGGTACTTACATGTGCTTAATTTTAGCCATGTGAATAGCCCCACGCTGAGATGACACATATGTTTGAAGTTATCTGTGTTGTAACATTTTACTGAGTTATGACTTAAGATATTTTGAATCCGGAGTTCAGCATCCTACTACAGTTAATTCTGTTTTAGGGTAGGAGGCTGGACTTAGGTGACCTCTTGAGGTCTCTTGCAGCGCTGTCTTCTATGATTCTATGATACGAGGATCAATCTAAACCCCCTTAAAGTTAATAATGATCCTGTAGTTTAAGGACTGAGGTTCAGACCTCTTTCCAGCATGCCTCTGTGTTTTCAGTCCTGAAACATGTGTTTCTGGCACGTTAAATATATTACAGATTTCTTTGGAAAATTACTCTTAGGGAAAAATGGACGAGCCAGAGGTTACAAACAAGGAATTTTCCTGTTCTGGCTAAACGGTCAGCACATGTGCTTTGTTAATCAAGGTTGAAAGTTAAAGGAGCCAGCCAAAGACAGCTAGTTAATCGCAGTGTGTCATCCATTATTGCATTTTTAAAAATACATCAGTGAAGAACTAGACTGGAGAGGGCTTTGGGGGTCTCATCAGGAATTTGGTAACCGGTATCTGCATGGGTTTATATTTGTGCAGGGACTACATGATATTTATACATGAAAAGTAGACAATATAGAGGCAAAAATTCTTCCAGTGCTCCCAAAACAGTACTAACATCTAAATGGCTGTTGGATAGCCAGAATCAAGCGTTGAACCCCAGTCCCATCCCAATAAAGCTGCACGCAAGGCTCTTGCTGTGTTTGGTGCAGCGATCGTCTGATTATCTGCATGGTCCCTTCTCCAGCTGTCTGCCAGTGTGGCTCCTTCTTTTCCTTCCTGTTAAGTCTAATATTGCCCCAAGGTCCTGAAGTAATTGCACACTTTGCTCGCAATTATGCAACTGCTTCAAGGGGAGGCATAAAATATTATCAGCTATGCATGCTGATCCTGTACGTTGCTTTATATGGAAAAAGAAAACACTAGACAGGTTAAGTAGCACAAGAGTGTATGTTTACAGGCTGTTTGCCTCATCTGATGTTTGTGTCTGACTTGCTGTTTGAAATGTGTTTACCCAGGCAAATAGGAGAGAATCTGATTGTGCCAGGGGGAGTGAAAACTATTGAAGCCCATGGCAGGATGGTGATTCCTGGAGGGATTGACGTTCACACCCGCTTCCAGATGCCGGAACAAGGGATGACATCTGCTGATGACTTCTTCCAAGGGACCAAGGCTGCACTGGCTGGGGGCACCACCATGATCAGTAAGCTGGCTGTTTTTTCTCTACCAAGAAAGCTTTACTTTTTTCTTTCTCAGATAAGTACAGAGACTGTGGGCTGTATAAGTCATGTGATACTTTGGACCAGGTATCAGCAGTGGAGGGTTTCTGATATCTGTCTAGGTTGTTGAGAAAAGCTTGTGTAGGGGTGGGAAAAGCCGTGGAAAATCAAGACCCCAGGATTTCCACATCTTGCAGCTGTCGGGCATTTCACTCATCCTTTCTGTTGGCAGGGTTTACCTTGCTGCTTGTGTGACTTTGCCAGATTCTTGGGTCTGCTCCTAATGAAACCAGTGTCACTTTGACCTCTGGCTTCAGTATGAGCAGCAGATTCTCCACATCCCTGTGCCTTGGTTCCCTTTCTCCGTGATGTCTGTGACTCCAAGAGGCTTGTACTCCGTAAGAGTTCAGCCTTTCTGGAATAGCGGTTGCCGCACATACAGAGAGAGGAAGGAGAGGTACTTCATACAGGATTGTCTGAGGACGGATAGGTGTCCATCATATGGTTCACACCTAGAAGCTTGATGCCAGTGTACTATGTATCTTTGAAAATTGAGCCACTTATTTAAGGATTTGCACATGCCCACTTATGTACGCAGCTTTAGCACCAGGATTTTTGTTAGCTTTGTTCCTTTTGTGCTCATATCCTCTTTTGGAGGAAGAGAGAAATCGGGAAATGAAAATATCTCAGAATAAAAAGACAGACTGACTGTCTGTTCTGCTCACACCAGGATTAGACACTCATGGTGTTCCACACTGGCTCTAAAATGCCTCATGAATGACTTCCAGGCTATCCATCCTCGCTTGTGTTGGCTACAGATGTTTGGCTTGTCAGAGCCAGGACCTTAAAACTCCATAAGTGAGTCATTGTTGTTAACCTTGTTTGAGCTAGAGAAAAAAATAAAAACCTCTGTTGCAGTGCAGCTGATCACGTGTAAACTGTAACACAGCGCCCTGGAGTCTGCCGCATGTGGGAATCAAGGATGAAGGTGTAAAGTGATACAATATCTGAGCATCTTGCATTCTTTCATGTACTCTGAAGTGCTGCCATTTCACAGGAGGGAAGTTAAGGTACAGAGAAATAAGAGCATGGTTCAGAGCGGGCACTAGTGTCTATTGTCCGATCCGGGGATATAAAGAGATCTTAGGCACAGCCAGGGATCAGCCTAACTCTCCTCAGTTCAAACCTAGCTCCTTATGGACTAGAACATCCTCATCTCTTAGAGGGTGGTTATGAGCAATCTTTGATCCCTGGCCTGGTGGGCGGACTTGGATTGATTGACGTGGAGGTTGGCAGTAGGAGCCAGTGGTCCAAACACAGCTAGGCTGTCTGTGTTCCAGAAACAAATCTTTTTCTGGGTCCGGACCTTGCAAATAGGTTGTATCTGGCCTATGAACTTGGTCTAATGCTTCAAATAAATAACCATAAAATAACCTGGGAAATTATTTTTCATAATGTTATCACTTTAGAGTATGAAGTTTGTGTATGAAGATAACCTCACACATACGGAGAACGTAAGTGAGAGTGTAGCTGTGGATGGTCTCATTGTGCATACTAATATCCAGTTTTTCTTCAAATCTTTGCTGTCAATTTAAATTAATGACACTGAGATGGTATTTTCTTTTCAGCTTCAGTTCATTGACTTTGTTTCATTGGTTGTTCCCTTGTTATTAGTACACCTGGTTCACACTTGAATTACCATTTTGTTCTTCCTTGTTAAGTTGAATTAGATCAAAATAACATTCTCTGTCGTCTACATCTGAGCTTTTACCAGCATTATTTCCCCCAGTGGCACTTTTAAAAACATTTTAAGCAGAAATTGCTTAGGCAAATTTTTCTAAAGTAGCTCTTTACTTTGGTTGCCCACTTTTACCTGTGCAGAGCCTCATACTTCAGAAATGCTTGCACCTTTCTGTATATGTGTAGATGTATATTGCCTTTATGACTGTAGTATCTGAATGTCAGACTAATGGTGTTCGTAACACATCTGTGAGTTAGGGAAATTGGAGGAGAATCCCCCATTTTATAACTTCTTATTTTACAGCTGTGAAAAATTAGCACAATGTAGATTATGACCATGGGCAAACCATATAGAGGAGGCCGGTGGCTAAACTTGACCTTACTGCCTTCCTGAGCGTCTTGGATTAGGATACCAAAATACACAATCACCTCTGAACAAAAAACATCTTTCTAAAATGTAGCAGCAAGGACAGTAATTGGACTGCTTAGGATGATGGAGAGATGTTTCTGATGGGTGGGTATCAGCAACTGGAGCTGAACAGTGGAAAGCGGGATAAATAATCCAACTAGACTTCAAAGCTTTGGAGACTCTGCTCTGTGTCAGCTCAGCTGTTCTCTTCTTAGCAAAATTATACCATTTGCAAAAATGTTTTTCCACAAGGAAGCATGCAGAGCTGCCCTCGTGAACATGCTCTTGGTGGGTGGCCTTTGGTTTTTCCCGAAGCAGGTGGGAGTCATGGTTGATTGCAGCATTGTTTCTTTTATGATAAATAGGACAACGTTTAGTGAACTAGATTCATAATATCACAAAAAAATTGCAGCCTGAAAATGACATGCTAATGTTTATGTCATTGTATATTTTAAATACCATGCCTGGGACTTTTCAAAAGAGAATATCCTCCTCTCATGGAAATGTGTCTAGCGGTGTGCCTCTGTTCTTCAGGCTTTTTTTGGAAAAGCTAGCCTCATGGATGTGAGCTTTGTGGAAAAAAACACCCACTTTTCTTCATTTGTGCTTTAAGCAAACTTTGTATTATTTATTTACAAATACCTTTACTCCATCTGTTTTTCACTTTTATACATAGCCCTCGTTTTGGGCAAGGAAACAGGTTAGTCGGCTTCATGCTTCAATTGTTTCACATTTTCATGCAGGAGGGCAGTTTAAGGCTGTTTACTTTACAATCATTGTAGGGGAATACTTGTTCTGTGTACATTTTTCAGTGAAATTAAAACAAGAATCTTGGATAGGTTTCTATTGATTGTTGGTGTTATAAAAACGGTGGGTGAAAGCGTGGCTTCGGCAAAGTAACGGAGAGTTTTGTCATTGACCTCAGCAGTGCCAGGAATTCACCCTGTATGTCTGGTTTGGTTTCAGTGAACTTCATTTTCAGCTCAGGTCAAATTCAGTATTGTTCCTTTAATTCTCACGGCAAACACATCCAAGGGAAGCACACAGGAATTCAAGAATGTAACCTATTGTTTCCAAGCCCTGTTCTCGTTTACTTCGGTTCCCCTTTAAAGTAAATTCACTACTACAGCATCAGAGATAGGAGAATCCGACTGTCAACTGCTATTAAATGGAGTAGCCCCATTTTCTGTGCGGAACCAATGGAGATTTACCCTGGTGGGAAGCAGATGTGGCTCCAATCCAGTGCTTCCCAACTTGTGCACTGGTCAGCTGGAATGAGGGAGAATGGCTGGCAGTGATGATCTGAATTAGCCCTTTTCTGCTGTGCATCGCCTATGTTCCCATAGGGCTCTCCAGTCCTTGCTTTCCTGAGCCCTCTCCCAGGTTGCTTCACTCAGGAGTTAGGGCTGATTTCTTTTTCTAGCTACTCGTTCCACAGAGGCCATCCGAACAGGAATTCCAGTTATGATCCTTCTGTCTACCCTCTTCAGTGCCAAAGGCAAGACTCCAGCTGACTTTGCTAACGTATGAAAAAATATAGTTGGTTTTGCTGTGCAGAGCTGAGAGGTGAAATGGCATATTGTGATATGATTGATTGTTTTTCTGAAACGGCAATTTGCATGATACTTTCTCTGTCCCTACCTTAAAACAGTATTAGTGTGGGTATGTCAGCCAAGGGTGAACAGCACTGTACATGTTTTAGGATAACATTACTCTGTAAAAAAACTTGGATTATCGCCCTTTTAAAATGTCAGAATGCAGTGTTTGGGCATTAAGTTGAAGGGAGGATTCCACGATGATCTGCAGAAGACTTTGGAGGAAAGAGGAGTATTAGATAGGCTCCAGCTCATTCAGGGTATCTTGCCTAAGCTCCCTTGTATTCCATGGAAAGAGAACAGTCCTTCTGGAGTTTTGGAAAAGGACTCCGTGTGAAGTTGCCCTTTACAAGAGGCTCTTTCTCATCCGTGGAGCCTATAGAGCCACAGTTTTGTTGAGCTAAAGATGGTGTTTTTTAGTTCCTATTGTCCCAACTTGAGATCGGTTGATGCCCTAGGATATAAAACAGTCCCTGGAGCTATTAGAGAAGGAAGACATCACTGCTAAGAACAGGGTGGTCTCTCCAAGTCTTGTGATGGTTTGGTTGCTTATTAACTGTGATGGGTGAAATCCCCATCAAAATCAATGGTAAAACTCCCCCTGATTTCAGTATAGGCAGGATTGCCTTTCTCCGCTCCTAACCCTTCAGAAAGGATGAAGCTAAGCTGTGTATATTTATTGGCTGTCTGATCCTCTAGCCTGTTTAATGTCCTACTGAGAACTGCATCTATCCAGGCCAGCTCCCACACACATTTCAGCCCCCCCTCCCAAAGACTGTGCTTCTTCCTGGCTATCTGCTGTCCTTGAGTGAAATTGCTTGCTGACATTGCCTGTGTTGACTCAGTCAACCACTGTTATAATCATAGAGAGAAATTACAGTGAGAGAAATTACAGCTCTTTCTGGCTTGGTGACTTGGAAGCCAGCTGCCTTTTGAACTTGACTAGCAGTTATCCTAATAACACGGAGAATGTACGCTAGGGATATGAGCCTTTGTATCTTGGGAGGTTCAGAAAATGAAGGGGAACTTCAAATGGGCTGCAGTCTGCTTCCTAATGCTTTACCCTGCTATTAAAGAGAGAGCTGATGTGCAGGATGGCAGGGATTTTCAGGAGTGTTAGCTGCTTAGCTCCAATCAAATTTGTGGTGAGTTGACACCAGGTCTCCTAGGTCATCCTGAAGATCACCACCTTGCTAGAAGGAAATGTTTCCGGTCTAATATTCTTCCTCACCTCTCAGTTTTTGAACTGAGCATGACTTGAGAGAATGGAGCTGCCCCAAAGGAGATCAGAGTCTAAACTGCAACATGAGCTTAGAGTAGGGTTTAGAAAAGGACTAGGCAGTGTTCTGGGGCAAGGGCAACTTGGCATGGGGTGGTATTTAGACACACCAGTGAAGACTAGATCATATTCTACCCTACTGGGTGCTGCTACTTTATATTATCGGGGTTAGCCCTATCCTGGAAGAGAGCAAGAGTCTAAATGGTGGGCAAAGGAGGAGAACAGAAGCAGAGACACAAGGAGGTGGTACAGCAGTGGTTGTGCAGTAACTTGTGGCCAAGCTGGAAGTATAAAACCAAGCGTTTTGAGTCCAAGGGCAGTGACCACAGAGCTGCAGTGTCTCACCAAGTCTCTGTGGCTGTGTGTACACAGCACTGCATTGTTCTGCAGACACCAGCCTGAATTTTGTTTCTTTTTGCACCCAGAAGCAGAGATAAAAGAGGAACTGTGCGGCTGGGGACTAGCACTTCAGACGGGCTGCGTTGGGGTGTATGGCTTGTTTCACTTTCTAGCAGCTGGCGGTGGTTCTTCTGCAGCAAAGAAATGTTTAATTCTCTAGAAATGTAATGAAAATGTCCATTTGCTCGTATAAAAGATTATTGGTGATTTATATAGTAGAGGCTTCCTTGAACTCTGTTATTAAGAGAATGACATTACCATACAGGAGCGCAGAGTCCCTCTGGCCCTTTCTCTCCTCTCCCCAGCTCCCCTCGGTGCCTTTTATACCCCCACACTCTTCAGCCTCTGCACTGATTCACACTAA
>NW_008824357.1:1127840-1137162 GCF_000699105.1 Pygoscelis adeliae | reverse complement strand
TGATGTGTTTGTTCCTTTCATTCAGAGTGGGCTTAAAATCATTAATGAGAAAGTCGGTCCATAAACAGAGATGGGCACTCCCCTGTTGCGAGCTACTCTTCTCAAGCTTTTAAACCCCTTTAAGTCCATTAGGCATCTCTGCCTGCAGTAGTGTGTGCAGCTACTGTACGGACGACAGCCTGCCTTGCTGGGGCCGGCGCTGCTTCCAGCCATCCCTGTGATGCTGACTTTTTGCTGGATGGGATCGCCTCTATTGTTCTGATGGGGTTTCCAAAGGGGTCTCGTTGGAAGTGAATGAAAAGAATCTGCCAAGCCCTTGATGTCTCTTGCCAGTTAGCACAGAAGGAAACAGCTGTTCAGTCCTTAACATACGTTGTGTGTTATTGTGTGCATTTTATTTTATTTTTTTTTCCCTTTGGGCTGTAACTATTGTTTGTCATCTCTTTGCCGCTGAGAGAATAGGCTTCTGCGAGGAACAAATGAGGACTTTAGGAGCTGTGTAGCTTTGCCTGAGGTTATGCAGGAGGCCTGTGATGTGATAGTGTCTTTAACCCTGGCTGTCAGATATTCAGGCTAATGACTGCCTACCAGCTGGACCATCTTTCCTTCTTAGTGCTGAAAGGTGAAATCAGCAGTGCCTGGTTTTGGGCTGGAGTCCTGTGAAACCAATGCAGTCCAGCATGGCTTGTGTGTAAGTCAATCAGCAGACTTTCCCCTATTTTCCCATCTTCCGCCTTCCCCAGCACTGCTCTGGATCCTGGCCCTCAGTCCTCTTCCAGCCTTCTGCCTCTTTGGCAACACTGATTTTTTTTAAAGAGCAGGTGAGCAGGGCCTTTGCTCTGTTTCTGTTTTGCCCCATTCTGCTCTGGACCCGCTCCACCCCTGTCACTGCAGAGGAAGGAGTGGATGGAGGCTGTCCCACACGTGCTGGAGACGCTGATTTAGTTACAAACAAATGAATGTTGAAATGGCAACATCACCGACAGTGCAGCCGTCTTCCTGCAGATGTGACTGACCTAGATTTTTCCATGCATCTAAAAAGAGGGATTTGGCACTCACTCAGGAGAAATAACCAATGTTGTTTATGCAATAGCATTTAATACCTCTTATTCCATATAATGGTTGGGATCAGTAGTGCTGCTTTCCCACTGCATGGAGAAGAGTTCATGTTCTTTTGTCTGAAGGCCTGCTTTTAAATGCTTTTCTTGCTTTCACATGTCCAGTGCTCTCATCCCCAAGTCTCATGCCTCATGGATGACACGCAGGAGAAGTCAAGAGCTAACGGATATCACCAATGTGTTGCGTCTTACGCAGCCCCTTACATCAATGGAAAATGCATGTGATACTTCGAAGGGTGCAGGTGTAAAAGTTGGGTCCTCCAGCTAAAGCCTGTCCACTGTAGATGGAAAAGCAATCTTAAAAAAATAAAATACAATTATCAACCTCCGTTAATGTAACATCATTAGCTGCCAGTGATAGGTTTTCAGGGCATGTGTGTTAAATCTTGCTAGATAACCTGTCTTAATCACCTTCAAGTTGAGACAAGATCTTAAAAGAAACAGTAGGAAATGCTGCCTCCAGCTCTTTTCTTGGCTTGTTTTTCTGGGCACGGATTTTTGCCTTCCTACTAGTGTTCAATCCCTTGGCTACTTTTAGCTTCCCATGAGCTTGACTCAGCAGAAACCATCCTTGTCAGACATCCTTGTTTTAACTTTCCATGTTGGGAATTAGCTTTGCTTGTCAGGGGAAGGAAGCAAGTGATGCCTGAAAGAAGTGATGGCTAAAACTAACTGCAGTATTTCTCACTTAGGGTGGATTCGGGCGTGTGCTGTCTGTAGAGCAGAATTTGACATCTTGGGTCAGCAGTCTTTTTCCATCTTCCCTTCAGCCACTATGCCTTCAGTTCATAGATCCCATCTGTTTCTTAGAAACTGGATTTTTTTTAATCTTTCTGGTGAGAAGGAGAAATGTTTAAGGAATACAAATTAGCTCCTCCTGTCTAGCATACTTTAATCATGCTTATAAATTGCCAGTTGTTACCAACTTGGGGCTGTGCCTGCATCTTTGCACAACCCTAACTCCCGTGGAAGCCATGTGCGTTTAAAAGGAATGCAGCGATGGGCACTTAAGAGTTACGGCTTCTGGGAAAACTCTTTTCTTCCCTTGATACACTACAGTTAGTGTTAGGACTACCTCTGTGACAATGGGTATGTAATTTAATTTCTCCATGCTAGTTGCTAGCTGTCCATAATGGGAGGTGGCTTTGTTGCTGAGGGGTTGTAAACTTTAATTCAAATTAGTTAAGTTCACCTAGACCCTCATATTATAAATACAAAGTGATTATTTTTATGTAGAGCGGCCTGAGAGCCCGACGTGTGAAACACTGGATGCCACCTAGCAATGAGATAATCCCTGTTCCTCCCAGCTGGGAGCCGCGCAGATGCAGACACCCAGTCCCTGCAGCTCACCATGCACAGCTCTGGTTACTCTCAGGATATGAATAAAAGGAAAAACCCTGTGTGAGGGAGAGACGGAGTGAGCCCTGTGTGCGAAAAGTGCTTTTGGCTTCCTGGATCCTGAAAGCCTATTCTAAGTAACAGGAGGAACCGTTAGACTTTAACATGCAAACGTTAACTGGGAAATCTCTCTGTGAATTTTCAAAGCCCATCAAAAAGGGCCGTGCTTTTGGAAGTTCCCCTTCCTGACTGCTTCTAGGGCATATTTTCACCAGATTGCTTTGTTCCTGAAAGCAGTTACATATGTGCAGTGTGTATATTTTTGGAATCTGGGGGACTCTGTGGTGTTTTACATATGAATTAAATTCCCTGGCACAGCCTACAGGCAACGTGAGCTGGTAAAGGAGTTCCTTGAGAACGATCCCGTATTATTACACAGCACTGCTTTTGTGCAAAGGAGAAGGGGGAAAGTTCCCAAAGCATAGCACAGCAAGAGATAGTGTAACCCAGTATTCCTTCAAAAATCTCATTCCGGAAATGCGTGTCAGTTAATGATACTTTCCAATAGACTTTTCTTTTATTTCAGATAAGATTTCTTTGGATTTGTATCAGTGTCCAAAGAGAAGTGTTCAGCTACTGATGGGGTACAAAGTACTTTTCAGACTGATGCGCAGAGGCTTTTTATCCAGTGTGAACTGAAAAAGTTTTGTAAAGTCTTTGTAGCACAATGGTAGCTGGAGAAAAATGTAGATGTGCAGGATGTTCTTACATGAAGCAGAATTAGGCCATGGTACCAAGACCAGAGTTTGCTTCTGCTGCTTTGTGAAACAGTTAGTCCTTTTGCTATGCAAACGCTCCGTAAAGGGGGAAGATGGCAGCTGTATGGAAATGATTCACATCGAGCTGTCCCGCAGCGTGGATCCAGGGGCAATTCAGGCTATTGATCAGTCTGGCTTTCGTGTTTAAGACGGGAAATTAAGTTGAGGGCTAGAACATAAGAGTTGCCTGTAAAAGCTTAGTGCATGGAAAAAATAAAAGGCAGCATCTTGTAGGTATGAGTTTTCCTAACCAGTTTGCTGGAGGGGTTGTGAATTGGAAGAGCCACAGGCTTAGTGTCCATCTTTGGGTTGGCCAGATCAGGCGATGCCCAGGAGTGCATCCTTTTCTACCTCAAACACAGTGCTTTGTGCCCCGAAACAAGGAAGGGTTTCATGGGCCTGGGAAGATACCAGGCTGCTTCAAAGGCCGGACAGGGCTATTTCAGAGCTGGAGGAAGGAAAGTCGGCAGCTGGGGACTGTGTCACAGAATTCCTGTTTAAACTAAGGATGATCTAGTTAGGGCCTCCTACAGGTTATTATTACAGCAATGTCAATAGCTATTTTTGCAGACAATATTAGCCTTACAAAGTTGATAGAAAACTAGCGGACAGCTAGGTGTAGTCAGAAAATTGATGTGTGCAGTGTGAATGTGCTGCTTGATCTCTGTCCTACAATAGGTTTGTTAGAAAATAGGTTCTGCTGCACCTCCACCTCAGATCCCACCACAGTTTTCTCTGTGGACATTTGGATCTATTTCAGTCTTTGCTTCCTTGCCTATAGTTCCATCTGACAGTCATCAAAGTCAGTGGTTTAACTGAGAACAGAATGGGGACTCTTAGTGTCTTACCAGAAGTGGAAGTGGTATGATGGCGATTGATGAAACCTCTTCCTCAAAGCATGATGTCACTTCATCACAGCCACGAGAAGAAGTGTCTGGTCCTTGTCCAGCGAGAGGAGATGTTTATATGACAAATACACAGAGGGAAAGGACAGGTTCACCAAGCAGGTATTCCGCCCCCCCGATTTCCCTCACAAGCTGTTTAAAAAAAAAAAAAAAAAGTAATTCTGTAGAATCAGAACTCTTTGCTTTTAATGTATTTTGTTGGGGAAAAAATTCATCTTTCTAGTCCTGAAAACATAAAACCCCCTCAGAACCATCACAAATTTCCATTGTAAAAACTCCCGTCCTGCAGTTGTGTTCCTCTTCATCTCCAACACCGCATTGAGACAACCATGGGCAGTGAAATAAAGCTGAGAAGCCAAAATCTGGTCTTGGCGATGATGGTGCAAATCCAGAATTGTTCCAGCTTCCTGGCTAGTGGAAAAAGCCTGATGGGCAGGGTATATCTCCACTGACCTGAGAGGGACAGAACTGGCTTACGGCACTTGATCTCTTGTCCTCTTGTTTCTGATCAAACTTTTGCCCCTTGGATGTGTTGTTATAGTTTTGTTTTGCCTTGACTTGAAATCCATGGCTACAAACAGAGGTTTTCTCAATCCCATTCCCTCAAGGTTTACAGGCCAATTTATATGGAAGTCTTTGAAGTCCTGTGTACTTTTTTTTGTGGGCTTCAAGTGTGGAGTATGCCTAAAAGAAAGAATAAATCTTGGAATCACTTAAATATCTCTTTTGAACTTGGCTCCCTGCCTCCTCTATCATGGTGACCTCCTGAGATACAAGCATAGCTTGGATGTACAATAAACCTGTACCGTAAAGAAATGGAGCCTTTTTTGATCTGATCTAATTAGGTAGTCATTCCAGCTGTTGAAGAGGGTTATTAATTACTGTTTGGACATACAGACCCCTATTCTTTATGTTTGTATCCAGCTGGCATTAACTTATTAATCATATTTTGGATCTAATCAGCTAAAAAGGCAAGTGGAATATCTGTATGACATCAGTGAGGGAATAATAGAACATCGCAATCTGAAAATGTAATCAGTGTAGCACAGATACGTCTAATTCTTCTGAGCCTGGTCCAGCTTCTGATTCTCTGCATGGAGTCTAGTAAACTGGATCTAAACTGGCAGAAAACAACATGCGATGTCATTTAGCCTGCCTTTTCTTCTGTTAGTTTGGCAGACACGTACAAGCGAACAGTCCTTGTGTAGCTGTGTTAGCACGGTAAATGCTATTCTGTGCAGAGCATTGTTACTCTTCAGAGCAATCTCTGTATTTCAGTGTCTTTTCTTGGGAGAAAAAAAACAACAACGATAAAATAATGTGGGAATAAATCCCCAGAAATATGCAAAGCTGAAATCTGGCTGCAAAGCTGATCATCCTGGATCCCAGGATGTTAAGAAAATTCTTCATATGGCTTTTCATTACCTTCAAGTGTATCAGCCTAGGTATGTCAGATACATGAAATGGTAACCTTAAAAGCGATGTTGTACCTATCATTTCTTGTCCTAGATCAAAAACATGACCTGGAGTGTGGTTTAGAGGAAGAACTGGGTATGAAATGGGAACATATGAGATGTGAGATTCTTTTAGGTTACTTGATTTGGGATTTTTGAGCTCAGAAGAAATGCTGAGGTCTCTTTCTAGCCTAAATTGATGCAGAGCCGGTGAGCTGGCAGTTGTGTTTCAATACTTCAAGCAGAAGTCTTGCTGCTGGGAGGCTTGACTTTTGAACAACTTTGTTACTGGACAAGGCAGCTTTTGGTAGCTCAATTTCTTGACACGTAAAAGAGTCATAATGATATATAACCCATAGTAGAAGGGATCGTGGTGTTTAACTAGCTGGGAGTTTGAACTCTCTGGATGAAATAAGGTCTGTGACTATGGGATAATCTTCTGTGAAGCATGGGTTAGTCAAGGGCCTGACTTTCAGTTTACATGTATTGATTTTATTCCACTCACTTTCATAGCATTACTCCCAGTTCATACCAGTGCCAGGAGAGTACTACTGCAGCCATAGACTAGTAACAACTCCAGACTTCTAAGCAGGGAGCTGTGCAATTACCAGGGCTGAATTTAATTACAACCTCTCAATAAAATGGCTTGTGACAGAATGTACAACTCAATAAATTCACCAGATTTCATCACATGCAGTTGCTGTGAAGATTAAGTAGTATTAAAAAGGCAGATGTGTTTATAGTGATCAAGCTGCTATTTAAAGTTTTGGGTAGGGAAAATCTGCCTGCTAACAGTTAAGCTTAAATGTTAAGGATTTTCACCTTATAAACTCCTCTTAAACAATAGGCACATTTAATGCTAGTAGGAGCAGGAAATAATGTGTAAAACTGCAGTTTATAATAGCAACTGGAACCCTCCATACATGGTTTTATGACATACACAATTTTTGTAACATCTGACCCTAATTCACGTTTATATTGTCTGTATCAAATAGTTTCTCTCTTTCCTGGTAGTGGAGTTCATTAGCTGAAGACCGAGAGAAATTTCGTGCATGCTTTAGATGACACGTAATTAAACCAGCTGAAAAAAACCTTTACAGGGGAAAGCTGGAACCAAGGGCTATTAATAGAAACTCCAGGAAGGGGTTGTTAGCAAGCCAAGGCCTGCTCAAATGAGGCAGGATGCAAAAAAGAAAAAAATTGAACATGCCACAATACCAGGAAGCTATAAAACCCATTAATCCCCACCCATGAAGACATCAATCCAAAAAGTAAAGTTTTGTTTTCAAGGCAAGGCTAATAGCTGAGTTCAGCTCTCCCACTGAAGCAATAATTTCTCTTGAGCTTAGCAAGGGGTCAAAAATATAAAGGCATGACTCTTAAACTGCCTTTTTTTTTTTTTTTTAGAGCTTCAAAATGCCAGAGAGAGATTATATGGGATTTTTTTGGCTTCAGTCTCAAAGCATCCTGCAGGCTGTTGGTTAAATTCCCCGGTCTTCTGTGTGTGATCCCTCATGCCCATGCAGAATAGCTACCTCCGTTCTCAAACTGGGCACTTGTTCAGGGCCTGAGCGAGAGCTGCAGATATCCCCCTGCTTCAGAAAAGCTCTTAAGGACCAGAAAGCCACAGTATATCCGAGTGTGTAAAAGGAAGCCAAGATGTCATGCAATATTTTATAAAGGCACTGTTTAAAGCTGAGATCGGCACCATTTTAAGTGTGCTGTGCAGCTAGCGGGTCAGTATGGTTTTAAAGTAAGGGAGAAGATGTAACAGCTGAATGAAGGACAAAGATATGTTTAAAGCCAACCCTTAATAGCTGCACTGACCAGTGATGTGATTTGCAAATGCTAGTGCTTTATGGTGCTTTATAAACTGATGCTGTCACTTCTCCTATCCTACTCAGATTTTTCATGCTTATGTTAAAACAATACTACTTTATTTTCCCCATACTTGGAAAGTTCCCTTTAAATCAATTCCTCTAAGTTTTTGCCTTCCCCTTTCATTTAACACCGAGTGCCCGATGCACTGGTAGTTGTTATCTCTCCCCGACAGCATTCAACCATTTTGGCTCATTGGATGCATAACATTTCAGTGTGGCCGAATGCCAGCTCCGGTATATTAAAGCCACACAGATAAGCTACAGTGGTTAGTGGTGTTGTCTCACTTCAGCTTATTGCCTTTAATCTTGAGCCGATTAATCTGTCCAAGGAGGAGCGAAGGATCATGAGCGAGACAGGCAGAAAAACAGCCGTGGATGATGGGCGGGTGGGAGCTGAAATACTTGGAAGCAAGAGCAGATGCACCTTATAAGCAATGTGAAACTGTATGTAATGACGGGAGAGCAAAACCAGGCACATTGGAGAGGAAATTAAGACTCTTGGTGATCGTGGCTGGAACAATCATGGCATGTGGGTATGCAGGTGCTTAAATCCCACTACCTTCCAAAGGGAATTGAACGCTCAGTTTGTCTGGGAAAAAGATAAACAGACTATCCAGTAATTTTGGAATCTCATCAGTGTTTTACCAAGGGGAAAATTAGATAATTTGTAAAATACAAAATCCTTTTTTCAAAATTTTTTTTAAAAAAGCAGTTACTTTGCTGATGTGAACAGGCTTGCTTGCTTCTAAGCCATAGGCTGTTGCATTTTAGATTCTGTATCTCAGAAGGTTAAAAGATAAATCTACAGAATGTTTTCTGTTCATAGCTGAGAAATAACTGTAATCCTAACCTTGGCTTTGCCATGTAACTTGCTGAGAGTGTATGTTAAATAAAGAGAAACATTAGGATTAGGCCTGAAATTCACTCTGATTCAGGGAGCCACTACAAGGACCACAAGCTATTTAATTCCTCCTTTGAAGGTTTCGGTACTGATGAAGTGATACTTAAACGATCTCTTCCTTTTCTCTTTTTTTCTTCGTTTTGTTTCCGTTTTTGGAGCAAGCTTTGAGCTTAAATTGAGCTGGCAACTTCCTTTTCAGACCTCAGCAGCTGACATCATTTGTACAGCAATAATCAACAACAGGAAGAAAACATCTGGGCTTGGAAGCATGAAGAGATCAAGGCTGTAATGGTCTAGAGAATAAAGGGGTGACAACAGTCTGTGTTGCAACAGTTTGTCTTGAGTGTGTCCTGCAGACGTGAGGCCACTCCAGTGGCTGTAGGAATTGAACATTCCTGGTTTCCGAGATGAAGGAATGAAAGATGGGGCAGTAAGCTGTTGGGTTCCCTAGAGAGAAGTGGTTCAGTGAGGTCAGGACAGCACACTGCTTTTCGCATGGGAAGCCTCCACGGTAATCTTCACGGCTGGGTTTGCTGCGTGCTGTGGTGGGTCAGAAGGCCTTGTGTCCATGGTCCTGTGGTGGATCATACCCAAGGGTCATCTTGGGAACCTAGGGCTGTGGGAATGCAGTGGATGGAGCTTTCATCAGCTGCTTTGTACTGCTCCGAAGCACAGGGACCTTAAAGAAAAAGCTTTTTGTTTTACTCTGAGCTTTTGAGCTGTGCCTGAGGACTGGGAGGAGAACTTCCTCTGAGCTGCATGTGGGCGATTCCTATCCATACCAATAAGCAGAAGTAGTTGCAATGCACAGTTCTTTTAACAGCAGGCGAAGAATCAATGTTGACTTTTCTCCTTCAGGGGATTTAGGCTCATTCTTACTTATTTGGGCTCCTAAAAACCCCAACCCT
>NW_008824357.1:1092225-1127828 GCF_000699105.1 Pygoscelis adeliae | reverse complement strand
CTAGCGTGTAGGTATGTAGGCCATGATCTTGCAATGTAGTTGGCCCCTTCCATTGTAACAAGGGATGGTAAAATTGAGGAGACATTTGCATTTGTGTCTGAATTACCTCTAGACTAGCACTTAGGGTTACATGCACCTTCCTCATGTCTTACGTGCAGCATCTACTGCTTCTGCTGCCTCACCTGCAGCAGCACAGCTTCCTTCCTGCTCCAGGATGCCATGTGTCAGGCATCCCATAGCATGCTCTACCATGTTGCTCCTTCGCCGAGTCTCTTTGGGCTAGTTAAATCACAGGCTTTTGAAGGCTGTTGGCTTACCTTGCACATTCAGGCTGACTTCTTCCACGTGAATATAATGAAGTGGTTGATCAGTAATATTTGCCTGGCAGAGAGCTGCCATGGAAACAAACTGTGTTCTGTTTTGATGGGGATGATGGGCGATTTGGCTATCGGTGAGCTCAGGGGAGCTGCTATGAGATGTGTCAGCAGCACAGCTTCCATATGAGATATCCCTAATCCCCAGAGCTGACTTTCATGCATATATGCACCACTACCTCCATCCCTTATCCTTATTGCAACCAGCTGTGGTTTGACTTTGTCAAAGATCTGATAGAGCTCCCTTACCCCCTCTCCCACTCGCTCTACAAACTCCCATTAGTCATACTTGGGCAGCGCATGAAATAAGATGGTGATAAAGCTCTGATCCTAGACACCAGAGTTATTCCTAGGGGCTCCGTGCTGGGCTGTGAAGACTCCACTGTGTTAACCCCTTGGTTAACAGAATTTCCTAATGCCCATAAGCTATGTATCATCTCAGGGTTGATAGAGCTCTTAGGGCACCTTTCATCTAAGTAGAGATGGATTTATTACTGTGGTGTGTTAGAGATTGAATGGGCTTTTTTGGCTTTTTAATTAGTCAGTGGGCTGAGGAAGACAGCTCTTGTGTTAAGGCATTGGCCATTTGTGAAAACTTGGGTTTTCTGTGTATCCCATTGGTAATGCAGAGAGAATGTTATTTTTCTCCTTGTTGTTCATACTACTTAAGCTAAAGATTAACTTTGGCAGAGTGACAAAGGGCTACGTACTGGCCAAGAAACAATTCAGTCTGGAAGTTAGTGGAAGGTTTCTGACCACTGGGGAGGAGGAGCTCGTGGAACAGAAATTGGATTATTTTTTTTAAAAACAGGACAGTTTATCGGCTGGTTAAATTTGGGTTGCTTTTCCCGAGGGTGGTGAAAAGTACATCTTTGATCTGATGCCAGCCACCAGGCAAATTTCAGAGCTTTCACTCATAGCATAGGTTTCTCTAATGGGCAGGATGCTGCTATCTGAGCAGACGAAGGCCACCAGCCACTCCTGGACCCCTAAAGCCACTGCTGGTCAAAGCTGCAGCTGTACTGCCGATGTATCAGCAAAGAACTGTACATCACATCCTTCCCTTTGCAGGCTCGCGTGATACTTCGAGGGGCAAACACAAGCCTTTTGGAAAAGCACAAACATTTTAACTGCCATTTTGCTATCTGTCACGTAGCCACCTTTGCAAAAGGGAGAGAGGGTGGGCAGAGCTTTGTGGGAAGGATGGTTGTTTTGCTTAATCCTCTCAGCTTTCTACAGGGTTTGCACATCTCAAACATTGGAGACACCATTACTGACTCGGGTGGCTGAAGCTCGTGGGTTGTTCAGGAGCGCAGTACTGCTTTTGCAGCGGGTTGAGAGCTCCCGGTGTAAATCCAGTTCTTAAGGCAGTGCAAAACAGTAAATCTAGGCTGACGTGTCTGCATGGGGGCGAAGCAAAGCTTTGTACTTCACTGGGAATGAGTAGGGTCCAAGGACTTTGTCTCTTATCCCAGTTGTGATTTAGAGCTAACTGCTGAGCTGATGGCAGCCCAGATACTCACCAGTAAAGTTAAAAATAAACTGCTTGAATTTCTCTGCTGATAATTAAAGCAACTTTTTATTTTTTTGTGTGATTTGATGTAAAATCAAGCCAGGGCGCTCTCCTCCTCCTCAACAGTGCCTGCCCAGTTTGTGACCCCTGAAGTCCTGCAGGCTTTTCATACTCTCTCAGCAGCAGTTCAGTTTCTGAGATGCTGGCTTGCTTCTTTTATTTCACTGTGTCTAGTGAAGATCTTAGAGATCCTGTGCGTTCAAATAAAAATTTGAATGCTATTCAAATTTGAATTGCTATTAAAACGCTAAACCTTCAGATCCAAATCTCTTTTGTTACCCTTTGAAGGCTGTTCTGCATCTGTAGCACTGGTGGAGTATCCTGTAGCTGCCTATGAACGCAGTTGCTGCTGGACCTAATGTGTTAGGCTAGAACGAGGATTAGACTGAGCAGATGCTAGAGGCAAGCAGGACCATCTTGTTGTCAGGAGGTGTCTCTCCAGCCATGGCAGACTGTTGGTCCTGCTTCTTCCCATCCTCAGTTGTACGCCGTCTCTGGAAGGTGCTCTAATTTGGGATGTGTAGCACAAAGCATCTCTGATCCATGCATGGAGTCCTTGGTTGTCACTGTGTACGTGCCAGCAGTAATACATCTTTGCACTCTTTGGACACCTTTTCTAGTATGTCCAGAGGCACAAAGTCACTGTTTGAACATGAGGTGCCGAGTACTGAAAGCTGCTGAGTGATGCTCACAGGGGATCTTGCCTGTGTCATCGTTTATTTGTCACCAAACAGGGGAGCGGTGTTTACAGAGCTCTCTGCAGTGGTTTGTGTTTGCTGCCCTAAGAATTTCATTTGCTCTGTTCACAAACAATTGCAGTAAACAGGCTGTAGTAATTGAACTTTCAATTTCCTTCAGCTTTGGCTCCGTAATCAGCTTCCCGGCTGCATTCTCAGGTGTGGGGCTTTAGAAACCATGTCTTTCAAACTCAAATATTTTAAGGGGAAGGGGATGTCTTGTTTTTGCAGCAGCCTCTGCAAAGCATGCTTTCTATCTTGGACATCCAGGAAAGCTACTGCACCAGCCGTTTACCAAAGCTTTGGTTGTCTTTCCCAGTCGACCACGTGGTTCCTGAGCCAGGGACCAGTTTGCTGACTGCATTCGACCAGTGGCGAGAATGGGCAGACAGCAAATCCTGCTGCGACTACTCTTTGCATGTGGATATCACCGAGTGGCATAAAGGTGTCCAGGAGGAGATGGAAGCTCTGGTTAAAGATCATGGTAAGTTCAGTTACTTGAAAGCTCACAGAAGCCTTTCCCCTCTTTATTTTTTAGGACTGGCTCTTGTGAAATATTTTACTCTTACATCTTAATAAAGCTGTAAGCTTTATTATATATTTATTATAAAGCCCTGACGTTAACTTGGGCCATTCCGGCTTCTTGTGGAGGTTTGGACAGTCACTGTTGTAGAGGGCTGAGGGGGGATGGTATGCACTGGTGTCGCTGCAATGTGTTAGGTGGGTGAGCATTGATTCTGAAGAGGTGAATCTCTTGCTGCTGCTATGCAGAGGAGCACCTTTCTTCAGTGGAGGTCCTTTGATTTTCGTTAGAGCAGGTAGGTGATAGGTTTGGCCATTAAACTGTTGTAAACAAGGGAACAATCCAGCACTGCTTGCTAAAAGTGGAGAAGAGCTGAATAAAATGACCTCATAGGTTTTTCCCCTCTTTAATTTCCTTGACGTTTCATCCTTAGGCTAGAGTAATTTTCCATCCTGTTTGTAGTTTAAAAAAACAATCATTTACATCCTAATGAGTGCTTTCCCACACGTGCTGGATAAGAGCTTTTACTGGTTCAGAAGGCAGGAGAGGGAAAGCCGACTTAGGAGCACTCCCTGTGTCTTGGTCAGTACGAACACGGTGGAGGAGGACATGCTTACAGACACAGATTTGCCATCGCTCTCGCAGGAGGGAGTGGGGGATCAGGCAGCCAGGCCAGTCTCTGCTTTTGTGTGTGATGCATTTTGCTTATTTTTTTACTCAACCTCCTACAGTGCTGAATCCACAGAATTATTCTTATTTCAATGTTAAGTGGAAGCCTAGGGGTTTAGCTGTCCCCACGGCTGGAGTGCAGGCTCCTCTGTTCTCATCAGTTGTGTTAATAGATGCCACATGGCTGAGGAGATCCTGGCTTTATGCTGTGATCTGTTGAGAGTGTGTGTGCCTGTGTGCACGCACATGTGTGTACACATTTCACAGCAGATTAAAGTAATTTATTTGTCTACCCATCGTTACTGCTTGCAGGGGGGCTAATTGAGGGGGACATCTCTCTATCAGGAACAGTGTGTTTTGTAGCTTTATCTGCCTGCAATTTGTATGTCAAAGATAAATTCATTTGCTCTCTTTCCACCAGGTGTGAACTCCTTCTTGGTTTACATGGCTTTCAAAGATCGCTTTCAGCTAACTGATTCTCAGGTAGGAAGGCTTAATGTTCACGTGCTTCTGTCACTGCAAGCTATGTATTAGTCTCTTACAAGGGTTTAATTTCAGTACACTTGGATCTGACATTCTCTTTTTATTTTGGTCTTTTTATGTGTAACAGTACCTAAGATTTGCAACAGTACCCTGAGCTCTGGTTTGAAGATTTTTTTTTTTAATAAAAAAAAACAACCAACAACAAACCCTGAAAGACTTGGCTGGGGAGAGCAATGGCAAAACTCTCGTTTTGAGAGATCTAAGGTTTTGTTCCAGCTCCTTTGGTGTGGAAGCAGTGGCAGTTTTATAAATTGCTGCTTTATGCCTAGGCGCAGAGCAGGACAGTGAGATCTCTGGCATAACTATCCTACATGTTTATAAGCTGAAACTGATCCTGGTCCAGAAGTGGGTTTCTGGCTTTGGCATTAGAATCGCTGGGACCTTAAAAAAGGAATTGCCCTCCCGTTTGCTCTTCTAGTGGGTACATTTGGGTACGTTTAATTGTTGAGATGGGCAGTTTATATTTCTAAATGTGGTGGGAGGAGAGGAATGCCTGGGAGTCATTTGGAACAGTGTAGGAGGCAGTGGTGTATGACAGTTATCTCTAATGACTCTGGTAAGCATTTTAATGAGTGACCACTGACGGAGCCAGCGTCAGTTGTGGGTTACTCAACCTGAGCCCTCTCAAACTGGTTGCTGGAGTGGGAAATCACACTGCTCCCGTCCCAGGCAGTGAGAGGGGTGGGTGCAGGTTCTTCATGAAAAGCAAATGTAAGTTTTTTTTTTTTCCATGCCAGGCACTAGTAAATGAAGGCATGAAAGAGGTACAACTCTGTGAGCTCCTTAAAATCACTCCAGATGTAGGCCTGTGCAGTTGCTGTTTCTTTCTCTAGCATAGTAAATATACCCAAACCTGGCTTTTGAGTAGTGCTGCTTTGCCATATCAGTAGCATCTGACTATACAGATTGGGAAATTTAGTTGTAGGCAGGAAAATGGATCATATCTATCCAGCAAACCACATCTTATATTTCTTAATGCTTTTCCATTCTGCAAAATTCTGTATGCTGAAGGAGTTTGGAGTGTATACTACATAATAGGTGTGTACCTGAGTGTACACTTGGGGTATATTTTACTGTATGGTTTTTGTCTTCCAGATATATGAGGTCCTGAGTGTAATCCGCGATATTGGTGCGACCGCTCAAGTGCATGCTGAGAATGGTGACATCATTGCTGAGGTATGTTATGTTTATTCTGTGGATTATTAACTTCAAAATGCTGGGAGGGATTTAGATTCTAAGTCCTTCTTTGCAAACAGAAAATCACCAAAACTTTTAAAAGCATGGCATAGCTGTATCAAGGATGCAAGCAGAGCTGTGCATCAAATCTCATCCCCTTCATTGTCACTGATAAAGCAGTTTTTCATGGCAGCTTTCAGTTGTGGTGGATATCGGCCATCCCTGCCTTTCTCCGCATAAGTGAAAGATTGTGTCTGGGTGTGACTGTCACGGCATACAATAAAATGTTCTGCGGTAACTAAGACCAGGGGGAGTGGGAAGGGAAATAGCTTCATACAGTACCTGCATGCTGACGTTTGGGATTGGTTCATCCTTTGAACAGCAACAAAGAAGAAATGTTAATAATGTATTTGGATTTAATCTGATCTCCAGCTCATTTTATACATTATGTCTCAAGCATGCAAAACTTGGTGTTGCAGAGGATTTCTGCACTGTCTGACTGGGGAAGTTGAGACTCAGACACCTGAGTCTTTGAGCCCAGTCACCTGCAGCTGCAGGATGATTTTTTTCATGAGGTACTGTTTTGCCACATCTTAAAAGATTATTTTATAGACACAAATGAGCAGTGAAAGTTGAGGGGCTATGAACCCAGTGTTGAAGCAAATCAAAATAAAAGGTTTCCCTGACCTCCTATGAACAAATCAGCAAGGGTTTTGTGAGCTCTGGTTATTCTCAAAAAGGGAAGCTGGACAGGGCTCTGGTTGTAAGGCCCTTAGGTAAAGCCCCATGTGATTATTAGCACAGATGCCTAGGATCTCACTTGTACCTCTTTCAAACAGCTGTGTTTGCTGCAAGAGAAAATGCTTGTTGCTTTAAATCTTTTTCCTGCTCTTTTTCCTCTCTGCCTTAGGAGCAGCAGAGGATCCTGGAACTGGGGATCACAGGCCCTGAAGGGCATGTGTTGAGCAGACCTGAAGAGGTGAGGACTTTACTGCCTTTGCATTTATTCCCTCCATTTATAACACTTCTGCATTGCCATCAAGTACTTCATATTGGGATGAATGTAGCCGGAAGCACGATTTCATCCTGGCTGTAAACTCTATTGCTGCATGGGGTAAGGGAAGAGGCTAAGACACTTCTAGGGACTAACTAGTAACTAGTCCCTTCTAGAGATTAACTGCTATGGGTACTTATGAGGACTTGAGGAGTCCCCTCAGCATCTGTACTGGAGAAGGGGACATCTCCAGGGAGTAATTCATCCAGCCTAAGATTTGATTCACCCTCTGGAAAACCTCATCTCTTTCTGTTGATTATCGGAGCTAGTCTATAAAGGCTCTGCTCACACATCAGAGATTTAAAGTGAGGTGAGATGTGTTTGAACCACAGAGCCCATGATAAGCATTTAACACAGGGAGCTGTTGGTACTTAGCACATCTTCAGTTCAGCCCTTTGATAGCCCAAACTGGAATCCTGCATTAGGAGGTGTAGAAAATGTTGAACCTGAAGCACAGGTAGAGCACAGTCTACCTGAATCACCAATCCCTTGATTGAGCTGCTGCACAGGAACACTTTAAGATGGAGTCCCTGAAGAATTACATGTTCTGATGATGTTGGTCTTTACGGAGGTAGACCCTGAAGTTCTTGGTAGTTTCCCGTCACTTTCAGTCGAGTTTTGCATGAGTAAAGCCTTCAGAATTTGGATTTATGTAGGCAGGATTCTGCCACTGACTTTTCTAGATCCCATTTCTTGGACTTCTCTCTCAGTCTTTACTTTATCAAGACTTCCTCTGAATCAGCAGAAATTTTTAATGTATGCCCAAATCCTGACGTTCTGTCTTAAGCATTTGTATAGCTTCCATTACCATAATATGTGATCATTTGATGAACATTTTACCGATGATGGGTTTTTCATACCAAGGGACTGAGTAGTTTGCTGAAGGCACAGAAAGTATGCACCAGAGAGGGGAGCTAATTCTCAGATCCTAGCCCAGCACTTTAATATAGTTAACCTCCATACTTCCCCACTGATTTCTCTAGGGTCAAGCAACCCAATCCCTCTCACTCCCTCTAAGTCTTTAAAATAAATCTCAAGGGTAAGAAAGAACCTTAAAACTTTGCTTTTCAGGTTGGTTCCCATTGCATTCTTCGTTTCCAGTCTTTCAGTGTCTCTAAGCTAGACATGTCACCATGGCATTCTGGGTTTGTGAAGTCCGTCTGTTATGTACAAGCAGTTCTTTTTGTTCGTCCAAGATACTGGGGCTTTGCTGACTGCCAGATGCGGCAGCTGGAAGCTGGGTGTGTGAGATCATCCACACGTGCCCCTCATGATCCCTCTCTATTTCCTCCCCTTGGTTCAGACAAGCAGCATCCAGAGACATTTCAGTAGGAATATAAATCATTCAGTTGCTTCATGCAGAAGGGGGGAAAAATGCTTGACTTGGGCAGTATGTGAATCCTCACAGAATTTGAGTTTGGCTCCGGGAGCTGGGATTTTTTGCTTCCTGGAAGTTGTGAGCAAACACTTGCACTGAGCCTTCCACCCACCCACTCCTGCATTCATTTTTTTTAACATATTTTTTAGCTTGCATCAGGAGAGCAGGAACAGATGCCGACATGACGCTTGGGGCTCATCTGTGGAGCACCCCTAAACTTTTGTTGACTTCAAAGGAAGGCTGCTCCTTACCTTGAAGGATCTGGCTGTCAAACTAGCCAAGTTTTGTCTGGCTACTTCAAAGCTCATCCTTAGTAGAGCAGGAGCTTTAAAGTATGAACTGTGTGAACTGGTGTGGCTCCCTGGCTTCGTTGGTCTGTTACATCTGTCTCCTGCACTTTGCAGAAATGTGTTCTTCCTCAGCATAGCAAGGAAGGCTGCCTGAGGACATGTGGCTGCCTCAGATGAGGATCAGTAGAGCCTCTTCCCGCTGTCACTGGGCAGCCTCTGTGCAGCTGAACTCAGCTGTGCTGTCTTGCCCAGAGTGGAAGCACTTGGTCCAGAATTCTCCTCCTTTAACGTCATAGAAAACAGAGCAGGAAACGATGTCATCTGGTTCCTTCCCCTCCTTTTCTCCAACGCGGGAGTAACTTCGTGTTTTTAAAAACATACAACTCCCTTTAAGCTGGCTGATGACAAAGGCCAGATTCTGAGGGTGGCAGCAGATCCATAATTCCTGTTGACTTCAGTAGGAGCAGATGTTTCTTTGTGTCCCTCTGGGTTGCTGTTAACCCTAGAACTACCTTTTCATGCTGCCCTTTACGGAGCGTAAAGCCTGTCCTAAGGACTTCATGATGGTTGTCATCTTAAGAGCTGCTTAATTCAGACCTCCATCTACAGCAAACTAGCAGTTGTTGAACAAGTCTAAAATGCTTACTAAATCAAAACTCCCACTCAATTCAGTGAGACTTACGTCAGAGTGAAGCATTCAGGGTCTGGCCATGTGCATTTGTGTCTTACTTGGAGCGTACGCATCTTCTGAATTCCCAGGTTGATCAGAAAGCATAAATTAAGGCTTAGGTTTCACTGCTGACTCATGGGTTTAGCTTGCTCACCTCAGTAACCTGGGTTGAGCCATGGTGACGGTATTCAGCACGTTGTTCCAGCCAGCAAAGGGAACCTTAATTAAGACATCACCATCCCAAGTCAGCATCATCAACGCTTTCTGGAAAACTCTTTCCCCTCATAGCTCAGATCATTCTGTGATGACTTTTCGGAGCGATCCATCATTTTTTGTTTTTATTTTAGCCACAAAAACGCTGAAAGCACAGGCAGTCCAAGTGCTCCAGGAAATGTCTGTCTTTTTTTCCAAGAGAACTGCTGTGCTAGGGCTTCTAATGCATGCTGGTAATTGCAAACATTCCCCTTTGGACTAGTCGTTGGGTTATTGTTATGTGCCTGTCACCATAGCATCTGGGCACAAGGCATTAATTCAGTGGCCTTGTTCTCTTCTGTGCAGAAAATATTCTCCTCCTGCTTAGCAGTTGCTCAAATGCCTTTTGGTCAAAAGCCTGGAGATGCATGTTGTTTTATCCCTGCTTTGCAAGTGGGGAAACTAAGGCACAGTGTGGAAACGTGACTTCCAAGTGCTGCAGTGACAGAGCTGTGTGCAGGCCTGCTTTAAATGTGCAGTTTGCAAACTGATGCCACTGCCTGGAAGCACTGGCCTGTCTGAGTTCTCTCTTTGTCTCTCAGGAGGGACAAGTATGCTTTTCTTGGCTCATCCTTTCAGCCTCCGTCTTCCCTGCAAGTGCTGCTGGCTGTGGCATGCTCGAGTCAAATGTCCTGGAATAAACACCCTTCCTTGCAGCCTTTTCCATTTGCATGGGGCAGCTGGGCCAGAAAATGTCCCCTTCTGTACATCACCCTGCCTGGGGAGGGTTAGGCACAAGCCCTGGCATGGTGACAGGCCAGGGCTTTAACCCTTTTGGCACTAGGGACCAACCTGCTGGCTCTGGGGGGCTGGTTTTCTTTTAAAAACTCCCAGCTGTTGTTGTGTTGTTTTTCTTGAGCAGTCCAGCTGCAAACAGAGCGGTGTTACAGGTGGTGGCTTTGTCAGCGTGAGCAGAGCTGTTCAGGCCACTTGGACATCGGTGTGGCGAATACACCGTTTCCTAAGCTGGTGGGTCCTTAATTTCAGGTACTTCTTTCAGTGGATCAAGCACAGTGCTAGAAGCCAGCAGTCAATGCGTTCTGATTCTGGGACTGATGATGGTTTTACAGTGCTTGCCCTGCCATAAGTCATTGTAGAGCAGATTTTCAAAAATGCTGAGCCTGTGCCAATCCCACTGGAGTCCACGGGGGGTGCTGGTGGCCTCTTGCATTAGGGAATCAGGTGGCTGATTGCTCTGGGTTTCAGTTTCCTCTGTTGTTCGCTTGGAAAAGTCTGTGGTATTGCAGGCTCAGTTCTCCATGGTAGCAGGCACTATGAGCATTACCCTGTTGTTAAATCTGTCATCTGGACTGCTTTGATTAGGATGTGTGATCTGTAAAAGTGTGCAGAGTGATTATGTTCATTCTAAGACTGTAGTCATAAAGTGACCCTCAGTCTTGCTGAGGTTATCTCTCTACACATGCAAGAAAAAGTAGTTGATTTATGGGGTGGTTCACACTCTGCCAGATCCCAAGCCAGATATCGTAGTGGAGGGTACAATTTAGGAGGCTTGTTTGCAAACGTGGCTTACCAGAGTATGTGGCTACAGCATCTCTCTTCCGCCTGGGCTGGAACATGAATAGTTTTGTTGAGTCAACATTTAGTTGCTTTTTTTTGTCTAGGTTAAAGAAGGGCCTTAATCATTCTGACCTTGAGCACCTGGAGTGTTATTTTAGGACTTAGTCTGCTTGCAGAGAAACTTTGAAGCAGCCTGGGAGAAAAGGTAGTAAAGAGAGGGGACTACAGCTTGATGTCGTTTTAATTGTTGTGATGACACTGCGCATTTTTCTGGCTCAGAATCGGAGAGGTGGAAAGTCTCTCATCTCGGCCCTGCACATCCTGTTTTCCCGTGAAAGCAGAGGCGGTGACCCTCTGAAGGTGAACGGGATATGCTAACATGTGGGGATGCTACTAACTTGCTACTGACTTTGTTTCCCAGGTGGAGGCAGAGGCTGTGAACCGGGCAATAACCATCGCCAACCAAACCAACTGCCCCCTTTATATCACCAAGGTGATGAGCAAAAGTGCTGCTGATGTCATTGCTCAAGCCAGGAAAAAGGGTGAGTTATTTCCCTTGGATGGAAGCACCCTATTAGCTCATGCAGTTCAACTCCTTGCCAGCATAAGCTTCATCCCAACAGGAGAGGTTTCTTTTTCCAGCGTTACTGTCCAGGCTCTTTTTTAAAAGGTCCCAAGCAACTGCTTCTGTCTCATCTCCCACAGACAAGTATTCAGTGGTCGTATCAGTGCCAGGAGCTGGTTCTTCTGTTCAGCCTAGAGTGCCTCTCTTCACACTCATCCTCCCACATTGAGCCGTATGCCTTCATGTTACTGCAGAGTAATTCCATGCTGCCTCCATTTAATGAACCCCTCTGGAGATTGCAAGCTGTGTCCTCCTTCCAGCTGCTGTGGTCTTTCCTTGGTGCTTTCTACTGAGCTGCTTCCTGGGGTCAGAAGTGATTCCAAGAGTGCTGACGGAGGTCTCTGACTCACGAGACCTGTTGGATTTAGTTGGAGTAGCCAAAGAGATTACCAATTCCAGCTATGCTCTGTGCTCCTTGCTTGTGAAATAGATACTCCTCATGTGCTGTAACTCACAGCCTGGCATCCGAACAGGGATTGGGATCAGCAGTCTGGGTTAGCCTGGGAATTGCAATCACCTCTGATAATTCTGCCCAAGGATGCTGCAAGAAGCAAGACTCAGACCTGGGGTGGATGCTGCTGCCTTGTGTCTCCTTTCTCTAACCGAGGCCTGTGAGGGAGCTGAGCTGCTCTGAGTGATGTAGTAGCTTCTCCCGAGTCCTGACCCTGCTGTCTTGCCCGCAAGGAGCAAGGGTTACAAAGCACAGTGAGTGCCTGTCTCCCTGCTTTATTCTGTGTCTAAACCCTTCATTTCTATTTAAAGCGGCTCTGAGTGGGTGAGTAAGCAGGAGGGATGATTTTCCCCCTTCTTTCCTCAGAAGGGTTGGATTTAATTTTATGCAGTCTAAATAAGCCTGAATGGATATACAAATGACATCACTTTCCATCTGGGTGTTTGGGGTGAGAAGAGCTAATTTCCTACCACAGCAAACAGATTTATGTTTGTGTATTGGCTCAGAAGTATTTTGGTCCCATGACTCCTGTTAAATGAGTTCAGAGTTGATGAGGAGGATTGATTTCCAAGGCATCTCTTTCTGTTCATGGCGTGGAAGCGGCTCAAGCTGTTTGGGATAAACCTTCTCCTAGCTCCATTAGTGGAGATCATGCTGAAATGAGAAGATGTGTTGACATGCAAAAGTGGCTGCATGTTGCATTACCCCAGAAAACAACTTGATGTGGCTGGGCAACTCAATCCTATAAGCCAGGGAAGCATCCCTTCCTTTTTGTAGGTAAAGTATTGGAGACATACGCACCACAGAGATGCAGGATCAACAAAACCACTCTCTTCCATGCTTGCTGTCTTCTGTGACCACTAGGTGGCAAGTAGATACAGGAGCATTGGGATGAGGGACCATACACTTACATTGCAGAAGCCGTAAAACACAACCTGACTTGGGTGGGTGTTACCCTGCCTGTGAAAGGTGCTGGGATTGTCCCAGATGAATGATCCACAAAACTCATTACTTAGCCTCCTGAGTGAAGTGGCATACATGGTTTTCATTCACATTGCGTTTTCTCCTTATAAGGAGAATTTGGGGTAAAAATGGCATGCCATTCTCTGTTCCTTTATTTAAATAATTCAATTTAAATGCTGTGCAGTTACCCAACTGGTTAACCCAGGAGGGCCACACACACTGGCCTTGCCCTCCCAAGCAACAGAGGAGACATAACTGAAGACTATCCAAGGCAAAAACAAAACAGAATTGATTTGCTAAATGGAAAAGAACGAATGTTATTTAAAGCCAGATGTTCCCAGTGGCATTTGTATGGAGGAGATTCCCTGCAGACTCGGTCATTGGCAGATCTGGGAGCTTAAAACATCACTCCCTGCAGAACAATCCTCCCTATGTATTGGCCCACAACAGGCCTCCCGTTAATAGCCAGCGTGTGTTTTGCCTTGTTCTGATTTTGTAACCCTATTTGTGGCAAGTGATGTCAGACAGCCTTTTCCTCTGCTGGTGGATCCCCTCTGACAAAGGCTGTTCCTACACCTTCTGTTCCAGTGTGGTCCTGGAAGCAGCATGAAGCCAGTTAATGCATCTTTCTGTCTTTCGTCCTCAGCTAATGCACGCTCTCCCAGCTAGCTTGAGAGCCTACAGACATAGCAGTAGCTCAGACAATATGGCGAAAGAAAGATCATATTTTTTTTTACTCTGCATGATGAGGTGTGTAAGACCCTGCTGACCAGTTCTGGGGTTGCCTTCGCCAGTCTTTTCTGACTGAAGTATTTAGGGTTAGTATTTTAACTACCCACGTCTTTTGCAGGCAGATACAAATACATGAAGTGTCTGGGCTCAGAAGCCAGATGGATAGGCACTTAACAGAGATTTCAGGAAGGTTGCATTTGGTGAGCAGATCTGTGGGGCTACCAGCCTGCACCGCTTTTGAAGTTGCAGCATCTTGCATCTGCTTGGTGTGCAGATGTTGCTGGTGCATTCCAGCTTGCAAAGTATCATGGCCTTAAGGATCCGCTGTTCCTTCATGTGGTTCCAAAAATGTTAATGAAGAGGAAGGATGCACTGGTAGTTAGTGCACTGGACAGAGAGTCAGAAGATCCAATTTAATTTCCTAGTTCTGCCACAGATTTACTGTGTACCCTCGGGGGAATCACTCGGTTTCCCTGAGCTGCATTTGTGAACCAGAAACACTGATACTTCCTCTGTGATAGGCTTTCTCTGTAGGCAGGAAACTTTTCTGTTAGGAGTTTTCTCTTGTCTGATCTATGCGCAGAGCCTGCTCCAATAAGACCAGCCTTGTTAGATCTTTAATACACACACATTTATAAAAATATCGCAGGCGCTATGTTTTTTCTTTTTCTTCCACCATCCCTTTTGTATCACACTGGATCTTTCTCATGCTCTTGCAGTTCCCCTCAGCCTCTTTCATAAGGTTCTTGGCCCAGGATATAATACAATGAATCTTTACAGTAACCCTTTCAAGCACAGTTAATCAGCACTGACCTCAGCAACTGTGTAAGGGCATTGTGCACATTTTGCTGCTCCATGCTCTTACCAGTAACGGTATCTTTATTATTAACTCAGATATTTAGATGTTTGGATACTTATTTCAAGGGACTGATTTTTGGAGAATGCTCAGTGTTTCTTTAGAGATCTTAAGACAGGCATATAAAATTAAGAGCTTGCTTGTGAAAACATGCCCTTAGTAACATAATATAGTTCAAGGAGCATTGAACAGGCCAGGGTTTTAACGATGTCTGATCATCTGGTTATGCAGGCCAGTGAATTCAATCCAATGTTCCGTCTCTGTGATCACATACTTAAGAGGAAGTACCAAGAAACCGTGCAGCTTGCAATGCTGGCATTACTTACCCAACTTGTCCTGTTTCAGAAGGATGCTTTATGCCTGGAAGCCAGGCTGGAGATGCATGTTGCTTGGTGCTCACAGTAGATTTGCCTGTATTCCTGTCCTGTAGGCACTGTGGTATATGGAGAGCCCATTACAGCCAGCTTGGGTACCGATGGATCTCATTACTGGAGCAAGAATTGGGCTAAGGCGGCAGCTTTTGTTACTTCCCCACCACTGAGTCCTGACCCAACCACTCCTGACTTTCTCAACTCGCTATTGTCCTGGTGAGTAGAGTTCTTTGTGTTGAAGAAGCACCCGCTGTGCTTCATCATGAGACAAGTGGGTGATAACAATAATAGCTGTTGTTGCCAGCAAGCAAAAGGCTGTTTTACCTTTAGGAGTAAACCTGTGACAATAAAGTATCTTACTTTATTAAAGTATCTTATCTTATCAATACCTGTCATTGTCTTTTCCAGTGGAGACCTCCAAGTTACTGGCAGTGCCCACTGCACCTTCAACACTGCTCAGAAAGCTGTTGGGAAGGACAACTTTACCCTGATCCCTGAAGGAACCAATGGGACTGAAGAGAGGATGTCCATCATCTGGGATAAGGCTGTGGTATGTCACACGTTTCATAAGCTTAGGCTGCAATTAGACATTCAGAGCTGAAAGAGCTGCAGCAGTGTGTTATCATCTCCCCCTGGATGCTTGTTATGGTCCTTCCGCTTGAGGTTTTTGCCCCTCTAGAGGTCATTGGGAATCTGCTGTGCTGTCAGCTATTTGCTTTTCGGAGTGGTCCCCACCTGGCTAATGCAGTGACTCCTTTTGTCTTTCCCCAGGTGACTGGCAAGATGGATGAGAACCAGTTTGTTGCTGTGACCAGCACAAATGCAGCTAAAATCTTTAACCTGTACCCACGGAAGGGCCGTATTGCAGTGGGCTCGGATGCTGATCTGGTTATCTGGGATCCTGACAGCGTCAAGACAATCTCTGCCAAGACTCATAACATAGTAAGGATATTTTCTACGATGTGAGCTCTGCTGCTCATTTCCTCTTCTCTTCCTTCAATGCCAGACTGTGCTGCCAAGAACTAGAGCTCATGACAACTCAGGGCTTTGTTTTCTCAATGCCCCAAGCCTTCTCTGGTCTTACACCCAGTACAGCTCAGTTGTGTGAGCAGAAGGGAAGACGATTGAGTCCAAATCTTAAATCACATGAATACCCAGAGATTCCCCTTGGAGCAAAGAGCTTGTCTACTCTTTCTGAGTGTTGGATGCTTGGATCTGGGCACACAGAAAGCTCTTTAAATCTTCTAAAATATCAAAAGGCCTCTTATCACAATGTATCATTTATGATCCCTGGCTCGCTAGCAGTGGCAATGTCAATGCCCGTTTTCTCTTTTGGGGTCAGTGAAGCTTGTCAGCTCGTGGACACCTTTGCTGGAGATCTGATCCAGATCAATGAGTCTGAGTGGATTTACACCACGTACTGATCTGGCACACATGCCTGGAGTCATGCTTAGACATGATTTTACTGGTGATCATCCCAATGATAGTTGGCACAGGGAGGCAGAAGGCAGCACTCAGACTAACCAGACGTTCCCCTTGTTTCTTCTGCGGCTTTGTGGTGGCACTGTTAGAGGCACTGTTTGCTTGTGGCCCACAGCTGTTTCCCATATCTTATACCTGGCTCCTACAGTGGAAAAGTTGTCCCACCCTGTGGGAAACTGCAGAATGGTCCCAGTGCAAAGGGCTGGTTGGAGTCTCCCTGTGACATTCGAGCACTGTCTCCAGAGAAAGCAACCACTGTTTGCATTTGTTGATGACTTGTTTCACTGCTGGCGATGAACCTATGGAATGTTTCCCTGGAAAAAAACTCCTTGTTCTTTTTTCCGTGAATGCTTTCATTCACTCTGGAGCTGAAGGAGCAAAATTTTCTTCCACGCTTGGATCCCTGGGCACATTCACAAAGAAACTTTTTTTAAAGGTTTGGTTCACTTCCCTGTGACTTAACTCTGTGTCAGAATTGGTCACAGATGGCCTGGATTCATCCTGCCTGTGCTTAGACTTCTAACAGGGACAACCAGGCTCAGAAGTCTGGTCACTTCAGTCACCTTAGAGGTGCTTCCAGACTCATCACACCTCCAGTCTGGAGAGGAGTGACTTAGAGGAGGGAGCCCAGGGACATATCGCTATTAGGTGCCAAATTTAGTGGTCTGAACCTGGATTTGTGCTTATGAATGGCTCAGAGAGCTGGAAGTAGCTTGCTGGATGGAATATTTGAAAGTCATTGCCATTTAATGGCTCTTGTCTTTAGGAAATGAATTGGACTCTTTAAATTTCCTAACACAAAACTCAGAGACTTTATCTTTTGTGGATATGCTGCAGTACAATCAGGATTGACTCCATGATTTTGCCATAGATCTGGGCTAGGCTGAAAGAGAACCAGGTCCACTGTGGAACGACCATTCAGAAATACTTTATACGCTAAGGACTGCAGAGCCCCTGAAACTCTTGCACCGTTTAAGAGGCCTCAGCACTCAATGATCAGCTGTTGCCCAAGGCTGCATCTTGAAGCTATGCCAAGACTATGGAGGATGAAGGGCTCTCGTTTTCAAGTGGTTTGTTTAGAGTTTGAAGGGCTGTCTAAGAAATTGCAGCTTTTTTTCTTACACGTCCAGCTCTAACCTCTTCCCCTGTCATTGCATCGCCTGTTATACCTGGCGTTACACCTGTTGGGGTATTTTTTTGTGTCTCACGCTGCATGTGTGCCTTGTGTTAGAGAAAAAATTGATAGGAGTGATGCCTTTACAGTCAAGGCATCCTAGTTTGGTCAAGTGTAGAACAAAAGCCCCTTTCAAAGTCAGGCAGAGCAGTTGCTGCGACACAGGGAGACGTAGTGATTATGTGGCATCGGATGATTGTTACTTTTTTTAATGCTAGAGCAACATACGGATATTGTCCAAGAATTCACACTGCTCTTGCCACTGTCTGGCAAGGAAACATTAGGAGCTAGAGAGGGAGATAGTGTTGTTCTTGGAACCAGCCTAATTCATAAGCTTCTAACCAAGCCGCCTCCTTTGCCACCACAACTTTTTTTTCAGACTGGACCTGGTTCAGTGTCAGTTTAACCGCCATTCTAGCTAATTGTAAATCTGCAGTCAAGCCTACCCATACTTACAACACACTTCAAGAGCAAACTCCATTATTAACTCAGCAAAAAAGACCTGGATTTGTCTCAGAGATGGTCACTAGAATAACAGTCCCCAAATAACATGGTTGTAGTGCATCTCATTCCAGGATACTTCGTGGGTGGGACATTTACCAGTGATTCCTTTAAAACTTGTCTTTTTTCCATGGTGTAATGTTTCCAATCCTG
Source organism: Pygoscelis adeliae (assembly GCF_000699105.1). Lineage (NCBI taxonomy): Eukaryota > Metazoa > Chordata > Aves > Sphenisciformes > Spheniscidae > Pygoscelis > Pygoscelis adeliae. Next base: position 1,109,763 of record NW_008824357.1, on the reverse strand, counting down.
TTAATTGAGGATGAGCAATCCCATTAGACTAAAACAAGATTGTCCTGGTCCCTGACCCATCAACCAAAACACTGGTTTGAAATACAGCTTTTCAAAATAATCATTATTTTTAGTATGAAACTCAGAGAAAACTTTATTTGGCTCCTAAATCCCCCGCAATTCAGAAGAGATAGGTGCCTAAATGCATTTAAACAGGTAGGCTTTGAGATATTCTCATTTGAAACTGTATTTCCTCTTTAAGAATCTTGTTGCAGTGGAAATTTTGCATGAGTAAATCCTTAATAAAGTTAGACTGATAATAAAGACCAGCCTTTCTATTAAACCACAGCATGTACAACTCAGGTAAATGCTGTTGAGTTTGCTTCCTTAAAATTTTGGCAATTAGCATGACTGGTGATTGCTAATTAAAGCACAGCAGGCTTTGCTGGGCTGAGTACGTTTGCCTCATGTTGTGTTTTTGTTTGTTCTAGTCTCTGGAGTACAATATCTTTGAAGGCATGGAGTGCCGTGGGTCTCCCCTGGTGGTTATCAGCCAGGGGAAGATCGTGCTGGAGGATGGGAATCTCCATGTCACCGAGGGATCTGGACGGTATATCCCCAGGAAACCGTTCCCTGACTTCGTTTACAAGCGCATTAAAGCAAGGAGCAGGGTAAGTATAAATGGTTGGATGCACATTTGTTCTCTCACTGAAACTCCTGAGTTAAAGCGGGTGGAAAACAGATGCTATCCCCTGGCTCGCAGACACACACTTCTGCAACAGAAAATGTTCCCTGGATAGGAGCCATATTTATCTCATTCCTCTTTCATTTTTGTTATTCGCTTGAGTCATTACAGGAATATTCTTTGGCTTGAGCTTGGATTTTCTGCAAATTTTATTTTTCTGCTCTTTAATTCTTCTGTGTCTTGGGACACCTAGACAGAGCGTGTGTCCAGGAACTGTCCAGTTTGGACATGAGTCAATCTGCAAATAACCCGGCAGGCTTCTCCTGTCAAAGAAGTACCAGGAGAAGTTATTGATAGCATTTATATATCAAACCTTTCAGCAACAATTCAGAATTCTCATTTATTGTTATAGATACATTATGCTGCTTTCCCTTCTGTCAGATATGATCAGATGCTCTTGTCTGATGACTGGTGAGTCACAGGCACAGCCTACTGACTGTTTAAAAGTGAGACTTTTCTATTTTTAAGAGGCTAAAATTGTTGGAAAAGTGTTTTTGTAAAACACACACATTCAAAACAGAAACTGCCTTTTGATATGCCTTTAGTTGGTAAAAACTGCCAGAGAAGATGACACTGAACTCAGCTGCAACTTAGTTGCTGAGAATTTAAGAAGTTTATTTCTAGATGAAGGCAGATTTCTGAGGAGAAAAGTATTTTGATGTTTTAAGTGTTGCCCTCTCCTGGACAAAAGCAGAGCTGTGTTAGTTCTGCTGACCGTAGGTAATCTTCACATTCCTTGCAAATGATCTTTCCTTAATTGTTCTTTTGAAGAAATTGCAAGTTACCAAAATTACAACCTCAAATAATTTAGCACCGCAGAGAACAGATCTGTGGTTTCTTTTGTGTTCTGGTCTCCCACAGAAATATGTGTCTGACCTGTAAATCCAATTGGGCAGCATCTCAACTGGAATAATTGCATTTAACCCAATCTAAAGCTCCCAAGCTGGCGATGTGAATCTAGCCTGGCTCCTCTTTATGCAGACCTGCCTCTGCCTCAGCACTGTTTTGCTTTTTGGAGATGAGTAATAAGTTTCATTTGAGAGTTGTCAGGAGCCTTTAATACAACAGCAGGTAGGTTGACATCATTAAAGGACAGAACTTGCGGTGCAGGGGACAGACTGGCTGTCTTCTGTGGGCTGCTCACACCAGCTAGCAACTACCTGGAGCCACAGCAGTCCAGAGCGCATTTCAGTTTATCCATGCTGCTTCAGAGACCAGCTACCACCCAGGGATCGGCACGGAGGAGATGATGTACACTTTCAAATCCTCTTACTGAAGACAAATCTTGAAATGTGTATCTTTGGCTTAGCAACATCTGGCCAGCTGTTTAGTTCTGTTTTGAAGGCTCTTTTGACCCTGAAGGCTGCTTGCTTCTGTGTTTTGCAGCTGGCTGAGCTGCGGGGTGTGCCTCGAGGCCTCTACGACGGACCTGTCTGCGAAGTGTCAGTGACACCGAAGACGGTCACACCAGCATCTTCAGCTAAGACATCTCCTGCTAAACAGCAGGCCCCACCCGTGAGGAACCTGCACCAGTCTGGATTCAGCTTGTCTGGTACATGCTTCTGTGGGGCTAAATTGCTTTGAAATCATGGCTTGTTTATACTCCCATACTCTGAATTAATTCCGCTGAAATTGGAAGGCAATGAGAGAGACTGTGATGTGTTTTTAGCTTGGAGGTTATCCCTTTAGAAAGGAAGAAGAGCAGTACAGGAGCTATCGTAAAGTCCTGCTTATTTTCATGCCGTGGCATGAATGCTGAGTACCCCGTTGCGTTGTGGGCTCGGTCCTCGGCCGGGTGTCTGAAGAGGGCAGATGGCACCAACTTAGGTGGAGCTTTGCCAGCTGAGACCAGCTGTGGATCTGGTATGTGGCAGATTTGGTTTCTCAGCGTGCTGTTTCAGTGCAATAAGGGAAAACTATGAAAAGGAATAAAAAGGCTCACTAGTGCAGAGTTGTTAATGCAGAACAGGTTTCAGCAGAATTAAGGCACTGGAGGCCAGTAAGGGCTTTTCCTCCAAAGATAATACATTTTGGTGCACACGGTTGGAGCCTGGCCTAAGAGGACTTGATGGGTTTCAATGCAGCTGTGCTCTCCTGAATCCCTTGTCTTGCAGCTTGCTCATCTCAAACTCTCGCTGGCCTGGGGGATCTGACGTTGCTTCTCTCTCCCGCAGGGGCACAGATCGATGACAACATCCCACGCCGCACCACTCAGCGCATCGTGGCACCGCCCGGCGGACGTGCCAACATCACCAGCTTGGGCTAAGGACCGACCCCTTCTGTGCCCGCCTAGCGGACCAGGGGACGGGGGCACCTGGAGACCCTTTTTGATTCTTTTAGAGCCTGTGACAGTTACTGCGGGCAACCAGTGAGGGGGGGCTGAAGTAAGGCACCTCTTTCAGTCCCCTCAGATTCCCTCCTCATCTTCACCAACCCCTCTCACTTCCCCCCTCAGCCCCTACACATTTAAAGAAATAAACCCTGTTTTGACACCTCTGACATGCAAAAGTAAATGTAAAGAGGATGTTTGAGATATGTGGCCTCTGTCCCATTCAGCATCTTTCTTTTAATAAAGGAAGGATAAAGTGAATTTCCCGGGAGCTGCCTTTAAGACACACACAAAAAAGGAATCAATAAATAATAAATGTAAAAAATAGCTTTTTTTTTTTTTTTTAATGTCAAGCAGAAGAGTAGTTCAAGGGTTTTAAACTGGATATTCTATAGGGTTCTGTGTTCCAGCAGAATAGCTAGGCAAGCATGGAGGGACACGAATCCCAGCCTGTCTGTAACCATTCCCCACCACCGCCTTTGAGGTCACTGTATAGCTATCTGCTGCCAAGAGAGAGAAACAGGATCCAGCACTAGGAATTGACAAAGCGCATCGCACCCAGCCATCGGGTGAGCTAGAATCGTTGGGGACTTTGGTTCTGTTGGGTTTTTTCATTATTTTTTTTTTTCCTTCTGGATTTTGCTGCGACTTAGGTCCTTGAGGAAACTTTTTTTTTTTTTATTTTGTGTGTGTGTTTTTAATATGTTTGTATCATTGTGTTTACGAAGCCTTACCTGAGAACTGGGGATCTCCCTGTTCTTCCCGGTCCTTCCCGAACCTCATTCAAGTTACAGACTCCCGCCAGTGTCACTGCCGCCCTGGTACTTCAGGTATTCCTAGGTTGCATCATTCCAGCCAACGCTTGCCACTTAGCTGCAATAGGAGGTTACGGAGCAGGTTCATAAGCTATGATCTTCACTTCAGTGTACTAGGTCTTGAGCTGGTGCAAACAAAGGGGCTGGATTACCAGCTGAGGAGCTGGGACAGAGTTTCTTGACAAGTTTTTAGCAGTTAGTTTGTCTTCTGTTCCTGGAGGTGGAACTCAATAAGCAGGGGGCCATGGGCAAAGAGCAACATGTTGCTTGAATGATTTCTGTAGCAGCCACGTTCCCCCTTCCTGGCCATCAATGAGTGGTTATTTAAAACTTTATGAGAGCTTATCTTTAGCTCTCATCGAAAGGCCGGTCAGTTGAGCGTGTGCCTTCAAGTTACAGACTATTCCAATTTGAGTCCAGAGGCCCAGCTGTTGTAACTGGGAGCCTCAGAGCAGCTCGATGGGTCAACAGCAGCTGAGAATCTCTCATACACGGGGCGAATTTCACAGTCACTCATTCCTTCAGGAATCTGCCTTTGTGCAAATACTCATGAGAAAGCCTGGTGGTTCCCCACCCTTCCTCAGATGCCTGCCACCTCAGATTTGAGAAACCAGAGGCCGTGAGTGGTCCTTGAATGAATTTAGGAGCCCCAGCTTCTGTGGCAGTCAGTGGGATCTGGGCATTTAAGTATCTTCTGGCATTGAAGGTCTTCTAGCCCTAGTATTGGAGGCTCATTATTTTCAGGACATGGAGAAAAAATCTGCACCATTAGATTCCCACTTAAACTTAGCTGGAGGGCTCGGCGGTCCCAAGGACTTGGCCTGTCTCTTAGCACAGAGAGCTTTTCTACCCGCAGTTAACACAGCATTACCTCCACTGTCTGTATGCCCTGGCACTTGGCTGCATCTTCTGCTTTCTCTTCTATTTGTACTTTGCCACGTACATTGACCTTGTTTTTCCGTATTTGTGAGTATTTTCTTAAATGCTGTTTACAGGTCCTTTTAGGGAAAAAAACTATATATATGAAGGCTTTTAAGAAACAAGTACCAAATTTTTTGTTATGAAGTATCAATGCTGGGATTTGCAAAGGATCTGGAAGCTATGTAGGTACCCAAACCCTCCCAGCTTCAGCACCTAATTCCTTTAGGCCCCTTTGAACACAGAAGTTAAGAAAAACATTGCCATATTCATCCATGCATTTTGCATTTAGGTTTAACTCTTGGGTCTTTTAGTTTTGCATAAAAGAGTTTGCACTTTGTTTGTTAAGTAATCCGTGAACTTAATATATATTGCAGCTATTTTCATTTTTTTCACCTATATGTTAAAATCAATTTGAACGAGTTGGGGAGAAAAAAAAAAAAGAATTGCAGATCCGTTTCAATTCTACGAAACACTTGCGGCTCTTCAGTATTCACTTAAGTCTTCCTTTTTTTTTTCCTTCACTGACTCATGATGACTTTTTAGTTTTAATTTGTTCTTCAAAAGGAAAAAAAAAAATCACAAAAAAAGATTTTTGCAGGCTATGTAAGCATGTTTTTTCCTGTGAGAGCTCGTCTGCTTTGTGTCTGTTTAATGAATGTCATATGTAAATGCTTAAAGAAAAAAAAAGACGATGACTTAATTAATTAATTAACCGCAGTGACTTGAAGCTCTAAAAATAAAAAGTAGGATTTAATACTAGCTGGATTTAACCCTTGGATTTGTGATTGTGAACCATGAGTGGAGGAGCTGTAAGTGCTAAAGCTGATCATGTGTGTAGACAAAAAGAAGTACTGATATTTGACCATTGTCTCAATGGCAAAAAATCCCCACCCCAACCCCAAGTCTTGTGTTTTATTCCTTAAGAACTCTGTGTTATATTACCATGGGAACTCCTAATAAAGACAAAATGTTGTTGTTTCACTAGGTGCATCTGTGTCTCAAGGTGATAAGTGTTCTGTGTAACTGCGTACCTTGGCTGGTGCCTTCAACAGATAAAAACACTGAGCTCTGAAATCGGTGCTAATGTAGGCTGATGGTAGTCCTGTGTAGGAGTGAGATGTACAGTAGCCACGGTTCCTTGGAAGATGGTGATGGTAAAGAGGAATCAATGGTCCATGGTGTGATTTCCTTAGAGAAAAGCAAGCCTCTTCTCAGGGCAGTTGTCTGTTTAAGGCAGTATTTGGCAAAGCAGAGACATTTGCCTGAAAAGTCCTGGCTCTGCATTGCAGAGATCACTGATGAAATGCGAGCAAAAAAGAAGCTAAAACTATTGGCATAGCCCTCAGCCCTCCAATGTGTTTCTACTTGGACCCTCGTAACAGCGGTGGAGGAGGGGAGAGAAAGTACAGCCGTAAATAGAAGCCACACACAGATAACTGAATGGGGAGTGTTAGAGCTGGCTGGAAAAATGCCAGTGAAACTTGTGGTGGTGGTGGTTGGGTTTTACTGTCGCAGAGATGCTGTGAGTGAGATTGCATCGGATCGTGGGAAGGCCTCAGAAAGAGCCAGCATCGCTGTCAGCCGCTCAGACCGTTGGTTGCTGCATCCCTACATCCACCAGATCAACCCTCTCGGTGGTCTTCCCCCAAATCCGTGCACAGCTGGAGTTCGCAACTGACTTTGCAGTGATGTTTAGCTCTTGTTCCTCATCTGAACAAAATCAAATGTTTAAGCACTCTGTGAAATGCAACGAGCTTTCTCCACACAGCTTTAAACCTGGCACCCCTATCCAGTGGGAAGTTTTAAGAGGGTTTCCTTTTTTATCTGTTGAGGGGGGCAATGGTCATCCACTAATAAAAAGACTTCTGGTTAATGTGGGGGTCGTGGCTCTGTCACCAGTGACATGCAGTTATTTGGCTACTGGCAGCTTAAGTTAGATATTAGCATATATGCAATCAAATCCCTTAGAACAGTGTTGGTGGGTAGCTGTGCATAGGATTTATTAGCTTGTCCCAACAATAATACCTCAGTGAAAGATGCATTCCGCCTAAAGCACTGGTGTTTAGTTAACACACATCCGCAGACACTCCATTTGTTTTTATTCTATCATTATTTCTTCCTCCAGCACCTAAATTGGAAAGAAAGAAACCTCTTCCCCAGGAAATCAATTCCAGGGACTCGGTGAACCTGGTCGATGTTGGAACAGGCCAAAAAATATCAACCGAAGCGTATAGAAGTTTTTGAGGTCAGGGAGAAGTCGTCAACAGCCAGATCTAAAGCTAATGTATACTGAGGAACCAAACCAGTGAGAAATGTCAGGAAGATATTCAGGTCAGTGGGGCAGTGCTGGTTGGCTGCTACAGAAGAGCACAAGAATAGCCATATTTTGTCAACCCGTTAATCCAGGTAATTCCTTATGCTGGCAGCAATGAGGCCCAGCTCATGCCTCGTTATGTATGTGCTGATTTGGTTCTCTGCAGGCCTCCCATTGACTGGTCTGCGGCCATGCATGTAAAACCCAATATAGATCTAATCTGATTTTAACATTGATACAGAATTAGTGGCTAAAAGGAGAAGAAAGTAAGTAGATGATGAATTTGACTCAGTGACCTGGAACACGAGCTGTCAGCTCGTGAGGAGAGATGGGTTATCAGAGCTGAGGACAATGTGGCTTGATTTATTCCTTAGTGGCAGGGTGTTGGGAGCAATAATTGTCATTAGTCCTTGCATCTCAGCTGTCCTGCTTCAGCATGTGCCAAGACCTAGCACAGGATTTTCAAAGCCAAGGCTTCTGTGACTTAGGACTCATTTACAGCTATATGTATATTCTATATGCATATATAGAAGCATATATACGTACCTCTCTCCAACCCAACAGGTTTTGCAGCAAAGTTAATTTGCACTATTTTGTATTTCCTGCAGGCTCAAAACTGTTCCTGCAGCTTAATGCCTTCCACCACGGTAATTTGAAGGTGTCAGTGCATAGGCCCCCGAGGCTCCTTGGCGATATGGACCTAGTTGCTTCACACTTCAAAAAAACCCACTCTTGGGTAAACCTTAGTGTGGGTTACCATGACCGGCACCTTCACATGGGCTGGAAACATGGTATCACGGCCCTAACTAAGGTACTATATATGATTCTAGATAGCTTGTGCAGGACAAAAATCCTATTAATTAATACGAAGTTTAATTAATTTAAATTTCCCAAGATTTTAATGACTCTAAAAATTAAAGCGTTTAGTACTTTTAGCTGCTTGCTCTACATGGATGGAAGCCTCAGAACCGGTTTTCTCCCTTTTTTAAGCACAAAAGGGAAGGTTGAGCTCCCTGCCATTAGGTGGCAGCAGGACATGCAAAAATGAAAATGGCAAACTCCCCTGAGGCACATGGATCATCTTAAGAATGATGTAGGATGTAATAAATGTAGAACATGCACAGGGCTTATGATTACTGTGACAGAGAGATGACATACGCATATATCCTCTCGATTATATTAATATATTGGATAGTATTTCAATGTTAAAAAGATATGAATCATCTGAGTGTATTCTGTTATAGTTTAAGCCTAACAAGACACCCTCCTATAATAAAATACAGAGCAAGCCATAAACTTTATCTATCAATTTAGGTACAGGAAAAAAAACCCCAAGCATTCTTTTTTTAAACAGATTTTGGCTTTTCTCCACGAAAGCATGGTGTCCAAGGGCAGAGATGAGGTAGATTTGAAGAAATGGCAGGGTTTTCCTTCCTCTGAACTGGTTCTGTTTCTTCCCTGCCATTTCCTCCCACTCTTCTGTGGTTAACAAATTTTTTGGCTCTTGGCTTTGTGCAGTCGTTCCCTGCATAAGAAGCTACTGGTGGAGGGGGGAAAAGAGGGAAAGAATGAACAATTGTTTGGTTTATCATATTAGTTGTTCCACGCATTTCTCATTGAGAAAATAGTAAAAAATAAAATTACAAAAAAAACCCTAATGATTCTTCCTCTCTAACCTGGAAAACATGCAGATTTTTTGCTCTGTGTTGGTTTTACCAGTAGCAGGAAAAGTTTTCCCTTAAAAAAAAAAAAAAAAACAGAGAAAACCAAATAATTTTCTTCCTTGAAAATAATAACTAATTCTGTTCAGCACTAAGCTGTGCCACCATCTCTTTCCAACGGCTAGCTGCTGGCTAATATCTGCAGAAAAATCATTTCTCTTTTTGCTACTGCTCCTCCTACTCCTTTCTTCTTGTAAAACTGCAGACTTTGCCAACTGACTGCTCTACAGTCAGGGGAGATTACCTGTTTTGTCTCCCATGCCCTCTGCTACCTCCAGCGAGTTGTGATTGACTTACAGCCTTGGCACTCTCACTCTGGATTTACCACTATGTACTTGAGTGTGTTGTTCTTTCCACAAGCATTTTCTTCAGCTATTAACCAATAAAACTTGGCAGATGGGTTATAGTGAGTCTTTCAGTGCCGACTTGCGAAGCCTCAAATGGCAGAAAATCCTTTGGTTTAGGTTTAATGGTTAATTTTTTTCCCTGCTTCTGATTTGAATTGGCCTGTCTTTAATTTCTCACCAGTAGTTATTGTTATGCCTTCCCACAGTAGAGGAAAGATCCCTCTAAGACATACGTGGGACTGTTCTCTGGGATGGTAGCGCTGTTTGAAACCGGGTGGCTCAGCTGCCGAGCCGAACACGTGGCTCTGGCCATCTTCTACCCCACATCCCGCCATGTCCCGCTGCAGAGACGCAGCGTGTCCCATGGATTGATGAGAGCAATAGATCTGCAACCAACATCACACTGAATATTTATGAGCTTAGCCAGCTAATGCGTGCTGATGAAGGCTGCGATGCCTTCCCCTTGCTGACCCTTTGCTATTATTCATCTGAGTTACAGTCCAGCTAGCCCGAATTGGTGAAAGACTGCGTTCCTGTAGAGGATTCGTAACGCCATCTAAAACTGCGGGAAGATCTGACCCGACAAGTCTGCGTTCTTCAGGTTTTGGCTACGGGTGTGGATTCCTGTTGCTGGTATATGTAAGTGCATATAGAAAATGAAGAACCTCTTTTTGCAGCAGTCCTTTTTTTAAGTTGCCAATAAGGCCAATATTTGCTTCCCCTAAGTTGTGCTTTAAAAAGTGGTAAATCTTATTGGTCAAAAAAAAGTTTTAAATTGTCCATTTTTCCCATGTAAACTGTGAGTGTAAGAGTGATCACATTTAACCAACGGTGTTGAATTGTTAGGATTGGAATGTAGAGGATGACAAGAAATTCGTGCGTCTGTGGGCAAGCCAGACCCCATACAGCAATTGAGGGCATTTATATTTAATGCCTGTCATGCAAACATTCCTAAGATATAAAGTAGCGCAAATGCAAGAATAAATAAAGTAGATCACAGGTCAGTGTTATCTGGACAGCTCTGTCAGATGGTAGCTTGTTCTGCTTTCTGAATTTCAATTCCAAATCATGATGATTACTACTCTTTTTTCTGCTTTGTTTCATTCAGATTTCAGAGACAAGTGTTCAGAAACTTTACTTAAGCTCACACACTTAAATTTCAATTTCATTTGTGCAACAGCCACATCTCGTCCTCCGCCAGTCCCTAAAATAGGAGCAAGCAGAGTACAGCGTTCCAATATAAACTGTTGTTTACTAATGGTTAGGTGATACCGGAATGGCGTGTGGTTATTACAGCTACTCAAATAATATGTAAAACTATCTCAGTGTTAGCACAGCAAATCACATAGTAGTTTTTTGGAAAATGATTAGTTAAATTGCTAACTGAGCTCTAGTTTCTATCACTCTCAGTCTTATTCGAAGTCCAAAAAGTAATCCCTACCCCAGAGACTTTTCTGCTCGTTAAAACCACCGGCTCTTTGCCCCTTTCCTCCGCAGTGGCTCCTTCCCACAGGAGGGCACCAGCTACACGTGTTTGAGCTGCATGTCTATTCGTTTCATGAGGCTCTTTCTCCCTCCTAATCAGATTACTTCCTCCACAACGGATACGCACCTACTTAAATACAAAGTACAGAGGCCTCGGCATTTGTATATCGATTATGCTTTTCAACACCAAAACCTGCCGTATTTTACTTTGTCCTAGATTGGACAGATGCTGGTTCATACACAACTGAAAGAATCTTTTTTTTTTTTTCAATTCAAAATTGGCTGTAAGTGTAATAGGGAATCATCTGTTTTTCATTGCATTTTTTAGCTCGTACACAAAATTCTGCAGCAAAGCTACAGTTTTACTAGTGATTTCCTCGAGAGCCCCGTCTCAGAGTCACCCCATAGGCTTTTTCTACAGATTCTTGAAAGACTTTTGTTACAAGTCGAAGTTACATGATGAAAACTGCTGCATCTCTCTCCCTTAATGACATCAACTAAGCAGGAAAATGTCCTGTTTTATTTATGCATCTCTTGGTAGCTTTTTCCCCCTGTAGGACAAAGACAAATGTAGCACGGGAGAGGTAGAGAGGTTTGGAGGTGGATGTCACCTTGGTGGAGTGTTGCATTTCAGGCACAGGGAGGGGAAGGCAGTTGCCAAGTCAAACAGCAATTGGGGGTTGGACTGGGGCTAGATGACATTCAAATGTCACAGCTCATCAGCTACACTCAGGCTTCTGGCTCCAAATGCTCGACAATTCCGAGGAATGGCTTGCTTTGTGTGATACTTTAAAGAGCAGGAACATCATGAGATTTAATGTGACCTTCCCTTCTGGGCCATTTCATATTACCTCTTGGTCAGAGAGAAACGCAAACTCCCAGAGGACTCAGCCCAGCTGGACATTTCAAGGCTGAGACCCAAATTATCTGAAGATTGACCAAAGCTCTACAGAAGACCCTGTGGCTTGCTCCCCTTTGCTCTCCTGCCTTCTCTAAAGCTTGTCTGGTGATAGGGCCAAGCTTTCCCAGGCTCTGGGCCAATTCTGTAATGAACTACCATCCCACATTTGTGCTTTAAGCCAGTTGTATTTTGTCCTTTCCTCTAATGAACTTGCAGCAGCCTCACTGCTGAGTGCAGGAAAGACCCTACAGAGGCTAAGGGGGCTCCACTGTGGCCAGGGCTTAGTGGTCAGTCTGAAGTCTCCTGAGATTTTATATTTTAAGAAACACAGTGAAAAAACTCTCCCTCTCATAGGATATCAGGGTAGGCATGGAAATGAGCCCTTCCTGACTCTGCTAGCATGGAGGCTTGGAGGAATCAGCATTAATTTTCCAGCCTCCTGTGAACCTCACTCCTATAATTAGATCCACATATTGTGCCCATGTAGAGACATAACTGGGGCTGGAAGGTTTCTTCTGCTCATCTCCAGATGTGTCTCCTGCCTCAGCCGAGGCGAATGCTGGGATTAACAGCTCCTAACAGGCAAGGTCATTCAAGACATCCACTGCCCCAAACCGCCACAGCAATGGTACGATTGCTTTGCCTTGTTCATGGGTATCACTGAGGTTGTGTTCATGCAGATGACATTTTTTACCCTTCCAGTATGCTAAGGAGGAATTTGTTTGTTTTCAGTAGACTATTTTTACTGCACCTGAATCCATTAATCTCTCCAAAAATAACGTTGAAGGCACATGCATAGAAAAGCATGCTTTCAGCTTGCCATGGACAGAGCTAGGCACACCCAGTGAGCGCTTTACTGATGGCATTGATTTAATATTTTTGCATGCATGCAAAACCAAATGCCAGAAAAGCACAAGCGAGTAAACTTTATCTGAAAAGGGGGAGGGAAAGGACCTCTTTTCCCTGAGCTACCATTGATTTACTATGATGAGAGTTTTAATCAAGCCCTTGTACCTTTAAGCCATAAGTTATTAGAGGAGAGCAGGGACAGTCTTCCTGAGGACTTGCTGACACCCTGAGCTTTCAAGATTATTAATCAAAAATGTGGTAGTGGAGGAGGGTTTTTTTGGGTTTTGGGTATTTTTTTTTTGCAGGCACCACTAAACTGCCAAATAATGTCAGATGGTAGAGAACAATGTGAATCCCCCATAGAGATCTATAAATAACATCTATAAACGTGCCTCATAAATTAGTCAAAGGGTTATTTTCTCCTACCCTCATTCCCTCCCTCACGTTCAAATTCAATTTTATTCATCCGGCGCCTCACCCTGCACTGCCGTGTGGGAAGCTTGGGTAGAAATCTCTAAATGGACAAGGCTGGAGCTCTGCAGGGGAGATTTCCACTGTAACAGGCATAAACCAGTGCTGCAGAGAGACTCCCAAGCTAATGCCAGAGCTGGTCCCCTTGTAATATGTCCCCCAAAGATGCCACACACCCTGCACAGCCTCTTGGGTCACCCACTGACTAGGTTTTGTACCTGAAATGAAATACAAACCATAATGGGCCTGAGTCATGCTCCACAGAGAAAAACCCATGGCATGACAAGGGTTTTTCCCCCCCCTCAACAATGTATTGGTTTTGTGAAGATCCTGGAGGGAATATTTCTGGTTTAAGCTTTTGAGGAGGACAGACAGAAGGTTTAAGACATGCAAAACACAAGCTAAACAGTGACAATGGAGTGGAAAGGTCCTACCCAGCATCCCAAAATAACTCAGTGGGACAGCCAGAAATACAGAGAGGCTGCCTTTGTTAAACAGTGTTGTTTCAAGAGGCATAAACCAGTCCAATGGGAGGAGCAAGACACAGATGGCAGATGCTGTGTACGTCTGTGTGCATGTGTATGTATAATACCTCAGAAAGGGCAAATATTGTCCACCCATGCCTAAGCCAAGGTAACCACTGGCACAGCTGTATGCGGTTTAAAGTGGTCTCGGCTTATATGTAAACATTGTGACGTATAAAAATGATTAACTGGCAGATTAGAGATGTGACCCCAAAAGGTATTGTTCTCTGTGATGACAGACGAGCCTGGCCAAGGATTTACAGCCCAAGCGTCTTATTGCCATAGTAGGGCTGTGCTTGCAGGCGAGGTTATTATGGTGAATGTTAATGATGACTGCATCTGGGTAAAAGCCTCTCCATCACCTCTCGCTGTCGATGCCTCTTCCGTAGCTATGGAAATGGCACCTTCTGTTCAGCTGCTGCTTCTGATTAAAATTCAAGTGGAGAGGGATGGGGAAGGAAAAGCTAGGGGACAAACACAGCTGATGAGCCAAGCAGCATGGAGAAGAGGGAGGCTGCAATGTACCTGTTCAGCTTCTCAGAGAGAGAGAGGGTGCTGGGCTTAGTCTGATGGCAGCAATTTAGGATGAGAGCCACTGTCCCATTTGCCCAGCATGAAGTCTAGATTAAGAAAGAGTCCCTGCCATGAGGAACTTGCACTTGGAGTACCCATCGGAATGGTGAACACAAAGGCAGAGTGCCTTGCCCCAGACATCACCAACCCTCTCCCTTGCAGAGCCAGGTAAAGAGACGGGGTTTCCTGGCTGCTGCGTTGCTTCCCATGGTTTTGGCTGCTGATTAAAACCCTTCAGTAGTTTTTGTCTCTTTAAGTCCGTAAACACATTTGCAAGAACAATAGCAGTTTAATGGCAGATTTCAAAGGCCTGTCACATATCATCTTCTAACGCAGGTTTTGTGTAACTGCCTCTGGCTTCAAAAATTGGAACAAAGAAAGGGGCTCCTGCAGCATGTGTAGGAAAAGAACCACAACTTGGTTATTATAAATTCATGCTATTATGACTATGACACGGTGGTAGTAGAGGAGCATCCAGCCAAAATTGGGGCTCTGCATTGTCTGAGGCAAACATGACCATGCGGAGCATTAATACAAAAGATAGATAAAGGAGGTGTGTTATTGCTTATGACACTGTCCATTTTAAAGCTGGAGAACAGAGGCCCAGAGAGATGAAGTGAGTCATCCTAGATTATGCAGGAATCCTGTGGCAGAACCGGGAGATGAGTCAATCTGCTGATCCTAGCCCAGCGCTGGGCTGCAAAGCGCAGGTAAAGTGGCTGCTACAACATTTAGGGCTGACTCTTCAGCTTAACCCTGGCTCTTTAGCCTTGTCTCCTGGGGCCTCACTGAACCACAAGGTCAAAGGTACACTTGGCAGCCTGAGGTTGGAGTGCTACTGGGAGCTTTGGCGTTGTGAATGGGGGCAACATCTGCTCGCTGAGCGATTTACAGAATCAACACCTCATTTTGACAAATTCACCACAAAGAAATAGAATTTGGAGCTGTTCCATGGCCCTGCTGTGCCATCTTGGATCTCATCCTCCAAAAGCTTTTAAGGCATAACAACATTCTTTTGCTGTTGAAATCCTGTGTAAATATTGAATTATCTGCCTGGTCTCAGCACAAGTCGATTCCTTGTGTTTGAAAGCAGCATATGCTGTCAGCATTGTGCTATCATTACCATCCTCTAGCAGTGCACAGCCTCCTGGGGTCAGGAGTGCTGTCCCTGGAGGACTGCCTTGCTAACTTCCTTGTCATCTTATTGCTCGGGCATAGGTCTGGAGCATGGTTTAAGCTCAGAGACTCAAATGCGTGGATCAACACGTGAGGTCCAACCCTATTAATTTGCAGATAATGGGATATGCCATGCCCCAGCCGCTACAGGGCAACCATGGCTCCCAGTGGGTAATTCAGGTTAGCGTGACTGATATTGCAGAAATACTGAGTCTCTTTACCGTTCGGTGAAGGCAGTAGATATAGATGACAGTGTTTTCTAGGAGACACCCTGCCAAGGCTGCGTACTGGGACTATAAAAGCATCTGTGCAGGAAACTGTCCTTTAAAACTAATTATAAGCATAAACTTTATTCTGACCTGCCCCTTGCCAGGGCGGTGCTCTGACACTTGTGGCTTGGTAACGTTGACCCTGTGCTCAGGGTTCAGGCTAGGGGGGACTGACCCTCACTGGAGAAGCCTAACCCACCTCCATCAGGTGTCTTCAGAGAAAGCACAGGTTTGACTCTAGATGGATTCTTATGTTTGCAAGACATGATGTGTCACCTCACTGTTCCCCAAGGTGCTAGAATCAATATTTCATGAAGCACCCTTACTGGAAAACCCAAAGCAGGCTTATCTTCCCTTTTTAAAATGTAAATACAGTACTGGTAACAGTTACTGATATCAGATTCTCCAGTCCTTGGAATGTCATTAAGGCATTTGCTTACCATCACTAGATTGTACCAACATAGACCATGTGAGATCTATGCATTTGGCTTAGATGTGAAAGGTTTTGT
The DNA here is from genome assembly GCF_000699105.1 of Pygoscelis adeliae. Lineage (NCBI taxonomy): Eukaryota > Metazoa > Chordata > Aves > Sphenisciformes > Spheniscidae > Pygoscelis > Pygoscelis adeliae. The sequence goes on along the minus strand of NW_008824357.1, from coordinate 1,093,835 downwards.
ATTGTAACGAGCTTTGGCCCAAAAGGCATATGTGCAGATCTATTGAATCTGTATAAATCTTTCTACTTTATTTGAGCAGAGCTACTCTGGAGTCAGATTCTGATCCCAGTTTTACTGTTGTGACTCTTACTGTTTTCACAATGTTCCTGCATATCCACTCTGGGTTTGGACCTGAGGTTATAAGGTACAAACCATCCTTGGCATGGAAAGAGTTAGAATGAGCTTCATAGGCTGGTAATTGAGATCAGATTCTGGCTTACAGCATCTCCTCCTTCCTTCCAGCTCTGGCTAAACAATTGTGCTGGGAACTTCAGCTAGAACAAATCAGCTCAAAATAATTCTGAGCAGTTTGTTTTTTCAGTTAGACAGTGCAGACAGAGAGAGAGACATCTCTATGAATAATTATGGATCTTTTCCCTGCTAAAATCATCACTTTCCCTCCTCCAGATTTCACTCATCTTCACATTAGCGCCCAGAACATTACCTGCTTTAGTGGACAGCAATGACTCACCCAGGCAAGGGAGTACCCATTCCTCGCAGCCTGGCAGCCCCACGGGTTGGAAGACGAAGCAGTAGTTGATACAGAGGGAACGCTGTGCCTTCCTGAGGACTGGATCCAAACGGGAGGTGGGCTATTATTAGCATCAGCGTAGATGCTTTTAGAAACATGCCAGGCTGTGGCTACAAAATCAAGAAGGGAAAAAACGTGCGATGGCAGAGGTGCCTCTGGTAGCTCTTGCAGGAGATGCTTTTCGGTTCATCCCACACTGCAGCCACACATCTGGCTTTGGACCATTTCTTTATTGTGCATTGCTTTACACGCACTGATTTTAAAGTGCCCGTAGGACCACTTCAGGTTCCATTTGTAGGAGTGGAAAGAATATATTTTGGCATTCATGTTATTGTACAAACAACTTAGCCAGCATCTTTTTGCCTCAATAAAAAGAATAAGGAAAACAGCCCCAAAGCTGCTACTTAGAGTTCAAATACAACCCTAGTGCCACTTTGTGATTCTGCTTGTTCATCCATCGTTTAAAGCCTTTTCCCCCACAGATCGGGCAAGGGGGAAAGGTTTCCCCCTAGGACAAGCTGCAACAAGCCTAAGAGTGGTTCTTTCCCTGTACTGCGTAGCAAGAGTCTCTACTCTTCTAACTCAGCTGGGGATGCCTGCACTGAAGATGCTTGAAATTGGTGCCATGCTTATGTCTGCTTCTGGTTTTGGGGCTGGCTTCATGCCTCAGTTTACCTTCTGTAAAATAGTTTCCTGGTTTTGGCTGGGATGGAGTTAATTTTCTTCCTAGTAGCTGGCACAGTGCTGTGTTTTGGATTTAGTATAAGAATAATGTGATAACACACCGACGTTTTAGTTCTTGCTAAGTAGTGCTTACACTAAGTCAAGGACTTTTCATCTTCCCATGCTCTACCGACTGAGAAGGCTGGAGGTGCACAAGAAGCCGGGAGGGGGCACAGCCAGGACAGCTGACCCAAACTGGCCAGAGGGACATTCCATACCATGGGACGTCATGCTCAGTACATAAACTGGGGGAAGCTGGCTGGGGGGGCCGCTGCTGGGGACTGGCTGGGCATCGGTCGGCGGGTGGTGAGCAATT
>NW_008824357.1:1088758-1090740 GCF_000699105.1 Pygoscelis adeliae | reverse complement strand
CATCGTGCATCACTTGCTTTGTATATTCTTTTATTTTTATTATTATTTTTATTATTATTATTACTATTTTACTTTATTTCGATTATTAAACTGTTCTTATCTCAACCCATGACTTTGCTCACTTTTACTCTTACGATTCTCTCCCCCATCCCACCGGGTGGGAGTGAGCAAGCAGCTGGGTGGTGCTCAGTTGCCGACTGGGGTTAAACCACAACAAATAGAAATACAATTCTGACCACCTTTGTAAGCAGCTTGGAGTTCTCCTGATGAAAGCTGTCACAGAGAAACTATATTATTAAACTAAATATGCTTAGGTTTATTCTTATGCCAGAGGAATAAATCAGATTCTCAGAAGCAAAAAAACCCCTTGGGCTCAAAATTTTTCAGCTCAGATCCATTTTCCTCTCTCTTCTGACAGTCCAGTGTTGATTTCAACAGCAAAGACCGTGTCCTTCACGACTGAACTGCTCTGCCTTTCACCAACATTAAAAAAATCACTGGGTAGAGCAGTTCCCTTAACCCTGACAAGGTCTAGCAAACCCTCAGAGCATCCCTGACCAAATGCCAGGGCTGCAGTGGGAGGAACCCAGCTGCAACAGGGGCCCCACGGTCTTTTGGGCAACCATCTTTGTGGTTTACTGGCAATCAGTCTTTATTAAATGCTGCATATGGATGGTGCTGAGTTTTACCGGGCAGCACCTTCTGATCTGATGAACAACAGAGAACTCATGAGCACAGCTCTGAGAAGTCCTCCTCCAGCCCCACTTCATGCAGCCGAACAGATCAAAATCTAGAAACATCAGAGGGGAAAAAATAGAAAACAGTTTTTGCCCTTTTTGCTCTTGTGGGGCTACTCTAGTGTTAACAGCCATTCATTCTCTCTTACTCCAGACTTCACCCTTCCCAGCACAGTGAAGCTGGCTGGTGGGTTTTTTTCTCATCCAGCTCTAAAGCAAATTTTCCTGGTAGTTTATTTCTAGAGTGAGCAACAGCCACCAGAGGGCAAGAGTCCCCCGTCCTGGGCTGGAGAGATCTCTTGCCGTGCAGCCATCCCATATTAAAACCAGGCTGATCCCAACTCACTTAGATCAATGAGAGTATTTCCATCCGCTTCAGTGGTCTTTGGATTGGGTCCTAGGGTTCTTTTAGTATTAAAAAAACCCCAACAAAACCAGCAAGATGTTTCATATAAACTTAGAAACAAGGTTTTATAAACTGAAAAAAGCCCCTGGCATTTATACACTTTGGATTTCACGGTAACTTGTCACTTAGATGTTAAATGGTCCTTTTTATTTATACTAAGTTTATTTTTTAAATACCCATGTTATGAACAAGCCACAGCAACAGAGGGGATGTCATAAAAACCCCTGCAACTTTCATTTTAAATCTTCTTTGAAAAGCTGTGTCTGCCTGGTGCTGTAATGGGGCTAGCAGTGCTCATTAATACTCACATTCAAAGGTAAGTGCCTATAAGACAGTTTTAGGCCATAATTTAGCAGAGTACGTTGGCATGTGCCTGGTTGTAGGCATGGTACCAGCTCATTGACTGCAATAGGAATTGATGAAGCCTGAAGTTTGAAATCCTACTTTGCCTCCCAGAGGAAAATCCACAGCCCTAATCCCAGACCCCAGCCCAGATGCTCTCTGCAAAGCTCCCGTCACCAGTCACAAAGACACGCAGAAGGGAGCGATGGACATAACCCCAGCCACACAACTCGCAGCTGGGGAGGAACATGAGGAGAACTGGATTAAATTTTCTCTCTTCTGTCTGAGTACCTCTGAACCTATATTTTCCAGAAGTGTGAATATAAAGAGCCCCTGGGTTCAACACACTAAATACCTCACTGACCCATTGCATGATTCAGGGCAAAGCCACATTTTCTAATTTTACAGCTGAAGGAATGGACATTAAAAACCTTTAATAAGGCTTAGACATCATCTCAAAAGCTGCCTAGCTCCTCGAGCTGCCCCAGGGAAGGACA
>NW_008824357.1:1052725-1088743 GCF_000699105.1 Pygoscelis adeliae | reverse complement strand
GCCTTCGGTGGGAGAAGAGCTTTGGCCAATGCAAAATACTTAGAAAAAAACCTCCCCAATAATGTTTATAAAGCCCTTTCACGTTCTCTGATGAAAGATGCTATTGAAGTGCACAGTGTTTGCTGGAAGATTTCCTTCCCACCTACTGCAATGTTTCTAGGCAAATATCTTGCCCTTTTGAATAATATGGTGTGGAGTGAAAAGATAAACTCCTGTAATTATCCCTTCCCTTAGCGTGGCTGTGCTGAAAAGACAAACTGCCTCCTTCAGCATTACTGCTCACAGAAAAATTGGACCTGAAGCGTACGTGGGAAGATTGGACTGACTTTAAAACATCTTTCCTCACACCCTGGTTCTTGAGGATGCTACAGCAGGGTGCAAAAACAGTTCAAAAAAGCCCTGGGGACCACCGAGACCTCATTTCCACAGGGAAAGTCATCATCTCCGAGCTGTAGCAGAGGTGAGGAGGAGTCCGGGGGTGGAGGAAGAATCGCTGCCAGTTTATCAATGAGGAATGTGCCCAAACTATAACACAAAGATCTGTGTCGAAGCCATGGCTTGAACGAGGTTCTCCTGAGAGCCCAGACGGCCTCCCCGCTGCCTGATCCCCCTGGCCAGCACACGTATGGTGGTCACCAAAGGGAAAGGCTTGGAAACACACTGGTTGCCCTGGCTACCCTCTGTTCTGTGTTGAGATTATTTCAGTCTTCAGGGCTGCCAAAACTTATACCAGCACTAAAACCACTTCATTTGAGCACCAAAAGAGCTTAGGAGAAAGCTCAGGAACATCTGAGAAGATAATATTAGCACGTCTCCCAGTTTGGAAGTGCAGTTTGCTACCCAATATCAGGGGAGAGTGGAAACTCCTATTTTGAGAAAAACCTCTTGGCATCAGGCCTGCCCTATGAGTTCAATTTAGAAATAAGGCGAACTGCAGATGCCACAGTCATAGATCTGTGTTTGCTCCAGGACAGAAATTATTCACCGACTGCCTTTGTGTTGCACAAAAGTATTCCCAGTGATAAGCACTCACGATGGAAGGATGCAAAAATGGCTTCAGCCTGATATCCAAAGGGAAGAGAAAATAATATAAAGCCCAGAGAGAGGAAGGCAAGTGCTTCCTTTCTGGCTTGAACATGAGAGTTAATGAGCTAACGTGATACAGACCAAAGACATTTCACTGGGGAACCTTCAGTAGAGACAGCGAGGACAGAAGTGCCGGTCTGAAAGCATAAGGAGATTCTACCAGGAAAGCGCCCTTCTTGTGCTGCCTTCCTTCTCCAAAGAGATTTAATTCATTAGGTACAAGTAATGAGTTGTCAGGCTACATCCAGTCCTATTTCTGGTTGCTGCAGTTCTCTCTGTAACAATCTGAGGTTTAAGAATAAAGAGACAAATAAAATGCTGCTTCCCATTAGAAGAGAAAGTCTGAAATAATGAAATATCTGCCAGAAAAATTATCTGTGCCTTTGTGCACTTAGAAAGAAGACAAGCATTTGCAGTTTTGTAGCTGTCAGAGATGCTTAGATTCCTAAATATTAAGTCTTTTTTTAAACTATGATTCTTTGGTTAATTCCCTGATTTGTTCCAAGATCAGGCCCAGGAATTTGAGGCTGAACTATCACATTCTTTAGACACTCATTTAGACTTTTATTAAAAGTCTTTCAGAGATGGAGAATTTGTCATGTTGCTTAGTAATGTCTTGATGGTGATTTGCTCTCACCAATTAAAAAAAACGCAACCAATTTCTAATTTTTCTCCCAGACACCAACTTTTCTAAATGAAGCAAAAAAAGAAAAATAGTCTCAGTTTCTTCAAAGAGATCTTAGTGGTCCCAAAGAGAATGGAAATCCCATTGCTGTATCATGCTGCTTACACTGAGCTGTTCTCAAGCTGCAGGGTTGGAAGCTGCTGGATAATATTACCAATACAGATCTGAAAGAGGCAGATTCCTTTTTCTTTGGTTGTCTTAAAAAATGACTTTTGATTTTTTTTTAAATGTTAATTTTTTTCTGTGGCTTGATTCTTTTGTCTTTCAATAATTCCAGCCTTGCCATTTACTGAGAAGTTCTCTCTTCTAAATTTAGATTAGAGTGTTATTTGCTTTCATAAGACGTGCTAATATCCCTTAGGTTAAGAATAATTAGATGTTAATTTTCAAAACCTGAAAGGAAATTATACCTCTAATTCATCATTTAGAGTAAAATAGCTGGTTTAAAAGACATACATAGCTACATTAAACAAAGATCTAGCCATTTTTTTCCTAAACAAAAATTAACCTCAATACAAATTAAGCTGATATGATCCTAGTTAGATTAATGACACCAATTAAGCTAACTCATTTCTAAAGCTCCAGGGTTCGTGGGAGAAGAAGGCAGAAGATCAGCAACTGCAAAGCAGCGTAAGTCCTCTGGCTGCATATTGCTTTACCAGCTCTCACGTCTCCAGCATTAACCCGTTTACTGCAGCTGAACCTGTACCCCACTGACAAGTTGCTCACAACACGCTCTCCCCCAAAAAACCTTGGGAGCAGGGTTTGTTCTGTTGGAGTAAGCGACATTTATCCAAAAGGAGCTGGGGAACCTCGGCTGTGAAAAACAAGGGTAAGAAGACTACACTGTTAGCTCACTGCGGTGACCAAAAAGTTTCATGCGAAGGGTTAGTTTTGCCACGTCAGTGTTAACATTTCCTTGGTCTTCTCAGTTATTTGCAAGCATTTTCTGCTGGTGTTTCTGAGGCTGAAGTTCTCCAAACCTGCCTCCCTACTGGCGTCTGCCTGGCTTGCTCCGGCATCTCCCCAGCCCGCTGTGACACCTTTGCAGAGTCACCTTTGCAGGTACCTGTTCAGGATGAGGCTGTAGATGCCTATGTTAGCCTACACATGCCTCAAGCAGTTGGAAGGTAGAGTTTCCTCCCTGTACGTTGCCATTACTGCCAGTGGGATCAGAAATAAAATCCGGCAGCAAAGTTCATGGCTCTGAACAGCCAGTGTGAATCAGTTGCCCCAGTGCAGACAGTGGAGCGATATACTGGCGTAAGATGAGCGGCCAAACAGATTGAGGGCAATTCCCTGTCTCCCCTGACTTTTTTTCCGTCTTCATGGGTTAGTGTAGCATCACTTTCTCTTCCCAACTGTGCTGTCAGATCCTCGTCTTACCCCAGCTTTGCTTTCACACTTGCAGACCCGAGCAGACCACAAGATGGCAAGGCTGTACAGAACATGCCCAGAACAGCAACTGCGGATGCAACAGGTGTTTATTGGCCAATTTGCTGTTTGCCACCTGCTTCGGTAGAGACTGAATTGTATTTTTATACATAGCTTCCAGCAAAACAAATGTCCCCAGTGATGTGAACACTGGGTTCTGGAGTGTTTAGGCATGATCCCTTTGCAGCACCAGGAAGGGGCGTATGATTCTTACGAGTCCTCTGGAGCCTTTCAATATGCCCAGATCCATATGTAAATATAGCTTGAGATGAGATTTATATCCAGATATTTCCTGGTGAAGCCAGCAGACACTCCAGGCATGTTACAAATGAAACAACCACCCAACCAAGCCTTGTAATTTAATTTAACTGCCTCTTTTTGGGTATGTGTCATGCATTCAGAATTAGACAAGTGAATTCCCAATGCAATGTTCTTTGGATATAACAACATAGTGAAAGGCATAAAAGTGCCTTAAAATAGTTTGCTAGCAACCACATGGAACCTATTCTTTTGGCAAAAGGAGGAGGCAATTTATGGGTCTGGACTCAGTGCTCATAAATAAGTACATGTTTCTTTTTCTTTGCATTGGCACGTTTTTGGCTTTTCAGATTCGCCATGCACTTTATAAATTCTCATATAACTATTCAGACAGTAGATGGGAATGCACAGGCTTTTTTTGGGGACATGAATTTATCCCATTTGAACTGTCTGACACAAGTTCTCTGTTAACCTTGCAAGGAAATTCCTCCTGGGCTGGTTATCTGAAATTTTCCTGCAAAGCTTATTCTGCTTTAGCATCCTGAGACCAAACAAGCTGCTTGTTTTACTGAACCTGTTCTACACAGTATTTTCCTTAATGGGAGCAGCAGCAAGTGAGTTAAAGCAAACAGCGATTTTAGTTTGTTGCCTCCACGTTTTGTGATATTTGGTAGCAGCAAAATGCCTTTCTTGAAGTAGGTAAGTAATAGGGTTGAATCTGGAGTGGAGGAAAGAGAGGCAGAATGGCAGAAACACACAGAGTCTGGTGATTAAATGCAACTGCCTCAGTACAGGCCACCGGGCAGCACTGCCTGAACTAAGCACTAAAGAACCCAGACCGAGGAGATCTTTTTCCCTGTGATTATGCTGTGATGGGATTCTGAATGAGGAATATTGAAACTGGAAAAGAGACTCAGTTTTCTAAGAGCGTAGAGAAATGTAAGGCCAATAATGTAAGGCCAATGGAATAATACTAATACTACTAATAATAACAACAACAATTAATAATAATAATAATAATAATAATAATAATAATAATAATAATAATAATAATAATAATAATAATAATAATAATAATAATAATAATAATAATAATAATAATAATAATAATAATAATAATAATATCCCCAAACAAAAAAAAACCCATCCATCTCTGAAATGGATCTCTCAGGATTTTTGAGAAAGCCTTATTTCTTAGAGGTCGGTTGACACACTGCATAACATAATATGTGATGAAAAGGCTGGTTTCTGTAAAAAATCCACAATTTGTTAAAAAAATCCACAATGGGTGTGAGGACTTAAAAGCCTGAACACAAACAAAAAGGTGCAGGATTTATGTGTGTTTTAGGAAAAGGTTGCTCTCTATAGTGTTGGCTGTCTTCTCCCTGAATGCCAGAACATCTCTTTCAGAAATGCCAGTTTTCAGAAAGGGATGCAGCTCTCCATGAGATCACCTTTACATCACCCCTTTGGAGTTCAGGTATGGGATATTGCCGGGCTGGGTATCCTCAGACTATAAAAGCCACTGAAAGAGGTTCTTCCCTTTTCCAAAATAGCTGAATTTCTCTAATTCTTAGGATTAAATCTCAATAAATAAGGTGTTAGGAGGGCTTTGGTGTCTTTTATATTTGGGGGGGTAATTAGTGACCCCTGGGTTTAACAATACTGCCTGTAACCAACAGATTTGGTTTGTCTTCCCTTTTACAAGTGCTCAAGGAAAGAAATGCTTTGAAAACCTGAGACTCCCTGGTAATACTCTTCCTGCCTGCCCCCTCCTCCACTACATCTCTGGATATAGCACCGTTAGTTTGAGATTTTTATGACTCTCAAGGGAAACGCAGAACATTCCTGAAACTGAAGTAGCATTTTGGAGTCCCTGAGCTGGAGTTCAGATAGCACGGTCTCTCTCAAGGATAAATCATGGGAGCTGCCAACATATGGGATATTTGGTTTAAGAGGCACGGGGCCAATAAACATCGATACTGTTACTTGATTCACTAATAAATAGTAAATGTTTCATCTCGAAGTAGCTCAGTGTGATTTCCAGCAGCAACCTGATGATAAAGAAGCATCACAACTGAAGGTAGGTAGTGTTAGCAAAAAACTAACTTGTCATGAAGGCTTCACTTGCTGCCAGCTGCCTCCATCTCAGCAGCTATAATGAGAAAAAAAAGACCAGTAAAGGAACAGGCAGCAGCTCTTCAGCTTTATGTCAGCACCAAACAACACAACGAGATTATGAATTTTAAATAAAAAAAGACTATTTAATGGTTAAACCCCCCCTCCCCCCAATAAAACAAAAAACTCTAGTACAGCAGAGCTTTAGTCAGGCTGAAATACTGCCATGGATTTCATCGAGTGCAAGAGGGATTTCTCCAGTTTTCACCCCTGAGGAGCTGGTCTGTTATGGTTCAAAACTCAGGAGTATTTGAGAGATTTGAGGGGAGGGAAATATTGTACTAGCCAGAGAATGTGTTGCTGTGTTCATATACACTTCACTCCTCTAAATTATTGCTCCTGGGTAAGTTAATGTGAAAATTGGACAGAAGCTGGGTTCAACATTCATCAGCACGTGTTGTTACTTCCCAGCTGTCAACTCCCCTTTCCACCGTATAGGTTAGGACTAAGACTATGTATGTTATATATAACTAAGCCTGCCTAGCCATAGATGCTCTCCTGGCAAACCCTGTTTTCTGTGAGCTTAAGCATGTGTAACTGATGAAGAAAAATGAAATGTGTAAATGCTGTCTCCTCAGCATTAGTCAGTAGAGGACTTGTCACTCAGTAAGGAAGCAGGATGCAGCTGCAAAAAGCCCTGTTTTCCACAGCCTTGGCCAGCTCCATCAATAGGGATCAGCTGTTGAAAGGAAAATCAGGTGTGTGTTGGGGCGAGGGAGGGAAAAAAGCAGAGCCATGTGCAAATGTGGGTGTACGGCTGCCCACAGTGAGGAAACAAGCAACAAATGAGCTATTTAATGAAGCCCTCGAACAATTTCTTCCCTTTGCTTTGCAATAGATAGGTGAAGGAACGAAGAAACAAGTTAGGAATCTACAAAATCAGGTACGTGCTCTTACTCTCAGTCAACAAGTTCAGGGCAGGTTTTTCTATTTGAAAATGAATCTCATACAGAGCTCAAGTTTCTAAACCAAATCTTTAGATCAGCTGATTTCTACTCCTTACAGGCTATATTTTTCCCCATGTTTTTTTTTTTTTTCAATCAGTCTCAACTGTGCAAATGCCTACAGACATTGAACAGGGGGCTCTGGGCTAAGGTTAGACAGGATCTGTGTGTGTATGCGTATAGCCACAAATACGTATATACACACATATGATAATGTGATACTAAGTAGGTTTCCATCCATCCTCTATACCAATGAAATTGTATAGTTTCCTTCTCTCTGGAGGTGCAAAGCAACCGTTATAGTCTGGATATCCGGGCTGAAAAGGAGGTGTGCTCCCTTTAGTCAGCAGATCTGTGGACAGGAACTTAACTGGTGTCCCAACATATGACTATGCAAAGGGAACTTAAATGCTCTCTTGCCACTACCAGTAACATCACAGGCCTTCATTTCTGCGGTGCACATAGGCCAAGTGGGGAATAAAACATGTAGGTCCGGAGAATCATTTGCTTGTGCTAATTTCATTACTTGTTAGATCAAATTGTGCTCAGTTTTACATCCAGTGGAGTCCCAGTGAAGTTAATTGTTGCCAAGATCTCAGGGCTTTGTCTTTGCCTAGAAGGTGATGATACACCCCATATGAAGAAAGGGGTGAGTTTATATTCAGAAGTAACAGATAAGTAATTCTCAACTCAGTATTATACAAAAGGGCTTTTTCCCTTCATATTGCTGGGGGGAGACGTGAAGACCATCAGTTCGACTCTCTCAGTACTCTTGGATCTGCAAGCATTTCTTGCTCATCCTTCTAAAAACTAGTATTGCTACTCCTTTACCTCCAGGGAGTGCTAATGAGAGTGAATGAACAACTTTCAGGCTGAGATACTAATGTGCTGGTAATTGCTTTTGTGAGATTTGGTTTGCATTAACCAGGGCTGCTTCTGCTCTAGGTTAAGGAGCCAAAGGTAACCCACTGGCGAGCTGTCCTGCCAGAGCTACTGGGGTTCCTTCGTGACTGGCTGCTTGATATGGGTAAGGAATGTTGGATCTACTTCAGTATATATTTTTAATTGGGTTGAGGGGAAACAGGATCAGCCTTTCATTTTTTTGGATAGGGGAGGCATTCATTTTTTTCTGGCCCCTCCCCCCTCCCCCCCCCTTTCTTTCAAAATATGTCAGGAAGAAAATGCAAAAGAAACAGAAAACATACCCAGAAAGCTTCTATCCATCACACACTGTGTTTTCTTGAAAACAAAAGAGAGCAATTGAATTACACCAAACTGTAAAAGCTAAAAGATGTGCTCTGGTTTGGAAGTGTGTTTGGGTACGATCCTCAGCTGAAATTCAATCCCACTCCTTATTTGTTACGTCTCTTCTGTTGTGTACAAGCCCAAGCCCTGATTTCAGTTAAACTCTTAGAAATGTTTATGCAGAATTCCTTACCCATCTCTCTGATGTGTTTTGTGCAGGTTCTCCTTGCTTTGGGAGATAGACTACTGTATTAACAGGATCACTTCTAGTTATATCTGGGAATCTGTCCCTTATGGAGCTAATCGTTACAGTGATAAACTAAGCCAGCAGCAGCAGGTCACTGGTAGCCTGTCCATATGGCTGCTCCGAATCTATTTGCTTCATACGAAAGACAATGTCAACTGCACGCCCAGGCCAAATCTGGAGAACAGCATTAGGCTTGATATCTGGGAGAGAAAAGCCATTTCCCCAAAGTTGTTCAGTCAATTCTGCAGCTTTCTGATAGAGATCAGCGGCTGGTAATTGCATTACGTGAACTAGTGGATTTAAACAAATACTGTTTGGCTCACTTACCACTTTAATGAACAGCAGAAATTTACTGTAAGAACTATGATAGCGTTAGGCCAATAACAAGCTGAAAGAAAAACTGGATGTTTTCTGGCTCTCGCTTCTCCTGTAATTGCCGTGTCACTTATCGTTGTGAAAGTGTTTGAACCTCAATAAAGCTCCTGACTGCTTTGACCTTTGCCTGCAGCTAGATTAACAAAACAAAAGCCGCAGCGCTAAGGTTTTTATCCTGCGGGGATCAAAACTGTCATAAAATTTGTCACAGGGCCTGAAAGAACCTCAGTAGTTCTTGAGAGCATTAGCAGAATTTCTCTGGGAGATGAAGCAGTCCCATTAGCATCACCCGTCCATGGGTTATTAAGTACTGCATTCAGACAGAAAAATGCAGTTGTGTTGACTGTGTTGCTTTGGCCAAAGTCATGTTTAGGCAGTGATATTCTGCCACTTGCATTTCCCTTCAAGTTCTCACTGGTGAAGGAAATAGCTGTTTCCTTATCGAAGCTGTAGTGTGATGTTCATGCAGATACTAAACCAGATGCTTCCTTTCACACCAGAGTGGAGGATGACTTCACCTTTTCATATAGTTAGTTTAAAGTTATGCTAAGTTAAAGTTTATGAAACAGCTCGGGAACCTTTAAGGGGATATGTATATCCCCAGTTTCCATATTGGAAAGGCTTAATTAAGAAATGCTTCTAAAACCACTTGAAGATACTTGAGTGAAGTGTACTGCATGAATAGTATTTAGGGTATTTTAACTACTGTGGCATCTATAACACTATATATTTTGTAATGGTAAGAATATCCAGAGCTACTCTGGGATTTGTTGGTGGATCTCATATAAAACAGAATTGTTCTACTTTATTTGTTTAAACCTTATTTGTAATGCTGAGCACAGACATCATTGTTGAAATTAATGTGTGGAACAGAGGTAGGGAAAATGGAAATGTTGCTTTTTCTCTTGACTGTGTCATTTTGGAGGAAATCAAGGATGTCCTGGAGCCTGGTGAAATGTGTTATTTCACCCTGATGGCTCAAGTCAGAGAAATAATCCCTAGTAGCCTCAGAAACGGCCCTGAGCAGAACTTCTTGGCAGCGGAGTGCTTAGCTATGCTGGCCCATGGTCAGGGCATGAGTGAAAGCTGCACCTTTTGCCTTCACATTTAAGACAGGCAGAAGCAGCAACCTTGTGGCTCTTCTTCACTGTGCCATTAGCAGTGAACTCTGTCCCACCTTGGCCATTACAAAAAAAGGATGTGATGGGGGCAGTTTATTGAGGAGACTGAGTGGACAGATGCTGCTAAGAAACTAGCAAAGACATCCGCGGACCTGGAAAGGGGTAGGAAATTTATCGCAGAAAAAGCACAGGCAGAATTTGCCAAATTCATGTACTTGTAATGAAATGAAACAAATGCACCAACGGGTTTTATTTTTTTCCTGTCATATGTCAGCTTTTCAAAATCAGTGACGGTATTTTATGAGGCTCAACGTTCCTGGGGCAGTTGGGATATATCACATCCATTGCTCAGAGGGGAGTTTAGACACAGTGTAAATGCATTGACTTGCCTAAGGTCAGAAAATCATGACCCAGTTAGGAAAATTAAATCCTCATCTAATATGTCAGAAAATGTAACTCCTTGCTCTCCTCCCCTGGCAGGTTGACAGCAAGGGAACGTGTGCTGTAGCAGAGGGAGGACCTATAGCCACGTTATTATGACAGACTGACGTAGTCCTGCGTAATCTTAACAGGATTTATTTTATAAAGTCAAGCAAAAACCGCACATTCCTGCATGACTTTCCTACCGTTGATTAAAAATAACTACTTCTTTTATCTGACAGTAAATCTAGTGACCACAAAGGCATTCTGACACTGTAAGTTATTACTTACAATTGCAACCTTTTCATGTCCATCTGTAAGTTTAGAAGGGTATTCTTTAGAGCAAGGTCTGTATCAGTTAAGGACCAAATCTTGGTCCTTAGCTGAAGCTCCCAGGCTCTACTGCAATACCAAGTAATACAGGGTAAAGGCACGTTTTAAGCCAGAGGAAGAACAGACCTGTAAAAGAAGCAGAAGGGCAACTGTGTTTTTTTTTTCCAGATACAACTTTTCTCCAGAGCTTCCCTGAGACCTAGGATGAATTTTTCAAGGGTTTCACCAGTGACAGCTACAGCCAGGGCTTTCGAGGTTCCTCGTGTATCAGCTGTTTTGGAAATCTGTCTTTCCTTCTCTGTGTCTCAGTTCTCCCTTTATAAATCATGGAAAATAATAATTCAGCACTGTCTTTCCCAAAGAGGATTTACATTCTTGGGTTGACAGGGATTGTTTTCTTAGTGTTTGTTTATAAGGAATACAGCAAAATGGGCTGGATTTAATCTGGGACATGATGTTTTACTGTAAGCAAACTGAATAAGCATGGTAAGGATCTGGGGCCCAAATGAACCTTTCAATCGCCTTTCAAAATTTTTTTAAGAACTTTAACTTTTTACAGTAGAAATACAAGTTTGATTCCTTTGTTCTCCTTGTACCTTACTCCCACTCTAAAACCCACCGAGATCAGCACTATTGGTAGGAATCTCTACCTGATCCTCTGCCTGAAATGTTTGTTGTTAGGGAGAGGTCACATTTGTATAAATACTTCTGGGGAAAAAAAAACAAACAAGCAAACAGACTTGTAGCTCACATGTCACAAAGTGCACATTTCCCCCAATAATTTATTTGTTCACCTAGCAATATTTCATATACATTCAGTTTTGTTCAAGAAAATGACCAGCATGACTGTTCAAACATGTCGCATGATAACCAATGGGCCTCTAAAAACAGCACGTGGAAAATTCAGTGACATCAGAATACCATGTTCAGAAAATGCAGTGCCCATTTCGAGAAACATCTTTAAAAACCACAGGCAGCCAAACTTGTACAACATGCAGGCAAAAGGCTGCAGCAGACACAGGAAAAATAAAACATTTTTGCAACCAAAGACTGTCAAAGCAAAAAAAGCCCAAACCAGCTTGCCTACAGTTCCCACAGTTGTAACGTCAGTAAGTAGAACTGAGTATTCAGCGATATTCAGCAGAGGTTTTGTATCACAACACAATGATGCTGTGATCATGAGCTGAGTGGAATTGCTTTTTAAGTGGAAAACTGCTGAAATGCTGGCTAGATTTGTGTTCTCTTACTTCAGAAAATGGCTTACAAGGACTGAGTTTTTGCAGATCATGGGAAAAATTTGGGTCACTACCAGCAGGTCTTGTCAATCAGCCCAAGAGAATGAGTACTGGAAAATAATTTTTGCTTTTCAGTATTAACACTTGGACATTTTTTACTCTGAAAAAGATCTTAATGTTATCATGATGCTAAAGGAGAGAATATTTCTCAGCCTGGGTTTGAGCTCAATATAACAGACATTTTATTGCATTAACTGCATTAACTAGATCTTCGAGAGTGTTGTGGAACTAAAAGATGTGTTATTTCTTACCTGATAGTTGCTTGCAATACATAGCTCTCCCCTTTAGCAATTCATTTCCCCTTAGCTCACGCTCGCTGTTTTTCTCCTTCTCTGTCAGTATGAGAAATATGCAGCATGCTCTGTGTAGAAGGCACGATGTTTTACGCGAATCCCTAATACAAATGCTTAATCTCCTCCTGGGAAATAAGTGATTCAATTACATTTATCAAGCTGGGTGGAAGATCTTTATTTTAATGCACCACAAACTATCTCGTAGCATCTTGGATTTTCATAATACTGTCGTATATTAAACAATCTGTTTGGGAATACCTTCAAAAAGTAGTTTATTATGGTTATGGATTAGCTCCCTTTTACAGATGGAGAAGGTTTAGTTTACTTATGTGCAGTGATAGGAAAAGACAGGATTAGTCTGGCCAGACAGTCTAACCTTCTCCCTGTGAGTCTCATTATAATTAGGCGAGAAACAGAATAAATACTGGATAGATTCATTCACAGAATGTGCTAGTTGACTCTTGGGCTTCTTGGGAAACAACTTAAAGGCTGATATGCTAGTGAGACTCCAGGGCTCTGTGCAGAAGGGTGACTGGAAGCAGGTATAAGGAATGCAGCGAGCAGATAGAGAGCAGATACACAAAGCTGCCTCGCTACAACAGTTCTCTCATGAGCTATTAGATACCTTTTCCTCCTGGCAAATGATGACACTGCGTGGTGCAGGTCCCAGATATGCCTTGAGCTTAGGGCAACATCTTGAAGACTGACTGGCTTTTCTCTTTGGCTCTGTTGTCGGAAGCAATCATCCAGAAATAGTTGGTGTCAACAGCCTGTCCTATTGAGTGGGTTTTCAGTATCGTCCTGCTTATCCAAACAATATTAAGACAGGAAAGAGGATAAAGGTATCCCTGAGTAAGATACAGGGTTAATTACCAAGCATGGATTCCACATGGGACAGCTGAAATCCTCCTTGAGCGAATCACTGAGTCACTCTGTGCCTCAGTAGCTTTATCTTAAAATGGAATTCCTAAGAAAAACCCATTCAAACATGAGCATTAGTTAACGTGAGGCCAACAGGCATACCTAGAACTAAGCAACTTCCACTTCAGTACAGCAATAAGACCTTTTTCAACTGACCTCAATCGGTATACGATGCTCCAGTCTGTCAGTTACCTTTCAGAAAATTGAAAAAGTCAGGCAGGGAAATTTTGCAAGTAAGACTGAAAAAGCTTTGTGAAATCCATTTGCTGACTCTGATGAGTAGAAAAGCAAGAAATATTCCTAGCTTAATCTTTCCTCTTCTGAATGCCATGGATTTTCAAGACATTAAAGCCTGGCAAAGGAAAATATTCTTTTACACAATACATAATTTATCCTTGGACTTGGCAGAGCAAAATTAGAAAAAAAAAAAAAAGGAGGAGACATTTATTTGGAGAGTGGGCAGATCTTAAGTATTTGGGATTTGAACAATCTTACAGAGTACATGAAGCCTCAAAACCATAAGATAGTAAAACTGAATGAACATTAACTGTGGAAACTGGAATACTGAACTTTCCCTGCCCTATGAGGAAGAGAGATTGCTGCTCTGCTTAGCCTCAACCTGCATAAATTAGAAGTCATCTACATGATGCTCCAGCTCTCAACTCTTTGCAGCAGAGACTATCTGCTGCATTCAAGATGGAAATCTTGGCTGTCGCTCTGAACAGAAAATACTGAACAGAGGAGACGGTGGGATCTCATACGTGTCCCTCAAAGATTTCAGTCAGGACACATCAATTGACAGGTCAGTGTGGTCCACTGGATGTGGCTTTGAGGGGAAAATCATGGCACTCCACTATGTTCTCACTTCCCATCTGACCACCTTCTGCTCTCTGTTCTGTGCTCCTACGGTATTTCACATGACAAAGTCCTGATTGTAGAAAGATTTTACATGTGATGATAGACGGCAAGCCGTGGGGAAATCTTTTGTTCTGCTAGTGCTTTTTAGATAGACAGATACGTTCAGCCTCTGTGGCTGCAGCTCTTTTACCAGTGCCAAGTTCACTTTAAATAACAGAAAAATATGGGCTGCTTAATCTGCACTGCTTTTTTTTCTCTCTTTTTTTTCTTCCTAGAGCTCCTTCTATGGTTTTTGAGACTTGTCAGTCCAAATGTCCATCAAGATGACAAGTGCCTGTGACCCTGCTTGCAACAAGGGAACAGGGCAGTTTTCATGCAGAAATTCTCTGAGTGAGCCAAACGAATTATGTGTTTGTTTTTGCTGGCAAATGTGACAGCAGCGGAGGTGTGGCTGGGACCAGGCTCGCCTGATGCTGAGGTCTGGGTGCTTTTCAGAGTCACTGGACAGAGAGAGGTCCTTTAGCATCTGTTTGATGACAGAAAAAAAGGATGAAGATGAGACAAAGACTTCATTATTCTAACCTCTGCCTCTCACAAGCAGGAGTGCTGTGCCACAAAGGTGACTATCCATGCCTGTCTATCCAGACATTGCCACCAGCATGGTGACTTATTTATCCTCATCTTACAGATTTATATCATATTGCTACTTCAGAATTGCTCTGGAATTAAATGACTAATCGATTTGTGTCAGCCTATGTGTAGCTCCACAACAACCACTTGCCTGACACCATGAAACCTCAACAAATCTAGAATTACTGGATAGACCCTGGGTAAATCTCCCAGCTCCAAAGGAGAGGTGGCACAAATTACCTTATTAGTTCAAGTTATAAAATAAGTATACAGAAAGGGTTGGGCAGCAAACGTGTGCAGTGAAGATTTTAGATCTTGCTAGTCTTGCTCAGTTTAATGGGTTTTTCAAAATGTTTCAGAGTTCAGGTTTTGTTCAAATAAATGTTCCACGTATTTGAACCCCGTGAGACTGAAAACCTCAACCACAAATCTCATGTGACTTCCTTATGAGATTTCCAGCTTTTCTGCTTCTGGTCTTGGCTTGAAGTACCATGAGAATATTTTTTTCATGTATTTCAACACTTCTAGTTTCAAATTCTAGACTTTATTGAAGAACCCTAAGAAAAGCTTTAAGGGGTGGGTTTCTTATTTAAACTAAAAATGGGATAATGCTACAGATTTGCTGTCCGTGAGTGCATGCTTTTGGAAATAAATAAAGGTTTGGGTCCAGGGATTTGGTTTGAACTCTTCTCTAATTTTAACCTGTTTGGGACATTCTGTATCTTTCTTATGCGGCATTCGTGGGGGAGAACAAACAACTATTTGCTTCAGCTAATCAGCTAAGCTAGATATTTCATTTTCCAAGAATAAGAAGAGGTAGACAGTGCCATTCCCTGGCCCACCAAACACAACAAAAGCTTAATGGTCTGAAAAACACTATGCTTCCAAATTCAAGTGTCTTGCCAATGTCTTCAACACCACTGCAGGCTGAGTTGAGAACTGTTAGCTTCATTTTCCCTATCACTGTGTACTCATTTGTTTGAAGGCTGGGAAAAGCAAGCCCTCTGCTTGATGTGACTTATTAGCACCTCAAAACACCTGTAACGTATCTCTGAGGCAGCACGTGCTGCAAGGAAAGTTTACCAGCACGTGTGGGACCTGAAGCGTTCTTGGTTATTACACCAGAAAAAAGATGCCAACGTTACCAGGTCTCTTACACCTTTCTTGTTCTCTGACATAGCTTCATCAGGCTGGTGCTGTCTGAGTAAATACTAGTGAATCTGCCCAAAGACACGATCCTTACTTTTACAGGTTTTACTTTTGATCCTGCAAGATTAGCAAGATCTGTAAATGGGCACTTTGTAATAGGTTTCCTAGGTGTACTGATATTACACAATAATTTTAACGCACTGAGAACAGGGCCAAATGTAGGGGGGGGAAATTAGCTGGCTTGTTCTGCCTCTGTGAATTGTCTATGCGAAATGCAGGCTTAGGTCCATCTGTTCTCTCCTTTCACTTTGAGCTCAACATTTATTTACAGTGGCAGTGCTTGATTATCATCCTGGCCATGCATAGATGTGAAGTGGATTTACACTCTGAGGTTGCTTTCTGCTTCCAGGACACTGCAAAGCAAGAGTATTGCAAGAACTCCAAGGATCAGATTTTACTTTTGCAAATTGTCTGTTAATGTTCTAGCTGCAAATGTGTGTTTGCAGGAGGAAAGGAATCTCATTCATGCATAAATAAAAGACACAGAAGACTGAAATTCTCTTGACATTGGGGACTTAATACTGAATGAGAGATGAATAAACAATGATTCCTCCTCAATAATATCAAGGTGTCCTTTCAAGGCCCTATCCTGTAAAAGCTAACCTTATCTTAAGCCCTTTCCCTTTTCAAGCCAGTAGATATTCAGCACAGGAGCTGACGTTGAGACATGAGTAAAGGCTTATGTGTTGTTTCAAGAAGCTGCATTCTTACTTGGCAGGCTCAGGAGGAGTTATGTCAAGAGCTGCTTATTTCTAATATTGTACAGAGAATTCCTCCAACTATTTGTTCCAGATGCTGAACAGCTCTTTTATTTATTTATTTGGATTAGCTATATTAAAATATAACATGCTTCCAAATACTTTTCTCCCAAATTCCCAAAGGATGGCCCTTTCTCATGGGGATGTATATCCTTAAGTCATTTAATGTGCTAAACTCCCACTGCTCAGAACGAGGGTAAAGTTCCTGACTCCAGGGTACCTAGGGTCTCATAGAGAGCTTAGAGCAGTCGGTACTGAAGGAGTCAGAAAAGGAATGTAGCATAACACTGGGCAGGGAGACAGCAAAATGTCTACAGCTTTTCCAGTGACTGTGGCACTGATCTGACTAGCAAGCACATGAGCAAGGAGTTATAGAGTCTTTAAGCAGGTCCCTGCTGGACTCAGAACAAGCAAAACAAATGGATGAGTGGAAGTGACCACTTTGAGCCTTATTTGATGATGACTTACCTAGTTTTGAATTTTATTAGACCCACGTCAAAGCGCAGAGACCTTCCAAACAAACCTAGGATGCATGCAAATCTTCATTTGATTTTGTTTGGAGATTTGGGAGGCTGGTTGTACAAAAAAGAGAAGTTCTGGTTGGTCTCTGAAGCTAGGTGGAGTGCAACCATTTGGATCGTTTCCCTTGGTAGTGGAGTTTACTGAAATCCACAGCACAAAGGGAAACTTAGAATGACTCCAAGCAGGGCAAGAGCCAAGATCGTGTTTTTGCTATGCCCTGTGAGCTGAAGTGACTGCCTGTCCAGACAGGTTGAGGACAAGCAGCCTTGTGGGCATTACAGAAGACCAAATCCCCACCTGGTGCAGCCCAGGAATGAGGACCAACGAGGCCGCCCAGCTGAAGATGCAAATCCAAAGAACTGCCTGTTCTCTTCAACAAGGCATGCAGGACCTCACCAGGCCAGGACCTGGACATGAACAAAAGAGGCAAGACACGATAGGAAAACATTCTTGTTCGCAGTCCCTTAATGAAAAGTAAGCAGAGATCTGTAAACACTGTCCCAAGACCTGAGCCTCCAAACCTCAGCTCTCCTGGCTGTTGAATCAAGGTTTAGCTTTTTGGGGGGGACAGAATCACAAAATGGCTCTAAATGTGGAGCTGTCTGAAAGTATCCATGCTGAAATCGGCATGGGGTCTTTGTAGTTTGCTCTTTCTCCCCCATTGCACCTAAATCAGAGCAGTAGGAACTTTGAAACAGGGGAATACAGTGAAAAATAAAGCCTTTAAATGTCAGGCAAATGACTTGCAGAGGCCAGTCTCTCAGAAGACCGTAGGGTGCTCACCATCCACTGAAGCCATTCACTGTCTTTAAGGGGCTTCGTTCAGGCTACCAGCACTCAGAGACACTGCTCCTCAAAAGGCTTGGCCCTGTTTTACAGTATGCTACTTGTTTCACCTGGATCCTTTCAACTGTTGTAGCATCTACCTCTACTTCCCAACAAAAAGAGCAGCATCCCATTAGCAGAGCCACGAGTTTGCCAGTCTATGCTGCTGGACACATTCAGTCCTTTAGATGTCCTCCCCGTTTTCACTGAGGGAGATGGTGTGTATTTTAATGGTTGGCACTTTACAATTTTCATGGACAAGGTTCCCTGAAGTGCCTGCACAGCAGCATTCCTGGAGGAAACCTTTACTTTTCACTTTGGCAGCAGTACAGTCTTTAGAAACTGCATTTTTTGCGGGCATGCTTTGCACAGCGGAGAATATCTTCCATTCGCAGACCCCATCTGACTTGGAAATCTTATAGAAGGTTTCTCCCGAGCCAACAGGGATACGGACCACACCTTTGCGGCTCTCCATGCTTTGGCTAGTGGGATGGTTGAGGTTGAAACTTGGGGATTGTTTCTTTGCTGCTTGCTTCCTTGGGAGGCACTGCGCTCTCAGGACGTTTTGGAACGCTTTCTTAAACTCTTGACTTGAGCACGGATAGATTATGGGGTTGATGCAGCTGTTTAAATATCCAAGCCAAAATGTTATTTTAAAAAGTGTGTCCGGGGGTTTGATTGCAGGAAAGAAAGAACCTAAAATGGAAAATACACAGAGTATTAAGGCAGAGGCAGTGAGAAATTGCAGGTAACCAAAGAAACTTAAACACTGGAAAAAATAAATAAGATTCTGTTCTGTCTTGGAAAATTTATGACTCAAAGCCCAATTCCTGCAGGAACAAGTCTTTCAGAAGATATGGTGTTGTACAATTACATGGATGTTCTATCAGAGATCGATTCAAGACATCATCTACTCTATTATACAAGTTTGTATTCCCATTTACAGCCAGAAAGGCAAGCAAGAGGACTGGTCTTGATAGACAGGTCTATCGAGTGATAGACGAAAATTGCTTCCTCCAGGACTCCTAATTCAAGATTAGTTAGCCGAATTATAGTTATATCTACGAGGTCATCGAAAGGGGTTTCAAATGGCAAGAAAATGGCATCACTTCAGAAGTCAGAGTAAGTGAAAAGTCAGATTACTGAGCTGACTGCATTCCAGCTAACGTCTTAAAAATTATAAAGTATTTTCCCTTGAAACCTTTAGAAAATCTAATTTTCCACATTTTTCCATCTCATAGAATGCATCTGAAATTCAGAGAAGTTAAAGGAAATGTTCCTTCTTACATCAGTGAACACTGGAGAGGGTCTCATGGGCAGCCATAATATATAGACTGATACATACTTGCAAGGTTACCGCCCAGAGACGATTCAAAGAAGAAGAACTTAGTTGGCTCCTTAGTAAGGAAAGTACTGTGGGACGTTTTACTGCATAGAAGGCAGGATAACATTCAAAAAATTTGAAATTTTTTGATGCAGCTTATTCAGCATATCAATGACAGAGCCATAAATTATGCATTCATTAGTCCTCACTGTCCTGGCAACAGGATAGCAGTGACAGCAACAGTCAACTACAAGTGACCATGCGAATTGAAAATTAAATAGCATTACTAATATCCTTTTAAAAAAATAGATTATGATGTATGATAACATAGGATTTAATTATGAGTTATCTGCTAATTTAAAATCTTGGGAACATTTTCCTAATGCCAAACCTTTGGGTTTTGGTTTAACTACAATGTGAGCTCCTTACTGCTTGTATAAGCAAGTTTTTAACTTTAAATGATTTGAATAGGATGTCAGTAAATGCTTAAGAGATTTACTCATGGAGAGATGTTATTGTTAAACTACAGAGACATATTTAAGATATTGAAGAGCCAACGCTGCTGCTTATGGAGGATTGTTTAGAAATTTGTTGCTTTTCTTGAATGACACTGGAAAGTGGCCATTGTAACAAGATCCTGTAATTCTCTTATTTGGTACTTCTCTTTGCTTAGAAATAAAAACAATATTGTCTGAATGTGAATGAACCAGAAGACTAAACTCTGTGTGATGCTGGGGTGGGAATAAGTGATAACAGCACTTCTAAGACCAATTTTGCAAAACGAATATAGAACCAGAGAAAGAGAAAAATATTTGCCGTGTGTTGTCAAGGGGAAAGGCTGTTTCTTGCCTCCTTTAAAAGAAAGAGGGGAAAAAAAAAAAAAAAGTGGTTCTATCATACCAGTGTCAGTAATTAGTTTGGGCACAGGAAGAAAAATAATTTCCCAGAAAACATAATTGGCTTGTTCTGGACTTTATAGTCAAGTTTATAATAAATAGAACTTTCAGCACTGACAAATGCTTGTCTTCCTGCTTCCCCCTGGAAAAATCGTAAGCCTGTGCATGTTGAAAGAAATACTGTGGAAGATTCAGGCATCGATACATTTGTCATCCTCTGCAGTGCAACTACGTCTGTAAGCAGCTTCTAAGCTTTACAGCGATCGATCGGTTCGTTGGACCTCCCCTGACTTAGGAAAAGCTAATAATGCAATCAGAGGGTGTTCTAATTTAATTCTGAGAGCTGCTGAACTTTGGTTTGAATCTTTTTCTTCCTATCTTTGTCAAACAAAGCTACAGCAAGTGCAGCAAATGCTTTCAAGTGGCAGAAGCCAGAA
The DNA here is from genome assembly GCF_000699105.1 of Pygoscelis adeliae. Classification (NCBI taxonomy): domain Eukaryota; kingdom Metazoa; phylum Chordata; class Aves; order Sphenisciformes; family Spheniscidae; genus Pygoscelis; species Pygoscelis adeliae. The sequence goes on along the minus strand of NW_008824357.1, from coordinate 1,068,449 downwards.
AGGAATTCTCAGGGTGTTTTTGCCTGTGTGAGAATGTATCAAAATATTGCCTAAACCAGAAATACAAATAGTACAGCGTGATTAATGACTTGCTCGTTCTGCTGAACATGGTCTCCGCTGTGAAACGTGGAGCAATGTCTTCTGGCCGTGGCACCAGCTCCTACCTCTGAGTGGAGCTGATGTGCCCAGAGGACACGCTGCCGTCAGGGAAGAAATAGGAGATGTGGTAGGGCAAGAAGCCTTCCAGTTACCTCTGACCTGGGAGAGGTCCCATAAGACCCAGGCCATCTGGTGTGTGTTGGAGCAGCAGAGAAGTGAGACTGAGTCGAATACCCAGAGGCAGCGCAGAACATGCCACAGGAGCTTGCTCTTTGTACTGGAGCAGCTGAACCTCCGACTCCAACCTGTTACAACCTAGGCATCAAGCACGAGTCTCGCTGCCTCCGTGACTGCTTCTGTGTTGCTCCAAGCTAGCTAGGTAGAGCAGTTTCACTACCTGTTTCAATATCAACCGGTTTTAAAGACCAAAAATGCTGCGCTAAAGAAAGCAATCGCTGTTTTGCAGTTAGGCATGAGTGAGCAGGCATATCCACGACCTAGAATTTTTCTCAGCAAATTAATGCTCTTTTTCCTAAATAAAGTTCTCAAAGAACTTTCTGGCTGAAGTCATTGGCAGATGAAAAATAACGAAAGGCTTCTAAATGCCCAAATCGTGCCCAGTTTTTTCTTTAGTTCCTCATTTAATTGCAGCGTATCTACTGCTTTCCCATTTTGTGTTAAGACAAAAGGTGAAACAAATCTCAGTTTAGGGAATCAGCTGTGTGAGGCTGAGTGTAAAAATGGGTAAACAATAACAATTCCTGTTTGCTGCAACTTCTGGCTCACTTTAAATGGAATGCTAGTGTCTTGCCAAAGTCTGTTAAAAATAGCAAATAGCCAGTGTCAGAGTCTGTCTCTTGCTCTTTTTTTGGGGTGGAGATCTGCATGCTAATTTATTAATGTAACCTTTTTTGGTTCATCAGTGTAGAGACTTGTTGCCTTGGAACAACACACAGTGAAAAGAAAACAAAAGTAGCTTCAACAGCACACAAACTTTGCTACCTGTAGACCCCATCACCTGCTGTCTTTAACTCGTTCTTTCCAGTGGTGGACACAACTTGGGCTTTAGGACAGTAGCTTCGCTCTGCTGCGCACTTCGTTGTGCTAGTCAGTGATGGTTCATAAGTTTAGACCAGCTAAAGCTCTGTCTCCAGGCTTCACTATAACTGTGTGTTGTCCTGTGAATGAAACAGTACTAATGGCAATAGGAAGAAATATTGTCAGTAGCACCTTGAACGGGCCGAGCTGGAATTGATAGTCAATGGACAAAATATGTAACGGAGCTAGATGTAAAGTCAAAGTAAAAATAATTTGGACCCTCTTCTTACTTATGCCGACAGCTTACTCAACTTCCAGAGCAATATAAATCAAGATCAACATGTCTAAACCTTGAGCCACTGAATTGTTGTGTAGGGTGCAAAAAATACTTCGCCTCCTGCATCTTCTCTGTATAATAAGCAAAATCCTTCTGTATGATGCAGGACTGCTGTGAGGAACTATTGACGCGTTAGCATTTGCTTACTGCCTCTATAGAAACGTGGTGGCCTATTCAAAGGGCCACAGAAAGCAATGCCCTTCTATTGCAGACTCCTGCTTACCTCTGTAGTTCAGAAACTTTCCCTAATCTTTTCTGCTGGCTACCTGAGTATCTGGCAAAGGGGAAAAATATCATATTCTCCAAGTCCTTGGGGGATCAGAATACTAAGAATGTATTCTTTTCTTCCAGGCCTTTAATATTCAGTGACGTTGCTATCATGATTAATATCAGTGGTTGATGTATCTGGTAGCAAGTGGGAGTAATTTTCAAACAGCGCTTCTAAGCCTGGTGATAAAATGTTTTGTTCAGTGTGCCGAAATATCGAACCGGGCAGTGACTGGCAGCTCAAGTCAGATGAGTTTGAAGTAGAAATTAAACATAGACTTTGTGGGGGTTTTTTTGTGGTTTGTTTGGTTTTGTTTGTTTTTGCTTTTTTTTTTGTTTTTTTTTAAACAATGACCATAATTAACTATGAGATTAAACAACCAAGCAGAGTGGTGAATTCTCTCTTCTTTAGGGTATAGAGTATAAGACTCTCTGTTTCCTACGTAGCAGCAGGCAGTACAAAAGAAACTTGGTGAAATGGCACCTAATTCTCCAGAGCAAGCTTTTCCAATTCTCTCACTCGAGGCTAGGTGTAATCATAGATTAATAAAGTGCTGCCATCCAGGTATCCTCTGATAGAGTTGGAGAGTGAGCAGCAGCTGAGAAGTGAAAAGTTTTCTTTCTTGAAACTAATTCTCTATCCAATTCACAGGCCTTAATGTCTTCCCCGCTACACTGTCAGGAATAAAATGGTAAATAGTGGCAAAACTGATTACGGTTTAGAGGCTTCATCATCCATTGTCTCCCTGCAGTCTGTGCTGGAGGAACAGTAAGAAAAACTTCAAATGATCTTTTCATGCCTTTGAATTGTAGATTGATTAAATGATGCTTGAATTCCTGCTTTGTTTTCAAAAGGTTGAGGACTCTCAAGTGTCAGTAGCACAATTCAATTGGTCGTTATATGAAAATTAAATAAAATAAGATGTACTATTAGACTCCTGAGATCCTTTGCCATTAAGTATTTCATCACTTACCCCTGAAGAAATGTCAGGCTTGCATTCCCTCCCCTCATCATTTATTTTCCTGTATGTCAACTCGAAGTTTCTTCAGATCTGAGAGATAAGTTTTCCATGTACCTCCTGGTGAGTAAGTGCCAATTCAGTCACAAAGATGTAATTTGACTTTGTCGTTTGTCAGAACTTACAGAGCTGCTTGATTATAGGTTGTTTAAAAGCCAGTACTGATGTCGTGCGTCGCTTCACTGATGGACAGCGGAGAGGCATTTAGAAGCTGCCAGACTACAGAAACTTGTGTTACTTGTTTACTCTGTATCGCCTCTGTCAGCACCATGGGAATAAGATCCCATACATTTTTGTGACCGATGGACCCACAGTGGTGTTAAAATCCATCTCTGCTAGTAAATCTTGCAGCTCTGTTTAGGTTTGCTATTTTTTCCCCCCTTTTATGTTGCACGTTACAGATTCCACTCAGGAGATGACAGCAGTGCCTGTGCACCTTATGAGCAGAGAACCAAACAGGATTTGTTAGTGCTATGTTATCAGGGCTTAAAGTGTCCTAGGGAATCAGGAAAAGTGCCCATTTTAAACCTTGCACAGAAGTCAAACAAAAATCCTAGCATCTCTTGCCTCTGACGTATAGGCAATATGCCTCTGGAATCACGGCAAATTGGAAACAGTGATCTGGTTTACAGGGAGGCAAAGCTTAAAACTCAGGTCCTGGGATCTGCCCTAAAGGGGTCAAGTTAGAGGGCAGCAGCTATTCCAGAGCAATTGCCCTAAAGACCTGGAGGATGAAGCACAGAGGAGCACTGATGTCCCCACGTAGACTAACGCTGTACCAGGGGCACCCTAGATCTCTCGTGGGGCAGTCTGCTCTACAAACATTGATAAATGTGTTACATCTTGTGTTCCCAAGCTCAGTGTTAGCACTGAACTTTATTCCATAAGACTGGCACTCTATACTGCATCTCGGGTCAAACAAACCATCCCTTGGAAAGTATATTTGTGTGTGTGTGTGTGTATATATATATGTATTGCTGCAGACACGCAACAGCTGCACTCTGTACATATATGCTCTCCCAGCACGTCTCACCCTGCTGGTCCCTTATGGAAAGTATTTTCTGTGGGAACAAAAAATGGGATCAAAAACCCCTTGAACAGTAGGAAATGCTTCTGGGTTTTGTACAATCAAATTAACGTAACAAACGCAGAACAGCGGTTCATAGACATGAGGAAGGGTAAAAGCCTGGATCCGGCAAGTCTTGCATGTTTACAGCTGTGCCTGTCGCAAGGCCTGGAATATTGTGGCTGATTCGGGGGGAAATGAGAGTGACTTTGTGCCTAGATATCCCTGACCCATAGTAAACAGCTGTAGAAGGAGTGAGAGTTTGTTTCTCTTCACAAAAGGATTCAGGAGGGTGCGGGTGTTTGGACAGAGGTGAGAGGTAGAAAGGACAGGCAATAGGCATGGGTCAGTCTGGGAACAGTGCTCTGATTATTTGGATTTTTTCAGACCTAATTTATGCTCTGTTTCATATTGTACCCACTTACGATGGATGATATTTCTGGCAAAGGGCAAACATCTCAGCAAGCAACTATTTCCAGATTCACTGTGGGCAGTTGCAGATTTAGAAAGCTGATAAAAAACCATGGGAAGGTAAACTGAGGTTTTGTTACCCATGTAAACCCAAATAATCACATTGTTTTACAAATCAATTTCATTGTCGTTGAAATTCCAGCTCCCATGCTGTTACTGCAGCGGAATGATTCTGGATCTCATTGCTCACATTTTTAAGATGTTTGATATTCATCCCGAAGCCCTCGCTCTCGGAGTCATGCACTTACAACAAAGCCTTAGCTTTCCTTTAAAAATTAAAAAAACCCAAGCGGGTGGTTCAGAGTGTAGTTTGAAAGGATGAGTCTCTCTCAGCCTGTCTCACGAGTTTGTCACTATGTGGTTGTTGCTCGTGATTTTGGAATCCTTGGGCTTAGCAGTACAGGAATTATCTTCTTCAGCAAAAGCTGAGTATCTACCCCTTGTGTATCCAAATTGAAGACAAAGCCTGACATTTGCTTCGTGGGGTGGGAGAATCACTCATCGCCTTTCAATCACTAACAAATCCTAAACTGCGCCATGACGTTTCAGAGCGAGTGAAAAATTACATTCTCGGTTCATTTACTCCGGGGACTTGAAAGTGGTGACTACACAAAGCAGGAAGGTTTTGAAGACAAGGACAAGCCTTCTCCGACAGATAGTGCGTGCAGGAGAGCCATAGATGTGAATCACGAAACAGCCCAACTGACTCCACTTTCTCTCCCTTGTTTTCAGTATAAATGGCTATTAATATCGCCAATTCCTTCCGCTGCTTTGCTGTGTTATGAATCAGTGGGACACAGCGTTTCAGGACTCGGTAACAGTGGAGAAATGTTGGCCACAGGGAAGTCAGCAGGATCTTTGCCGTTGGCTTCAGTGTAGCTGAGTTATCAACCTAGACCAACAAAGCCTTTCCAGTCTGTGTTTATGAAAAATGCCCCTTGGTTTTAGAAAAAAATAAAAAACTTGCCGAGGAAATACCTTGGCTGTTCATCTTCACGGCTTATTTTCTCCCCATTCAATGGCTTAACACACACTCAAACTTGTGCTCCATGGCTCAGGGAGTGTAAACACCCTTCTCCCTCACCTGTGCTCCAGAGAATGAGCTGGGGCTTTCTTCTTCTTTTTTTTCCCCCTTTTTTCCTTTTTTTCTTTTTGTTGCTGAGGGAACACACTGAAGTGCTAATGTGAGGAATCTAGCTCTCAATATTTCCTCCATGGCTGGAATTCAACATTTTCTGCTATGAAAACTATATTGAGGGTTAGGTTGTCACAGCTTTTATTAATTTTATTTTATTATATTATTATCAACTGAACAACGAAAAGAAAGGGGATTCAGATCCTTGCTTCTCTGAATATCTGGATGACCCAGCCATGACGATGTCAAGGGAGTGCACGGGCTGCTTGCCTTACTCTCTGCCCTCCAAGTGAAGGGGTGGGAGGGACAGGAGGGTCCCACACTTCTGTTTACTACTATGAGACCATCTGTCCAATTCTAAAGAAGAAAAGACTCATGAAAAGAAGGGAAGCTATTTACCTTCTGTATGGGGAAATGCCAGGATAGTATACTGTAGTCCCCTATTTTCCACTGTGATTCCCTAGAAGGCTGGTGCAATTCTACACAGTTCTCCTCCCCAGGAAAACTTTTGCTTTCTCTTACTTTTTTCTCCGCCAGCAAACTTATTTACCCTCCCAAGTTGTAAACACCTTCTCTTTAACACTGCCTTCACAGGATAAGACAATACTACCCATTGCTTCAGTATCATCCACCAAAATTATTTCAATTCTATAGGAAATTGGTGACTTTCTGTTCCACATCTACAGTTAACCTGTTACGGAGGGATCCCAGCTCACTGCTGAATCCCACACTGTGGCGGTTCCCCTTATACTGCTGCTTAAACTATGGGGGATGGATGAATCACAAGCACTGCCTTTTTGTGCCCCCAAAAGACCCTAAAAAACATGTTTAAACTGCTCTGAGTATCTCACACTTGTGGATCCTGTGTGTTGCTCTGAAACGGTGTTCCCAGATTTTGCTGAGTAAAACACTGCTGTCTGCAGGGGTCAGCAGGTAGGGAACAGAGTGAATTGCAGGGTGTAAACTTCAAGACAGTAGCAAGTACTTGAACTCCTGCTGTGATAAGATATGGGTGAAGCAGAGACCCTGGCTTAACTTCCCTGACCCGACTCTGTCATATTCTGGTTCACGATGACAAAGGAACATGGTCTAAAGCCCAGCTACTTTGACAGTAAGTGGGCAGGACACAGGATGGCTCATCCAGAAACCGTGGGAGTTGATCTGAACACGTTCTGGCAGGAGAACACATTGAATTGAGACTCAGATGATCTTGAAAAGAGCAAGAGGCCATAAAGCTATACCTGATATGTTTTTCACTGGTACCAAAAATCAGATGGGTCCTTGAAGCACAGCCTTTGGGAAATAATGTACCATAATAGACAAAATGGAAGCTTTGTGTTGTCCCGGTGTTGCAAAATAGAGGAGGACAGGTCAATCATGCCTTACCAGCATCATTAAGGTAATTGAATTGCTGTATTTGATAACATATAAACCACTGCAGCTTTTCTGTCATGTCTGGCCACCTTTGACTTCCAAAAATAAATTTCCCACTTACAGCTGAGTGGACTGGGTATGAACTCATGCCTCTGGAGCCCAAGCAAGGTGCCGTAGTTAAATCAGCCACCTTACTAAACATGCAGCAAGTGATGATATATACAACAAATGCAAACCTCACAGGAAAACACAGGGATAAATCCACCAACCTCCAAACATCGGTGCATGTTCCTACTCCGCACCTTGTGACATCCTGAGATATTGCATCAATGGCAGAGATAGAAAAATGCATTTTATTTTTCTGGGTTACCTCTAGTGAAAGTAGAGAGTCATTCTCTTTGACTCCATTTAAAAAACAGCCACAAAATAGTAATTAGAAACCAGCTGCAGACAGGCATGTAGACAAGGTTAGAGGATTCCCTTGACAGTGTTTGTGTCAGCTCACAAGACTAATTTACTATTCTACTACAAATATAAATACCCTCCAGCGTATCCTCTTTTCTGCTCTCTTCATCATGAGAATGATTGACAAATGCTAAAAGCCTTCCTCTCCCTTGCCCAGTTTAATAGTCTGGATTGTTTTTTCCCCTGTGATATCCTCTCTCAGACTTTCCCTTTTTTCTTCTTTCTGCTTCTGAACACAACATCTACAACCAGATAGATTTAAGCTGGCTTGCCACAAAAAGTGGGCAACAGAGTTCTGTGAGTTTGTTTGCTTCTGAGGGATTGTTAAGATGAGCCATCAATCCCGACTTAGGACCATTTTTGTAATAACCCAGCCCTTTTTCTTTTTTCCATCAGTTCTGTGCACGTTTCACCTCAAAACAACCTTTAAGCACTGTCATCTATGTTGTTGAAAATAAACCTTCTGAAAAATTCCCAGAGCAACCCATAAGTGTCTTCCAGCTACAGGAAAAGGTCTGTTCTGGCAGCTGTGACATCATCCTCAACATTACCTTGAAAACTGGTGCCATCGCTATGGGCGTACACTGAATTTCCAGACTCTTCTAGCTCTGAGTATTTCTTTCTATATCTATGTCCCTTTCTAGCAACTGCAGGAGGAAAACAAAAAACAGAAATGGAAGAAACATGCTGTTGTGGCAGGCTGTTATTGCAGAGTGCCAGGACCCAACAAGCCTTAATTGCCCAGATGAGCCTCATCTGTGGCCTCTACCCACAACCCCCCTGCCCATTGGCCTAGGAGCTGCATATAAGGTCAGGCTCTTCCCTTTGCCCCTCTTTGAGTGATGTAGGCAAGCTCAGGCCTGTTCTTTGCTGGCTCTGTTTTGTTGTTTTGTGTTTGTGTAGTGATTACTGGACTGTCGGCTGAACCTGTCATAGATGCCACCTCTGCCTGCTTCTGCTCAGGTACGGCGCGTGCACGCTTTTGGGGAGGGCATGGCTCCTGCCTGCACTGTTGTCACCCTCTGTTCCTGGCTTGTTCTCCCTCCTGGAGTAGCGCTGCTCTTGCTGCTCCTTGACATTCAAGTTCCTCTAGGAACCTGTTCTCAGGTTTCTAGTTCAGCTTCATGTAGTCCCTGTTTGCTGGTGCCTAAGAGAATATGGTTGCTCCAATTTGAAAAGCAATATTGCCTGCTTTAGGGCAATTTTTTTTGCCCCAAGATCTTAAAGAACTTTGGCAACATGTCAAAGAAGATCTTAAAGAACTTTGGGAAGAGAAGCAGGGCTTCACTTTATAGCTCACTTGGAAAAAAGAAACTTGGTGATAAGAAGGTTTTGACTAATGTACAAAACAAAAATGCAGCCCTATCAGCTGCTAGTCCTCCCAGCTCGATCATAGATCTTAATTCCCTTCAGTAAAGCAGTGTATTCTTGCTCATGTAAAGGAGTGCATGGGGCATAATCCCCTCTTCATGACACCTGGCTTGCACTCCTCCTAGCTGTTTGAATGGAGTGCTTTAGTGCAGTTATGTTTGGAGGAAGGAGCTAAGCATGGGGTAACCGAAGTGTGAAGGTCAGCACTAAAAAGCTTTTAAAGCTATTCTTGCCATGCAAATTAACATGAGGGGATGTTAAATGGGGATGCTCAAGGGATTAATAAGTGGCTAGCAGTTGGGAATGATTGGTGATTAAGTCTTGCAGAAGGGAAATAAGGGATTAAGAAAATGATGCAACAGGTGCAGAAGATGATATGTGAGAGCAATAGCCCTAAAGTGGACAGGGAAACATCCTTTCCAGCTACCTTCTCTGAAGGGCTGAATAATAGACTACCTGGATGGGGTAGGATGTGCTCATAGTCTGCTTGGAGCAAACACCAGCCTGTACTAAACAAGTGGTGGTCAGTGAAAGCTTTTAGAGCTCCTAAACAAGCAAGTAATTTATTCAGATTAACATTTCCTTCTGTTGAATATATCCCTTGTATACTTAACCTTATAGGAAGGTGGATGCCTAGTGTAGAATGAGGAAAGTTTGGTGGACATATCTGAAAATCTTCTGCTTGGGAAGCAATTGCAGAGAGCTGTAGATGTACATGGACATCAGTCTGTCTTTACAACCTAATACTAGGGCTAAAGTGTTGGACGTGATTGCTCTTAGGCAATGACGTTTATAGGAAGAGTCTGTGCAGAATTCCCCCAATAAAGCTAATTCAGCAATGGGTTTACAGCTTATTTTGTGTAATAGCAATTCAAAGGAAGGCCTGCAGAATAAAAAGCACTTTACACCATCAGACTTCCACTGCTGCAGAGCAGAGACAGAATTTGAGCTTGCTAAGAACAGGTGTCATGTATAGAGGCTAATGGACACAGACAAAGGACCTCACAGTTCTTGCAGACTCTGTTTAAACTCCTATTTAGGTGCCTATTGCTGCCTCTTACCCTGCATTTCGGTTGGTCTAAGCCTTCCCTAAGCTGTCACAGGAAAGGACCTTTCATTGCACTAGGAAAGCTATGTGTCTATAGAGGAACCGAGATTTAATCAGGGGAATACAAAGACTGCAGATCTAGCTGGGGCACACTTGAGCTTTGACTTGGAAGGTTATGTTAAACAATCTGTGAAGATATGTTGAGTTCAAAGAAGCTTTTACAGGAAAACTTTGAGACTAGGAGTGGATCCACTGGGTCACCTCTAAAGAGGGAGAGGAAGTGCATGCAGAAATGAAAACCTGACTTCTCCCAAGGGAAATCAGCTGTTTTGACACTCTTATTTTACAGAAGTTTTGTGAAGGGTGGGTTTGCACTCCACCATGTAGAGAAAAAACAAATCTTAACCTCAGTTCTTTTCATGCAACAGGATTATCATTCCCTGGCTTACTCCACAAACATCAAAGCCAAGTGAGAAGGAGGTGTATTGGACTATTGGACTGAAAGCTTTTGCACAGTCCCTTTGCCTGGAATGAAACTCCATCCATCTAAGAAGGTAAGAAAGACATCGCTTACACAGATAAAAAACTGGCAACGTTACGCACCAATTTCAATTAAGATATTGTCTTATGGCAGGGATACTCAAACTGTTTGTCCAGTTACTTTCAGCAGCATCTACTGATATGGTTGTCATGCCTTTATCTCCCTCCTGAGATCCTTCTATCACGCTTGCCCTTCCCATACCGACACCCCAAAAGTTTCTACCCCGTTTATTGTACGTTTTAACAAGCCTGGTGTTTCTTGTTTTAAAGTGGTTCTTGGCTGGTAGAGTTGATGTTAATAGATGTGGGGATCCTGAAGATGCTGTAGGTCACAGTAAAATAAACTTATGTTTTGGGAACTTCTGCTGCATAGTGGTAAGCACCTGCCAGTTGTCTGAAGTGGTTTGTGTAGCATAGTTTAAGAATGTCTGTCTCATGGGCAGCCTTCATTGAGGGCGGCCTGCTTTTGAACGGCTCCGACTCCTACCAGTGACTGAAGTGACCTGCAGTAGCCAATGGCTGATGGGACCATTTATAGGTCTGTCCCATGTCCACAAAGCTGCAGAACTGGTCTTCAGCACAACGAAGTTCTTGTTGCCCAGCCAGCTGTGTTGTGAACTCCACAACAGTCAGCGGTTTCGGCAACGGAGTATTCTGCACATCTGAAAAGTCCGACCTCTGCCACTAATCTGCTGCGTGATCCTGGCCGGATCACTTCTCCTCCCCATGCCTGCCTTCACCTGTCTGCAGAATAGGTCTGAAAACGGTTACTGTCTTTTAGAAAGTGTTGTGCGTGGTATAGGTGTAAAGTGCCATATGCAATCATCTCTGGGTGAGTCTCTGGTTCTGGGTGGGACAGTCTGTCTCAAGACGTGTTTCCTTTGTTTTTTTTGAAGACGTGTTATTTTGGTGCCACTTGTCTGTTTAATAGTTTTTTGTCTTTAAACAAAAGTAGCAAATAGGTTTTGAAAGACTTATTATATGCTTTAAAAATAACATAGTAACCCTGCAAAGATAGGGAAACTAACCTCAAGAGTTTCCTTATAAGGGATCAAAGAATTGCAAAGCCACTCTTGAGTCCAGAAAATGTCTTAAATCCAAAGCAAATTAATTACCAACAGCTCTGTGGGGGCAACCACATTTGCAGATGAAAAGAAGTGTGTTTAATGCGTTCTTGCAAACCCTTTTTGGTTATGTTTCAGACATCTTGGCAACCAGCATTCCAACATGCTGACATCCTGGACAGCACGAGCCAGGCCTTTCAGGGCTCCTCCTCATGAAACATCTACATCTCTTAGCCCAGTACTTCCCGATATTGATCAACAGAAAAGATTCTGTAGTTTTGGATTTTTCACATGGCAACATCAGTAAAGCAACCTGGTAAACTTGGTAAATCCAGTAGAGGTTAACTGAAAAACAACAGCTTTTTATAAGGTTTAAAAAAAAAAAGAAAAGAAAATCCCCAAATCTTTCTTTGCATGCTTAGTAAGGCTGGTTTTTCTTAATTGTGCACATTGTTCTGTTACTAGCTAAAAATTCCACACAATCTTACTTTATTTTTCCTACGCAGCGTAAGCCCTTTCCATAAGAAAAGCTACAGAAATTGAGCAACTCACAGGCTTAAGGTTCCATGTTTCAAAAACTAATATTTAGTACAGCTCTTGCAGAGCACACTTCAGTGTGATGTGCCACATACATCGCACTCAGATATAGGTATGAAATTAGTATTCTGCTTTTAAATCCTGAAACCGCATCCAAGGTGACTGAGCAAGGTTTAATTAAAATTCTAATTACTTCTTTATATTTCAGTGGTAGCAAAGCAGAAAAAATCCCCAACTTTCCTGCCCTTTAGAATTACAACTGGTGAATAAATATTCATATTCAGCATGATGGTTGAAGCCAGTGTTTTGCCAGTGGGCTCAGTGGGTTTCCACAATGGATGCAAGCCAGAGAAGCATAGAACTAGTTTGAAGGATCCTCGCTGCTGTCTTCTGACTGGTCATACGATAAATTAAAAAACAGATTAATTTCATTTGGAGTGTAGTATCTCATAGTGTGAACTTCCTGATAGGAAGCTGATTTTTTTCCTTATAGTAGGAATTATTAGGTGCTGAGTGCCCTAGGAGATCTGGCCCCAAGTCTGTAACAGCTGCTTTGACCCTGAATGCATTTATGTCTTGACCTTTTACATATTTATATCACCTGAAGAACTGGTTGCAAACTTAGATATAAACACACACCCCCTAAAGATACTGTTCCTATAGCAGAGCTGGTCAGAAATAACAGTCCTAGTTCTGAAAGAGTATTTTCTGCATGGAAAAAGAGTACTAAATCCTTTCCATTCTTTTCAGAATTTTATGCTTCTCTTCGAACCACAGATGGCTTGTTTCATTTGAGAGTATTATTTTTTACACTCACTGCTTTGTGATGGTGAATGTTTTGATTTTGACAGCTTTCCAAGAGAAAATTATCCCCTCAGAGCTTTTCCGGTCAGGATTATCGTACACTGGCGCAAACATGGCCCTCCCTCCAGGGAAGGTTCTGTAAAAGGTAGGGGGTTTTGCTTTACTTACCAAGAGGCATTACTACAAAAAATGGAAGCCAGCAGAGAACGAAGCATCCCACAACTATTCCCAGGGTCTTGGCAGCTTTCTTTTCCCTGGAGAACTTGAGGAGACGCACTGAGAAATGATGCTTGCTCTTGGGGTTGGATGCCGATCTGCTCACTTCAGGAGCATTTTTACGATGGATCCGTAGGGTCACTTCTTCAGAACGAGATCTCTCTGTCTTCAGACCAGAAGTCAGACCTTTATTTTCCCGTTTGGCCACTACATACACTCGGCAATACATCACCAAGATAATAGTCAGGGGGAGGTAGAAGGAGCCTAGAGCAGAGAACAACACGTAGCCAGGCTCCTCAGTGATTTGACAGATGGTCTCATCTTCTGGTGCTGGTTCCTTCCAGCCAAAAAGAGGTCCAATTGATATCACCAGAGACAATGCCCAAACGCACAGTAACGCCAGGAGACCTCTCTTCTCTGTCACTATACTTGGGTATCTCAGTGGGTAGCTCACCCCGATGTATCTGTCTATCGAGATGATACAGAGGCTCATAATGGAAGCAGTGCAGCAAAGGACATCAACAGCTGCCCAGATGTTGCAGAAGATTCTCCCAAAGGCCCAGTAGCCCAAAATCTCCATAGTAGCTGAGAAGGGCAGGACAGTGGAAGTCAAGAGGAGGTCAGCTACAGCCAGGTTAACTATATAATAGTGGGTAACACTCTGAAGATGTCTGTGGCAGGCTACAGAGAGGATAACCAGAATATTACCCAAAACCCCAAAAACAATCAGCCCCCCTAGAATAACACCTAGTAAAATGGCCTTTGAAATGTTCACAGGCCCCACAGAGTGGGTGCAGTTGGAGCAGTCGGAGGAGTTTCCAGGGAGGAAAGCCATGGTGAGTGGCTGATAACGTTCATGCAAGGCTGTTGTACTTCACCCCCTTTTCAGGTAGAAAGAGTGATGAGATCAGTTCTCAGAAGGTTCTACAGGCAACATTTGCCTGACTTTGGGGAAAAGAGTTTTTAAGAACGTCTTAGAAATGCAGCACCAGGAACAATGAGAAGGATCCAGAAACATATTAGAAAATCTACCTTTCTCCCTATGTTTTTACCATTATAGCACAAGTTAATAACCACTATTTCCAAGTCAAATTTAACTCCTTTTGCATTTTTCTTGGGGTGCAGAAGTGAGCCTACACGAAACTGAGGCTATTTATCCTACTTTCCAGGATTACACGATGAGAAATATTGGAATTGCAGGTTAAAATCATTTCTGCCTTTTTGGGAAGATTCAATATTTAAGTAGCATAAATATTCCAAAGGGTCTCAAATTTAGCTTTCTCCCAAGAGGAAATTGCTGATGCTTTCAATTACCTCGTGTTAGTCCTGATTCTGCCTTACAAATGGCTTAGAAACCTGACAAGGTGGAGGCTGCTGCTGTGTCTGCCCAACAACGTCATTTGAGATACCTGCCACCACCCATCTTCAGGGTCTGAAGTGTCAATCAAGGCTTCTACATGCTGTGGAGCAGTTGTCACTTCAGGATCTGGACTGCGAATTAAAGTAGGTTTACATCAGCTTCTGGCTCACTCTGGAGGGGAGCTTGAAGTTTGCCGTGTCAACGATGCACCACGCTGTTGTGCTCTTTGCAGATGATCCCCCCCTGAAGGAGACAAAGACAGAAACAATATGATCCCCAGAAGCAACATTCACTTACTGCTATGGTTCCCATATAGAGCGGGAGGCTATTTTTAGGGAGCCTTCCTCAGGCTGGCTCCAGCCGGTGGAACCAACCTTTCTCAGCCCGGTATTGTTTAACAACAACTAAGAGACCAACGTGGATGTTTTTGCCTGAATTTTCTGACTGTGTTCTCAGCAGCAATCTGTTCTCCTTTAGGGATAGCAATCAATCCTAATTATCAGTTCACCTGCAGAGACCAGTTCTAGGAGAGATAGAAACCTGCGGGACACAATTCAGGACTACAAACTGTGAAACAGATTTATAAGTCCAGAATTTAGTCTAAGATTTCTTTATTAAGTGACTCCTTTACCCACTGAACTGCTCGTTAGTCCAGCTAAACTGCCCATTTTAGAAATCTATAGGGAAAAGCAATTCCTGCCAAGCAGAAGATGTTGCAAGGAACAAGTTTCCTACTGAGTGACACAACGTTTCAGAGTATCTGGAAGCCAAGCTCAGCCTTAGCTGACTAAATATGGAGAAAAGGTACATCAGATGGAAAAGTGAGTATAAGCCTGGGAACTGAGACACGGGGGGCACGAAGGGAAAAGCTACAAGTGTGGGCTGAAAAGCCTTTCACAGCACCTAGATGTGGATATAGTGTTCCCATCCAAAATATCGATCAGGCATGTGAAAAACCACCACTAAGACGACTACTGTTAAATCTGAGATAAGGTAAGACTCTAAGTGCCCTAATATTACATCTTTCAGATGAGTCCCTCAGATCGCACTTTATGCAAACATGGAGCAGCAACAACTGTCACATAGCTGAATCCCCAAACTGAATTTTCCTGCAGGCAAAGGCATTTAAAACTCTGAACCCCTGAAATTCCCAGTTCACAAGCAGGGAGGATGGGGGAGGGGAGATGAAAAGGTATTGCACTGTGGGAATTTGCCTTCCGTGCACTGAAACGAAATTGGATCTTTATATTTTCTTTCCTGCAAGAGGGAACAAGTTGAAGAATAATTCCAAGAAAGAAAAGGACAGATTTTACTAAGCACATCAATGAAAAGTGATTGTAGCATCAAGCATCTCTAACCATTATAATTGTGGTTATTATAGGGTTGATGGTGGACTGGAAAATTAAGAAATTATCGAACTTGATTTTTAAACACATGAAGCAAAACTTCCCAGTAAGTCAAGGAGATGCAGCAGGAAGGACTGACAGAGAGATTCATGCTCAAAACTGAAAAG
>NW_008824357.1:1043470-1052660 GCF_000699105.1 Pygoscelis adeliae | reverse complement strand
AAGAGCGTATACTAGACCCTTGTGCCTGCCCCAATTCACACTCACCTCTTTAGTCTCTAGAAGGCAGCACAGCTTCTCCGAGCATCTGGAAAGGAGATTCACAGCAGAACACAGCAAGCTCCTCTCTTAATGCAGGGATGGGACTCTGTGCCTGAAAATCCATAGCTTTTCTCCCTTTATTTCCCCACTAGTATTTTGACAGCTCCCAGTTGCACTGATTCCTTGTATCCCAATGCTTGTCAGGGGCTTGACTCCAGCATCCCTCAAGGGATCCCTCCCCAGCTGCAGTGTTCAGCTCCACACTGTCAAGGAGCAGCAGTAACTTTACTGCTCTGCTGATGTAGCAGGCAGTATCCTTGCCATTACCGTAATCCTCTGCCATTCCCGTATTGCTCAGAAAGAAAGAGCACTTAATCTGATGACAAGTGGTGTTTTAAGTATTTTTTTTCCATGCAAACTATCAGTTCCTGCAGAGATCAGAAAGTGGTAGCCGGCTAACAAGTAATTCTTGTGATATAAAAAGAGAATTGCCTGCCAGGCAAACTGAGCGTGAAGAAAATAACAAGGAGAGGCAGATACACTGACCACGTAATCTGCACAGTGGGATGAAGTACTGGGGTAGGCAGCACAGCTAACCTGGAGATGGGGGTTTAAGTATGAAATGCCTTGAGCAGAATGTGCTCTTGAGGTGAGGTTGACTTTTCACATGGCTCTTTTAACTGCATTTTTTAAAAAAAGTGCCCCAAGTCACTGATGATGAACAGATGAATATAAAAATGGTGTCCTGAAGCGAAAGGACGGGGAGCAGAACACCGACTGGGATTTTACAGCCAAGGGAAAGCAATTCCTATAACCACAGGGAAGCAAATGAACCGTGTGCCTGTTCTTGCAGGACAGACTCCACCACCTTCTCCTCCTGGGCAGTAACTTTGAGAGGGAAAGTCTGTTGGATTCATGTGTTTCCTGAATGGAGGTAAATGTAAAAGTGATGCTCAGATTCCCCCAGGAGAGCACCGAATGCAAAGCTGGGCTTGTCAGTAGCGCTGATCGCTGTTCCAACAACTTTGGACTCTGCTTTCTTCTTGGATACCCATTGCTAGTTGAAGGAAAAATATAAAAGCAGCTAACAGGAATGTGCAATTTGTGTAGATTACGCAAAGAGTTTGGGAAAGCGTGGTCATCCTTACCTTATGACAGTTCCAGCTACTGTATCATTTGCAGTCTTTCTTTTAGAGCAAAAGACCCCATGAGAGGAAATCGCAAGGGGGGTGTGTGTGTGTGGGGAGATGAGAATTCAAATTAATTTTGAGAACCTTGCAAACTGCAAAAATGAGAGGCGATTTGTAAATGCTCAGCTTCCATTTCCGCACAGTTTTCTTGGCACCGGTGCTACTTGGTCTATAGAGGTAACACTCATTTTTGAAGGCTGTTGAGAGGTCTTGAGCTAACCTGAGCCCCTGCGCAGACTGGAGTCAGGCCGTACGGCGGTCCTTCCCTGAGTAACAAAGGATGTTGGGAGAGAGTGAAGTCTAAACGGGTAAAGGAAAGCCTGAGTTACTAAAGACCCTTAAAGACCATGATTCAGCAGACCTATTTTAGATGCCTATCTTAGGAGTAGGCAACTCTATTTCACTCGATCAATTGGAAAATGAGTCTAAATGGCTCGGGAGAGGGAAGAGAGATGAACCCCGCCCAGGGTTTTGTTTCTACTGATACATATGACCTCTCCATACTGGTGGCTTGTTCCAAGCACTTAAATCCACAATGGAAATAAATTCATATAGCTTCAGTCATTAACACTGTACTCAAAGTATCAGCTCATCTATGAGTAATACCCTTGTTAGAGGACATCTTTCTGGAGTGGAGGGAAGCAGAAGGAAGTGCCAGACAGTAGGTTTTTTTCCTAAAATCCTCAGAGAAAAATTAATGCATCGCAGTGAAGAACTACACCCAGAGATGACTAACAGTCCTAGGTCAGAAGGGTCACTGAACAAAGTACAGCTGGTGTATGTTATCAGGTGAAGATGGACAGGGCAGGATTACTGTCGCATCTAAGTTTTATGAAGCAAACTTTGTACTTAGCTTTGGCAAGACATATGGTGTCGCACATGTCCATTTTAAAAGTTTTGGACTAATCAGAAAGAGTTCAGGAGAAAGCAGTGAGAATGATACGAGTCTAGAAAACATGACCTGTGAGGCTGGAAGAGAGGGAGCTGTTTAATGTCAAACTTGGCATCCCTGAAGACGGGTGAAAGACTGCCTGTACAGGTTATGAATATTCATCGCTGAAAGTTTTTAAGAACAGATTAGGCAAGGATCCATCACAGTTTTTTACTTAGCTTTCACTCTCTACTGAGAGAGGATTAAATGTCCTGTAGGGTCCCACCCAACACGGTTTTCTACAGTTAAGATCTGCAGAGAAAGGCAGGTCTCTGAGTTCAGGCAGTGGAAGGAACAAGAGTCCTGGACGTGGCCCTTGTTTCTATTGCAACCTTCTTTGGTGATCTTTGGCAAGCCTATTTCGAAGCGTATCTTCCCTATCTGTGAAGTAGAGGAAATAATGCTTTTCTCTCCCTTCTCTTGTTCGCTTGGACTGCAATCCTTCTGGAGTAGGGGTTGTATCTACTCTGTCTAGATAGCACTCAACACAAACAAGATCCTATGCTTTCTGCATTGTAAATTACACTCATTAGCAGGAGAGGGTCCCCAGGGGAGGGCTCCAGGCAATGCGCAGCTGGTCAGCCATTTCTAAGCCTCTGGTCCTTTCTTATTTGCTAGCTCTGTTAAAATCGGAACCTAGAATCCTGGTTTTTGGCCACCGTTGTCTTTTCATTACAAGTATGTCATACAAAGGCCCAGCATCCCATTGCTTGTGTGTCCAATGCCATTTAATAATGTCATCGTTAATCTGCTTAGCTCAGTGCCAGACCATGCAGGCAACCTGTGCCTGGGACCAGGAGTGGAATAACTTCTCCGAGGTGCTCTAGGCTTTGACATGGTTAGTTATTCACCTCTTCAGAAAGTAGTGAAAAGTATTGCTTTGAGAAATCATGACTCAGGGTTTAGTAAGGGCTTAGCTTCTGCTTGGGTAAGAAAGAACACACACACACCCCCCTCCCAAGGCAAGTGATATTAAATGTTGTCTGTTAAACTTGAAGCTGGAAGTAGACTCATTCCTCTGTCTTCTAAGATTTGGATAGCCCAAAGCACAGCCGAGTTGAAGATAAATTGCAAATGTCTGAGTATTTAAAAAGAAAAAAAAAGAGGAAAAAAATCAACCCAGCGTAGTTGCTGTTGGGCTGCAACTGCTCATACATTGAAGACAACCAGTTTGCATTGAGAATAGGGACCTTGGAGGATATTGCTACGTGTCTGAGACTTGGAAGACAGCAGTATGTATTCAGTAGTGATGGTTTACTTTTCCTGAACGGCATCACTTGCAAGTAAAATGATGTTTAAATCTAGGGGTGACATATTGATGGAAAGATCTATATGTACTAGATAAATGAAGTGAAGATGAAAATTATCCAAGTCATTTGGAGAACTCAAAGTGAGCATTCAAACTGTGGGTTAAAAAAAGTGTTGGGCAAAAAGGGCTGAAATTTTCAAACAAGACAGATCTGTCTGTTGATTTCATACTCACTTTAATAGTGAGATGTGCCTAGAAGTGTCTAAAATTTTCCATCTTGGGATTCACAGGGACTTTTTCCACCATGATTCTAAATCACTTAAGCATAGGCTAATGCTGGGTAAACAAGATCCATGCTTTTGCATAAATCAAGACAACTTCATTAAAGCTAAGGGTACTTTCTTAATTCACAACAGATGAGGGTTTGGGCCACTGGGTTTTGTGTACAACTGCTGGTCTGAAGGCTGTCTGGTTACACAGAGAAGCGGTTAAATGTTTATTTCTATGTAACTCATGAAGAATTTCCTGGTTTGATTTATTACCTGGATGATCTGATAAATTCTAACCACATACAGAGGACAGTGCTATTTTGTAGCCTCGGGAAGATTGATTTTTACCTACTGCTGAAACAGATCTATTCAGAGATGAGTGCCTACTTCAGTTTTCATTCCTCCTGCTTCTTTCTTGTTTACCTACTGTGCCTAGCTGGGTCCTTTCCCACGATGTTACTGCTGCTTCCCTCTAGTGAGAATTTATGCCACTTTTCTCTGCTTTAGGTTGATGTTAATCTTCAATATGTAAAATAGTTTGGGGGAATTGAAGGTGTGTCTAAATCATGCCTGTCTTGTTTAAATACTTCATTCAGGTTTTTATCTGCTGCCTGCCCACATGTGGGAAGCAATGAGATCCAATGCACTGAAACACCTGCCTTCATGCTACTGGCTTGATTTTTCTACCCGAAGCATCTCCCTTCACCTCCCTTTCTCCTTCCAACTTTTGTCTGGCAAGGCAGGACTCTCCTCAGGGCCAGGGCTCTGACTACGCATCCAGTGTGGCGCATCCAGTGTGGCACATCCAGCTCTTCGTACAACAGTCCTGATCGCAACCCATATAAAATCACCGTGACACAAATAAAACCAGTGTGCTGCTTTATCTTTCCCAGATCTGAGCTAGATTTAGGTCTGGTCTTGTGCCTCAGCATTCACTACAGGCCTGCAAGCTTTCTTTTCCATCCAAAGCACACAGTACAGCAAATTCCTTGACTGCTTTAGAGAAGCGTGGCTCTGAAAAATCCTGGGGAAGAAATTCTGCCTTTATTCAGAGATGTTCTCTTATTCTAGGGGGGCTGGAAGTCACTGTGAGCTTTATTTGTCCCCTTGTGTTGGCTGATTGTCCAAGTTTAGGGCATCTTGCATGGCCATGCTAGATTTCTCTTGCCATGTGACTTTGTATATAATTCTGTCATCTCTGCTAAGCCTCCACCTCCCTACTGTGCTCAAACAGCCGCTTTTGTCCAAGTAATCTTCGAAGCAGCTCAGAGCATAACAGTAAGTTACATTTGATATAAGGAGCCTCTCATCCACAAGGAGCCTGTGGTACTTTGGGACTGTAAATGCAAAGCTCGTGTCACCCACTGCTATCTCCAGGCAGCAATTGTTTGCTAGCAACGTTAGAGAAAATTGTTTAGGGAAAGGATGAGAGAGGATATATGATGCTAGTGATGTGTATTGGCCTTTTCATAGGCATATATTTACCCATTATTTGCTGACACACTGCACCTTGTCTGAGATCCCCTTGAAATGGAAGGGGCCCAAGCTGATGACAGTGAGTGCTTTTGGCAGTGTGTTGCAGGGAGCAGCTTTCTGATGGCAGCACCGGCATGGCCAGAGATGAGATCCAAAACCCCCTGAAGTCAAAGTCAATAGCTGGAGCTCCAGAAACTTGCCTGCTGAGGTTACTGGGGCCTTTCTCTTAGGGATAGAAACTGCCACGTCAAAACAAATCAATGCTCCATCTAATTTAGGAGCTTGTCATATGGTGTCCAGCACAGGGTGTTCCAGAGGAAGAGACATTTGTAGCGTGAGTCCACAAATCTACAGATGATCAGACAATGAACGTCATACCTATGCAAGATCACTGTAGCCACTACTTTAACCTTTTCCAAGCCAACCTGTTGCCCTAGCAGCCTACCTCCTCAGCTGATGATTTTGGCCAGACAGATGGTAAGCCATGTCTTCTTTTGCCTGTGCTAAACTCACTCCCTTCTCCTGATGCACCTGTTTGCTCCTTTACTCATCTGCTGTGTTATGTCTTAAGCAACATGGGGTTGGAGCTGCCTTTTAGTTCAGACCTGAACAGAATAAAGCACACCGTGTTCCTAATTAAGATATCAAGGTATTGCTATAATGCCAACAACAAAGAACTGTGCTTTATTTTTTCTCTCCTGATGGGTCTTTCTCTTAAGAACCTCAAATCACAAAAAGAGTTAACAGCTTCCATGCTTTTAGTACTACAGCAAAAATCACTGCCCATTTCTTCTGTTTCCATTAATTGCCTCAAATTAATTCTGTCTGTAGAAATGTATACAGTTTGTATCTTGATGGCATGCCAGTAGACATAGGTGTTTGAGAGATACTAGACAGATTTTTATTTCCTTAAAACAACAAGCTGTAGCTTTCTTCCGAAGTATGTGAGCATTTTAGTAATATGTTCCTTCTCTTGTCTCATTTATTTCTGGCTCTCTAATTGTTATTATTAAAATACACACACCAATAATTCCCTTCCTCCGAGCCAGGCTCTTACGACTGCATAACACAATTACCACAAATTAGCATCTCATGAAAAACAAAGGAACAACACAAAGCCCAAAAACCCAAACAAAGCCTCCCAACTGCCTGACATTTTAAAAATCTACTTAAAACACCAACAGGCAAGAATGGTAATTAGATTCACAAAGCAAAATGTTTTTACATGTTAAGGACTTTAATTGATCAATACTGTGCATTGTATTTATGCTCAGTCTGTCCCTGGAAGACTTGACTTGTGTGCGAAGCAGAAAGGTCTTTCCTATTATATGGCCTAAGCCTGTAGGGGCAGGAAAGATGTATTGTGCTGTTTATTGCCCTCCAGAACCATGGAGATGAGGCAGGAGAGGAATAAGGCCTTGGAGTAACTTTGAGGGCAGGCACAGCCAGCTGTGATGGTGGAACATCAGCTCGTAGATGACTGCCCCTGCTCGCTGGAAGATCAGAAGCATCCTGAATCCCCTTCCATGAATCTGCAGCCCTCCTGACGGCAGAGCACGGAGACCGTTTCTGTGCCTTTTGGACCCTTTCAAAGAGGAAACTCTCAAAATAGCTACAGTACAAAGGAGCATCCTAGTGTCCAGAAGAAGGGAAGAAACTATTTCCTATTAGACCTCCCCCACTTCTCTAAAAGTGAGTTCAAATCAAACCTCTTGTGCCCAGATATAAAGCTGCCAGCACAAATTCTCTATCTTAACATTGGAGAGAGCAAAAAAACCCCGGATGCAGATGTGGCTGAACTTTTGATCAAACCCAGCTTTGCTTACTGTTTGTTAAAATACTCATGGTTCAACAATGGGGGTGGTGTGTGTGTGTAACTATAAATGAAAATATATTCTTACAATGCTTTTTTCTACAACTCAGTGTTCATTTTTAATGTAGGAGGATAATAGTAAAATTGCCCTAGGCTCATTTAGCACAAATTTGAGCTTTTAGTGAGAATTTCTAGATGATACATAACTGGCAATCCTGTAACAAAATATGAACTCAAATGCATGATTTGCAAGGTTCCCTATGTCTGTTTTTAACATCATATAGGTTAGAAAGTAAGTTAAAAATGGGACAAATTATTTAATTAGTCTCAGAAGTTCTTCAGTGTTCATGCAAGGAATAGTCTTACATGAAGAAGGTGATGGAGCAGGAATTAAAGAACTTGCTCCTAATTCGTTACACGCTGTTTGAGCCTCCTGGAGTACCTGTTTGTAAAGCTGGCTATGGAAAAAGTTCCCCAACCATTTTTTTTTCCCATGCTGATGAATTAAAGTTCAAAAGAGCAGAGTCTTATTTCTGGCATCTTTCACTGTAGCGGAAATTAGTAAATAACTAAAATGGGAAATGACAAAATATTTGGGTGAAAGCAGAATAAAAAGAAATGGGTTGTTTATTACACTGTAAAACCATCTTACTGAGAAGAAATGATGCGTTGTGCTGTTCATTGTTCTCCAGACCCAAGTGTAACTGCAAGCGGTAGGTTTTCCAGGAAACTAAGAGTGTGGCTACAAGGAAATACGTATTTTTCTTGCTGATGCTTTCCAGGGAATAATCTGGCTACAAATTAAATACCAGTTAAGAATGTGAAAGGAATCAGAGACTATTCCACTTGTATGGATAAGTTATTATCTAGAGGTATGGAGTGTTTTGTGGTTGGGGCAGTAGACCAGGGGTCTGGTTTGCTTTGTGCACTTGTGCCTACTGGTGTCATGTGAATGATGGGAAAGGAGCAGTGCTGCTCCCGCAGCGATGATGTATAATCGCATTCAGATGCCTGGCAATGGAGAGTCAGCCTTAGGAGTTGTCTCCTGGGTTCTGTTCTTAGTTCTCCAGCTGACACTTATGTTGCCTGTGTTTTGAGATAGTCAAAATTTATCGTTACTGAAAACGCTCTTTCTTAGCGTTACATGGTTGTTATAACCATAATACCATGTTATTTCAGAGACATAAGATGGTAGCAATTCCCTTGATATCTTTTACCCTCTCCCCATGGCGTGTTGTATTTATCATAGTCTTTAGATTTATTTTTTTTTAATAAAGTGGTTTCTGAGTTTTAGTGCAGAGTATGGAACTGGTTTTGGCCTGTGGCAAAGCGATTTGCAGAGATGTTCTGTGGTCCTTTCTGAGCTGACACACGGTTGTTAGTGTTCACACAGGACTGGACTTTGACTTAGGGAACCACTTTTGATCGCTCTTGGAAAGATGACCAAAATATCAAGTGTCTTTATACCTATGCAAGTTGAATTTGTTCTCCCCAGTGATCAATGTAAACCAGGAAAACTGTTACAAAGGCAGATGTGTTCCTAATCATATCCATGTGTTAGAAAACCCTTGTTCCCTAGATCTTCAAAACTCAAGCATGTGAAGGTACACATTTCTTGGGCTGCTCTCTTACCTTGAAACTGGGCCCCCGTGAACATGCACAGACTTTCCCAGGCTGGCTGGCGTCAGAGCGCCAGTGCATGCTGCTTTTTGGCAGAAAGATGGGGCACGATGTTCTTTACATGCTGAAGAATGGACCCAAACCAAAATGATTTTCCCCTCCAACATTTTCCATGCACAAACAATACACAGAATTCCTGTGACTAAACGTCAGAGAAACCAGTCTCGAGTGCTGGATTTCACGATGAAGCTTTCTCCTAAACTTAATACAGCACAGGGAGGTGGAGGAAGTAGTCGCATCGCTTATTTTTAGGTGCCTAACTCTGTTTCTAGGCAATAGAGTGCAAGTCCAAAGTACCTTGAGTAGGAGACTAACTGCTGACTAATTTAAGTTCTTGTCTCATGGACTGGAAAATCCCATGCAAAGGAGAGATTTGAGTTTAGAAAGTGTGTGTGTGGTTTTGTGAGTGTGTATAGGGAGTTTTGTCCTTTTGCTGCTTATTTGACTGTTGGTTTAGCAGACTCTGAGAGGAAAAAAAATGTCCCTCTTGCCTAATACCTAAGACTTGAGCCTGGTTTGCTCAGGAGAATAATAACAATAGAG